>NC_133515.1:1209090-1512121 GCF_049354715.1 Callithrix jacchus
CATTGTGAAGTGCACAGTTATCATTGTGTGCTCACCGCTGCAAAGTGTACAGTTCTCATTGTGTGGTAACCGTTTAGAAGTGTACAGTTACCATTGTGTGTAACCATTGTGAAGTGTACAGTTCCCATTGTGTGGTAACCATTGTGAAGTGTACAGTTCTCATTTTGTGGTAAGCATTGTGAAGTGTACAGATTCCATTGTGTAGTAGTCATTGTGAAGTGTACAGTTACCATTCTGTCCTAACCACAGTGAAGTGTACAGTAACCATTGTGAAGTGTACAGTTACCATTGTGTATAGCCATGTTGAAATGTACAGTTACCATTGTGTGTAACCATTGTGAAGTTTGCAGTTCCCATTGTGTGGTAACCATTGTGAAGTGTACAGCTCCCATTGTGTCATAACCATTGTGAAGTGTACAGTTCATATTGTGTGGTTACCATTCTGAAATGTACAGTTTTCATTGTGTGTAATAATTGTGAAGTGTAGAGTTTCCAGTGTGTGGTAACCATTCTGAAGTTTAGAGTTATTATTGTGTGTAACCATTGTGAATATTTTAGTTACCAGTGTGTGGTAACCATTGTGAAGGGTACAGTTACCATTGTGTGGTAACCATTGTGAAGTGTACAGTTCCAATTGTTTGGTAACCACTCTGAAGTGTACAGTTACCATTGTGTGTAACCATTGTAAAGTTTAAAGTTTCTATTGTTTGGTAACCATTGTGAAGTGTACAGTTCTCATTGTGTGATAATCATTGTGAAGTGTTGAGTTACCATTGTGGGAACCATTGTGGAGTGTACAGTTCCCATTGTGTGTAACCGTTTTGAAGTGTACATTTCCCATTGTGTGGTAACCAATGTGAAGGGTACAGTTTCCATCGTGTGGTAACGATTCTTAAGTGTACAATTCTTATTGTGTGCTAACGATTGTGTAGGGTACAGTTACCATTGTGTGGCAACAATTGTGAATGGTAAAGTTCCCATTGTGTTGTAACCATTGTGAAGTGTACAGTAAACATTGTCTCGTAATCATTGTGACGTGTAGAGTTCCCATTGTGTGGTAACCATTGTGAAGGGTACAGTTACCATTGTGAGGAAACAATTGTAAAGTGTACAGTTCCCATTGTGTGGTAACCATGGTGAAGTGTACAATTACCATTGTTTGGGAACCATTAAAAAGTGTACAGTTCCCATTGTGTGGTAACAATTGTGAAGTGTACAGTTCCCTTTGTGTATAACCGTGTTGAAGTGTACAGTTCTCATTGTGTGGTAATCGCTGTGAAGTGTAGAGTTCCCATTGTGTGAAACCATTGTGACATGTACCATTTTCATTGTTTGGTTACCATTGTTAAGAATACAGTTACCATTGTTTGGTAACCATTGTGATGTGTACAGATTTCATTGAGTGGTAACCATGGTAAATTTTACAGTTCCGATTGTGTCGTAACTGCTGTGAAGTGTGCAGACACCACTGTGTGTGACCATTGTGAAGTGTACAGTTCCCATTGTGTGAAACCATTGTGACATGTACCATTTTCATTGTTTGGTTACCATTGTTAAGAATACAGTTACCATTGTTTGGTAACCATTGTGAAGTGTACAGATTTCATTGAGTGGTAACCATGGTAAATTTCATAGTTCCGATTGTGTCGTAACTGCTGTGAAGTGTGCAGACACCACTGTGTGTGACCATTGTGAAGTGTATAGTTCCCATTGTGTGTAACCATTGTGAAGTGTACAGTTCCCATTGTGTGGTAAAAATTGTGACGTGTACACTTCCAATTGTGTGTAACCATTGTGACATGTACCAGTCCCATTCTGTGGTAATCATGGTGAAGTGAACATTTCTTATTGTGTGGTGACCGCTGGGAAGTGCAGAGTGTCCATGGTGTGTAACCATTGTAAAGTGTACAGTCCCCATTGTGTGTAACCATTGTGAATGCACAGTTCCCATTGTGTGGTAACCATTGTGAAGTGTAAAGTTACCATTCTGTGGTTACCATTGTGAACTGTGCAGTTACCATTGCATGTAACCATTTTGAAGTGTACAGTTTTCATTGTGTGGGAACCATTGTGAAGTGTACGGTTACCATTGTATAGTAACCAATGTGAAGTGTACAGTTTCCATTGTGTGCAACCATTGTGAAGTGTACAGTTCTTATTGTGTGGTAAGCATTATGAAGGGTACAGTTTTTATTGTGTGGTAACCATTGTTACGTGTACAATACTTATTGTGAGGTAACCATTGTGAAGTGTACAGTTACCATTGTGTGGTAACCATTGTGAAGTGTAGAGTTTCCATTGTGTGGTAACCATTGTGAAGTGTACACTTCCCATTGTGTTTAACCATTTTGAAGTGTACAGATTTTATTGTGTGGTAACCATTGTGAAGAATTCAGTTCCCATTGTGTGGTAACCATTGTGAAGTGTACAGTTACCATTGTGTGGTAACAATTGTGAGGTGTACAGTTACCATTTCATAGTAATAGCTGTGAAGTGTACAGTTACTATTTTGTGGTGACCGTTGTGAAGTGTTCAGTTACCATTGTGTGTTACCATTGTGAAGTGTTCAGTTTCCATTGTGTGGTAACCATTGTGAAGTGTACAGTTCCCATTGTGTGGTAACCATTGTGAAGCATACGCTTCCCATAGTGTGTAACTATTGGGAATTGTACAGTTCCCATTGTGTGGTAACCATTGTGCAGTGTACAGTTTCCATTGTGCATAACCATTTTGAAGTGTACAGTTCCCATTGTGTGGTAACCACTGTGAAATGTATAGTTCTAATTGTGTGTAACCATTGTGAAGTGAACCATTTCCATTGTGTGGTAACAACTGGGAAGTGTACAGTTCCCATTGTGTGGTAACCATTGGGAAGTGTACAGTTCCCATTGGTTGGTAACCATTGTGACGTTTACAGTTCCAAATGTGTGTAAACATTGTGACGTGTACCATTCCCATTCTGTGGTAATCATGGTGAAGTGAACATTTCTTATTGTGTGGTGACCACTGTGAAGTGCAGAGTTACCATGATGTGTAAACATTGTGAAGTATACAGTTTCCATTGTGTGGTAACCGCTCTGAAGTGTACAATTCTTATGTGTAAACATTGTGAAGTGTACAGTTACCATTGTGTGGAAACCATTGTGAAGTGTACAGTTCTTATTGTGTGGTAACAATTGTGATGTGGACAGTTCCAATTGTGTGTAACCATTGTGACGTGTACCATTTCCATTCTGTGGTAATCATAGTGAAGTGAACATTTCTTATTGTGTGGTGACCGCTGTGAAGTGCAGAGTTACCATGGTGCGTAACCATTGTGAAGTGTACATTTCCCATTGTGTGTAACCATTGTGAATGCACAGTTCCCATTGTGTGGTAACCGTAGTGAAGTGTACAGTTCCCATTGTGTGGTAATTATTGCGATGTGTTCAGTTACAATTGTGTGGTAACCGATTTGAAGTTTAAAGTTACCATTGTGTGGTAACCATTGTGAAGTATACAGTTACCAGTGTGTGTAACAATTGTAAAGTGTACAATTACTATTGTGTAGTAACTGCTGTGAAGTGTACAGTTCCCATTGTGAGTTACCATTCTGAAGTGCACAGATACCATTGTGTGATAACCATTGCAAAGTGTACAGTTACCATTTTGTGTAACCATTGTGAAGTGTACAATTCCTATTGTGAGTTACCATTGTGAAGGATACAGTTTCCATTGTGTGTAACCATTGTGAAGTGTACAGTTCCTATTGTGTGGTAACCCTTATAAAGGGTACAGTTCCCATTGCTTGGTAACCATAGTTACGTGTACAATTTTTATTCTGTGGTAACAATTGTGAACTGTACAGTTCCCATTCTGTGGTAACCATTTTGAAGTGTAAAGTTCCCACTGTGTGGTAACCATTGTTACGTGTACAATTCTCATTGTGTGGTAACCATTGTGAAGTGTACAGTTCCCATTTTGTGTAACCATTGAAAAGGGTAGAGTTCTCATTGTGTGGTAACCATTGTGAAAAGTACAGTTCCCATTGTGTGTTAACCATTGTGAAGTGTAGAGTTACCATTGTGTGGTAAAAATTGTGAAGTGTACAGTTACCATTTTGAGGTAATTGTTGTGAAGTGTACAGTTAACATATTGTGGTAACTGTTGTGAAGTGTACAGTGACCACTGTGTGGTAACCATTGTGAAGTGTAAAATTTCCATTATGTGTTAACCATTGTGAAGTGTACAGTAAGCATTGTGTGGTAACCGCTGTGAAGTGTACAGTTCCCATTATGTGTAACCATCATGAAGTGTACAGTTCCCATTGTTTGGTAACCATTGTGAAGTATACAGTTACCATTGTGTGGTAACCATTATGAAGGGTACATTATCCATTGTGTGGGAATCATTGTGAAGTGTTCAGTTTTCATTGTGAAGTGTACAGTTTTCATTCTGTGTAACCATTGTGAAGTGTACAGTTTATATTGCGTGGTAACCATTGTGAAGAGTACAGTTCCAATTGTGTGGTAACCATTGTGAAATGTACAGTTTTCTTTGTGTGGAAACTATTGTGAATTGTAGTTTCCAATGTGTGGTAACCATTGCGAAGTACAGTTACCATTGTGTGGAAACAATTGTAAAGTGTACCGTTCCCATTGGGTGGTGACCGCCATGAAGTGTAGAGTTACCATTGTTTGTAACAATTGTAAAGTTTACAGTTCCAATTGTGTTTAACCATTCTGAAGTCTACAGTTCTCACTGTTTTGTAACGATTTTGAAGTGTACAGTTTCCATTGTGTGTAACCACTGTTAAGTTTCCAGTTACCATTGTGTGGTAACCACTGTGAAGTGTACGGTTACGATTTTGTGGTAACCATTGGGAAGTGTACAGTTCCCATTGTGTGTAACCATTGTGAAGTGTACAGTTACCATTGTGTGGTAACCACTGCTAAGTATACAGATCTTATTGTTTGGTAACATTTGTGAAGTGTACAGTTCCCATTGTGTGTAACCATTTTGAAGGCACAGTTCCCATTGTGTGGTAACCATTGTGAAGTGTAAAGTTACCATTGTGTGGTGACCACTGTGAAGTGTAGAGTTACCATTGCATGTAACCATTTTGAATTGTACAGTTGTCATTGTGTGAAAACCATTGTGAAGTGTACGGCTACAATTGTGTGGTAACCACTGTGATGTGTACAGTTTTCATTGTGTGGTAACCGCTGCAAAGCGTTCAGTTCCCATTGCGTGGTAACCGTTGTGAAGTGTACAGTTATCATTGTGTGGTAACCATTGTGAAGTGTACAGTTCCCATTGTGTGTAACCATCGTGAACTGTACAGATCCCATTGTGTGGTATCCATTGTGAAGTGTACAGTTACCGTTGTGTGGTAACCGCTGTAAAGTGTGCAGTTATCATTGTGTGGTAACTGCTGTGGAGTGTAGAGTTTTCATTGTGTGGAATCCATTGCGAAGTGTACAGTTCCCATTTTGTGGTAACCATTGCGAAGGGTACAATTACGATTGTGTGGTAACCATTGTGAAGTGTACAGTTTCCATTGGGTGGTAACCACTGTGAAGTGTACAGTTTTCATTGTATGTAACCATTGTGAAGTGTACAGTTCTCATTGTGTGGTAACCATTGTGAAGTGTACAGTTCATATTGTGTTGTAACAGCTGTGAAGCATATAATTACAATTGTGTGTAACCACTCTTTACTGTATATTTACCATTGTGTGGTAACCGCTGTGAAGTGTACAGTTACCATTGTGTGGTAATGATTGTGAAGTGTACAATTTTCATTGTGTGTAACCATATTGAAGTGTACAGTTACCATTGTGTGGTAACAACTGCAAAGTACACAGATCTTATTGTGTGGTAACCATTGTGAAGTGTACAGTTCCCATTGTGTGTAACAATTGTGAAGTGTACAGTTACCATTGTGTGGTATCAGTTGTGAAGTGTACAGTTACCATTGTGTGGTAACTGCTGTGAAGTGTTTAGTTACCATAGTGTGGAAACTGCTGTGAATTGTAGGGATTTCGTTGTGTGGAAACCATTGCGAAGATTACAGTTCCCATTTTGTGGTAATTATTGCAAAGTGCACAGTTACTATTGTGTGGTAACAATTGTTAAGTGTACAGTTATTATTGTGTGGTAATGATTGTGAAGTGTACAGTTTCCATTGTGTGGTAACCATTGTAAAGTGTACAATTTTCATTGTGTGGTAACTGCTGTGAAGTGTACAGTTCCCATTAAATGGTAATCGCTGCAAAGTCAACAGTTCTTATAATGCGGTAACCAATGCGAAGTGCACAGTTCTCATTGTGTGGTAACCGCTGTGAAGTGTAATATTGCCATTGTGTGGTAACCGCTGCAAAGTGAGCAAGTCCCATTGTGTGGTAACCAATGCGAAGTGTACAGTTTCCATTGTGTGGTAACTATTGCGAAGTGTACAGTTACCATTGTGTGGTAACCATTGTGAGGTTTACAGCTCTCATTGTTTTGTAACCAGTGTGAAGTGTACATTTTCCATTGTGTGGTAACCGTCGTGAAGTGTACAGTTCCCATTGTGTGGTAACCATTGCGAAGTGTACAGTTCCCATTGTGTGGTAACCATTGCGAACTATACAGTTTCCATTGTGTTGTAACCATTGCGCAGTGTACAATTACCATTGTGTGGTAACCGCTGTAAAGTGTACAGAATTCAATGTGTGGTAACCATTGTGAAGTGTAAAGTTCCCATTGTGTGCTAACCGCTGCAAAGTGTATAATTCCCATTGTGTGTTAACCGTTGTGAAGTGTACAGTTATCATTGTGTGGTAACCATTGTGAAGTGTAAAGTTCCCATTGTGTGTAACCATTGTGAAGTATAGGGTTTTCATTGTATGGTAACCATTGTGTACTGTACAGTTACAATTGTGTGGTAATTGCTGTGAGCTGTAAAGTTCCCATTGTGTGGTGACCATTGTGAAGTGTACCGTTACTATTCTGTGTAACCATTGTGAAGTGTACAGTTCCCATTGGGTGGTCACCATGGTGAAGAGTACAGTTTCCATTGTGTGGTAATCATTGTGAAGTGTACAATTTTCATTGTGTGGTAAGCATTTTAATGTGTACAGTTACCGTTTTTTGGTAACCACTGTAAAGTGTACAGTTACCATTGTGTGGTAACTATTGTAAAGTGTACAGTTACCATTGTGTGTAACCATTGGGAAGTGTACAGTTACCATTGTGTGGTATCCATTGTGAAGTTTCCAGTTTCCCATTGTGTGGTAACCATTGTGAAGTGTACAGTTCTTATTGTGTGGTAATCGCTGTGCAGTGTACAGTTCTCATTGTGTGTAACCATTGTGAAGTGTACTGTTTCCATAGTGTGATAAATATTGTGAAGTGTACAGTTCCCATTGTGTAATAACCATTGTGAAGTGTACAGTTCCCATTATGTGGTAACCATTTTGAAATGTACAGTTTCCATTCTGTGGTAACCATTGTGAAGTGTACAGTTCCCATTGTGTGGTAACCGCTGTGAAGTGTACAGTTACAATTGTGTGTAACCATTGTGAAGTGTAAAGTTTCCATTTTATGTAACCGTTGTGAATTGTAGTTTCCATTGTGTGGTAACAATTTTCAAGTGTATACTTCCCATTGTGTGTAACCACTGTTAAGTGTACAGTTACCATTGTGTGGTAACCGCTGTTAAGTGTACAGTCTCCATTGTGTGGTAACTATTGTGAAGTGTACAATTCCCATTGTTTGGAACCATTGTTAAGAGTTCAGTTACCATTGTGGGGTAACCGCTACAACTGTACAGTTCTCATTGTGTGGTAACAATTGTGAAGTTTACAGTTACCATTGTGTGCTAACCGCTGCAAAGTGTATATTTCCCATTGTGTGGTAACCGTTTTGAAATGTACAGTTAGCATTGTGTGGTAACCATTGTGAAGTGTACACTTCCCATTGTGTGTAACCATTGTGAAGTGTATATTTCCCATTGTGTGTTGTCCATTGCTAAGTGTACAGTTACCATTGTGTGGTAACCACTGTGAAGGGTACAGTTACCATTGTGTGGTAACTGCTGTGAAGTGTCGAGTTTTCATTGTGTGGGAACCATTGCGAAATGTACAGTTCCCATTTTGTGGTAACCATTACGAAGTGTACAGTTACCATTGTGTGGTAACCATTGTGAAGTATACAGTTATTATTGTGTGGTAACGATTGTGAAGTGTACAGTTTTTATTGTGTGGTAGCCATTGTGAAGCATACAGTTTTCATTGTGTGGTAACCGCTGTGAAGTGTAGAGTTCCCATTGTGTGGTGATTGCTGCGAAGTGAACAGTTCACATTGTGTGGTAACCATTGTGAACTGTACAGTTCCCATTCTCTGTTAACCATTGTGAAGTGTACAGTTACCATTGTGTGGTGACTACTGTGAAGTGTACAGTTTCCATTACATGGTAACCATTGTGAAGTTTACAGTTCCCATTGTGTGGTAACTGCTGTGAAGTATAAAGCTCCCACTGTGTGGTAACCATTGTAAAGTGTACAGTTCCCATTGTGTGGAAACCATTGTGAAGTCTACAGTTCCTGTTTTTTGAAACCATTGAGAAGTGTACAGTTACCATTGTGTGGTAACCATTGTGAAGTATACAGTCATTATTGTGTGGTAACCATTGTGAAGTGTACAGTTCTTATTGTGTGGTAACCACTGTGAAGTGTAGAGTAACCATTGTGTGGAAACCGCTGGGAAGTGTACAGTAACCATTTGGCGTAACCATTGTGAAGGGTATGGTTTCCACTGTGGGGGAACCATTGAAAAGTGTAGAGTTTTTATTGTGTGGTAACCGTTTTGAAGTGTACAGTTACCATTGCGTGGTAACCATTGTGAATTGTACAGTTAATACTGTGTGGAAACCATTGTGAAGTATACAGTACCCATTGTGTGGTAACCATTGTGTAGTGCACAGTTCCCATTGTGTGGTAACTGCTGTAAAGTGTACAATTCCCATTGTTTGGTAACCATTGTGAAGTGTACAATTCCCATTGTGTGAAAACAATTGTGAAGTGTAGAGTTTTCATTGTGTGTAACGATTGTGAAGTGTACAGTTCCTATTGTGTGGTAACCATTATTAAGTGTACATTTCCTATTGTGTGGGAACCATTGTGAAGTGTAGAGTTCCCACTGTGTGTAACCATTGTGAAGTGTACAGTTAATATTGTGTGGTAATTGCTTTAAAGTGTGCAGTTACCGTTGTGTGGTAACCATTGTGAATTATACAGTTCCCATTGTGTTTAACCATTGAAGAGTGTACAGTTCCCATTCTGTCATAACCATTGTGAAGTGTACAGTTACCATTGTGTGGCCACCATTGTGCAGATTACAGTTTTCATTGTGTGGTAACCATTGTGAAGTGTACAGTACCCATTGTGTGGTAACCGCTGTGAAGTTTACAGTTCCCATTGTGTGGTAAACGCTGCGATGTGAACAATTCCCAATATGTGGTAACCATTGTGAAGTGTAAAGTTCTCATTGTGTGTAAATATTGTGAAGTGTACAGATCCCATGTGTGGTATCCATTGTGAAGTGTACCATTTTGTGGTAACCACTGTAAAGTGTACAGTTACCATTGTGTGCTAAGTGCTGTGGAGTGTAGAGTTTTCATTGTGTGGAATCCATTGCGAAGTGTACAATTCTTATTTTGTGGTAACCATTGCGAAGTGTACAGTTACCATTGTGTGGTGACCATTGTAAAATGTACAGTTATTATTGTGTGGTAATGATTGTGAAGTGTACAGTTTCCTTTTTGTGGTAACCATTGTAAAGTGTACAGTTCCCATTGTGTGTTAACTGCTGTGAATTTTACATTTCCCATTGTGGTAATCGCTGCGATGTGAACAGTTCCCAATATGTGGTAACAATTTTGAAGTGTACAGTTCCCATTGTGTGTAACCATCGTGAAGTGTACAGATCCCATTGTGTGGTATCCATTGTGCAGTGTACATTTGCCGTTTTGTGGTAACCGCTGTGAAAGGTACAGTTACCATTGTGTGGTAACCATTTTGAAGTGTACAGTTACCATTGTGTATAACCATTGGGAAGTGTAAAGTAACCATTGCGTGGTAACCATTGTGAAGTGTAAAGTTTTTCATTGTATGTAACTATTTTGAAGTGTACAGTTCCCATTGTGTGGTAACCATTGTGAAGTGTACAGTTCCCATTGTGTGGTAACCACTGTGAAGTGTACAGTTCCCATTGTGTGTAACCATTGTGAAGTGTACAGTTTCCATTGTGTGGTAACCATTGTGAAGTGTACAGTTCCCATTGTGTGGTAACCACTGTGAAGTGTACAGTTCCCATTGTGTGTAACCATTGTGAAGTGTACAGTTTCCATTGTGTGGTAACCATTGTGAAGTGTACAGTTTTTATTGTGTTGTAATCGCTGTGAAGTGTACAGTTCCTGTTTTGTGAAACCATTGTGAAGTGTACAGTTCCCGTTCTGTAGTAACTATTGTGAAGTGTACCGTTCCCTTTGTGTGTAACAATTGTGACGTGTACAGTTTTTATTGTGTGGTAACCACTGTGAAGTGTAGAGTTACCATTGTGTGGAAACCGCTGGGAAGTGTACAGTAACCATTTTCTGTAATCATTGTGAAGGGTATGGTTTCCACTGTGGGGGAACCATTAAAAAGTGTAGAGTTTTTATTGTGTGGTAACCATTTTGAAGTGTACAGTTACCATTGAGTGGTAACCATTGTGAACTGTACAGTTAATACTGTGTGGAAACCATTGTGAAGTGTACAGTACCCATTGTGTGGTAACCATTGTTTAGTGTACAATTCCCATTGTGTGGTAACTGCTGTAAAGTGTACAATTCCCATTGTTTGGTAACCATTGTGAAGTGTACAATTCCCATTGTGTGAAAACAATTGTGAAGTGTAGAGTTTTCATTGTGTGTAATGATTGTGAAGTGTACAGTTCCGATTGTGTCATAACCATTGTTAAGTGTACAGTTCCCATTGTGTGGGAATCATTGTGAAGTGTAGAATTCCCACCGTGTGTAACTATTGTGAAGTGTACACTTCCCATTCTGTGGTAACCATTGTGAAGTGTACAGTTAATATTGTGTGGTAATTGCTTTAAAGTGTGCAGTTACCATTCTGTGGTAACCATTGTGAATTATACAGTTCCCATTGTGTTTAACCATTGAAAAGTGTACAGTTCCCATTCTGTCGTAACCATTGTGAAGTGTACAGTTTCCATTGTGTGGTAACCATTGTGAAGTGTACAGTTCTCATTGTGTGGAAACCGCTGTGAAGTGTACAGTTCCAATTGTGTGTAACCATTTTGAAGGGTACAGTTCTCGTTGTGTGGGAACCATTGCGAAATGTAAAGTTCTCATTGTGTGGAAACCATAGTGAAGAATACAGTTTCCATTGTGTGATAGCCATTTTGAAGTGTGAAGTTCCCATTGTGTGGGAACCATTGGGAAGTGTACAGTTTCCATTGTATGGTAATCATTGAAAAGTGTAAAGTTCCCTTTGTGTGGAAATTGCTGTGAAGTGTACAGTTTCCATTGTGTGGTAATTATTGTGAAGTGTACAGTTGTCATTGTGTGTAACCATTGTAAAGCGTACAATTTCCATTGTGTGGTAACCATTGTGAAGTGTACAGTTCTTATTTTGTGGTAACCGCTGTGAAGTGTACAGTTACCATTTTGTGTAACCATTGTGAAATGTACAGTTTGTATTGTGTGGTAACCATTGTGAATTGTACAGTTCCCATTGTGTGGTAACTATTTGAAATATGCATTTACCATTGTGTGTAACCATTGTGAAGTGTACAGTTCTAATTGTGTGGTAACTTTTGTGACGTGTACAGATTCCATTGTGTCGTAACCATTTTGAAGTGTACAGTTTCATTGTGTGTAACCATTTTGAAGTGTACAGTTCCCATTGTGTGATACCATGGTGAAGTGTACAGTTTCCATTGTGTGGGAACCATGGTGAAGTGTACAGTTTTCATTGTGTGGGAACCGTGGTGAAGTGTAGAGTTTTCATTGGGTAGTAACCCTTGTGAAGTGTACAGTCACCATTGTCTAGTAACCTCTGTGAAGTGTACAGTTACCATTGTGTGTAATCATTGTCAAGTGTACAGTTCCCATTCTGTGGTAACCATTGTGAAGTGTACAGTTCTTATTGTGTGGTAACCATTGTGAAGTGTACAGTTTCCATTGTGTGGTAACCACTGTGAAGTGTACAGTTCTCATTGTTTGGTAACCACTGCGACGTGTACAGTTATCATTCTGTGGTAACCATTGCGAAGTGTAGAGTTATCATTGTGTGGTAACCACTGTAAAGTGTACAGTTATTATTGTGTGGTAACCATTGTGAAGTGTACAGTTACCATTATCTATAACAATTGTGAAGTGTACAGTTACCATTGTGTGGTAACTGCTCTCAAGTGTACAGTTCCCATTCTGTGTAACCATTGCGAAGTGTATAGTTGGCATTGTGTGGTAACTATTGTAAAGTGTGCAGATCCCATTCTTTAAGCAATGTGAAGTGTTCAGTTCCCACTTAGTGGTAACCGCTGTGAAGTGTACAATTTCCATTGGGTGTTAACCATTGTGAAGGTTACAGTTACCATTGTGTGGTAACTGCTGTGAAGTGTACAGTTCCCATTATGTGTAACAATTGTGAAGTGTACAGTCTCCCTTGTTCAGTAACCATTGTGAAGTGTAGAGTTACCATTGTCTGGTAATTACTGTGAAGTGTATTATTGTATGTAACCTCTGTGAAGTGTACAGCTACCATTGCGTTGTTACCATTGTGAAGTGTAGAGTTACCATTGTGTGGTATCCACTGTTACGTGTACAGTTCCCATTGTGTTGTAACCATTGTGAAGTGAACAGTTTCCACTGTGTTGTCACCATTGTGAAGTGTTCAGTTCTCATTGTGTGGTAACCATTGTGAAGTGTACAGTTCCCATTTTGTGATAACTGCTGTGAAATGTACAGTTTCCATTTTGTGGTAACATTGTGAAGTATACAGATCCCATTGTGTGGTAACCATTTTGAAGTGTACAGTCACCATTGTGTGTTACCATTCTAAGGTGTTCAGTTTTCATTGTGTGGTAACCATTGTTAAGTGTACAGTTAAATTGTGTGGTAACAATTGTGAAGTGTAGTTTCCATAGTGTGGTAACTGCTGCGAAGTGTACAGTTCCCATTGTGTGGTAACCATTGTGAAGTGTACAGTTACCATTGTGTGGTAATTGCTGTGAAGTGTGCAGTTACCATTGTGTGGTAACCATTGTGAAGTGTACAGTTCCCATTATGTGTAACCGTATTGAAGTTTACAGTTCCCATTGTGTGGTAACGATTGTGAAGTGTACACTTACCATTGTGTGTAATGGTTGCTAAGTGTCCAGTTCCAATTGTGTAGTAACAGCTTGTTAGCGCTGAGGTTATTTCGGGCTTCTATGTAGAGTCCCAATTTCAGTGTACATGCTGCCGAAGCGAGCACATGCCTTCCCCGCTCAGCTTTTTTATTTCTTTCGGTTTTTATGTTGTTTATAGCAAGCAAGTAGCGCTGTGTCAATCGAGGCCAGTCTCGAATTTGTGATCTCACTGTCCGCTCGGCTCGAGATTCTATTGTCATGGAATGACAGGTGTGATGCGCTGAGCCAAACCCAAGTTTTGTTTCCGTTCTGAAGACGGAAATTTCCCATGATGGTAAAGCGGGTCTCGAACACGCATCCTCGAAATATTTCGTGCATTGGTCTTCGAAACACCTAAATGACAGGTTCCTGTTAGCCACCGTACCTGGCAGGCTGAGTTTCATTTTAGCACTGAGGCCATTTTGGGCTTCTATGTAGAGTCCGAATTTCAGTGTACCTGCTGCCGAAGTGAGCACATGCCATGCTGGGCTAAGCTTTTTTCTTTCTTTCAATTATTGCGTTGGACTTTGAAGCACCTAAATGACAGATTTCTGTGAGCCACCGTACCTGGCAAGCTGAGTTTCATGTTAGCGCTGAGGTCTTTTTGGGCTTCTATGTAGAGTCCCAATTTCAGTGTACATGCTGCCAAAAGCGAGCACATGCCGTGCCCAGCTCAGCTTTTTTCTTTCTTTCCGTTATTGCGTTGGTCTTTGAAGCGCCTAAATGACAGGTTACTGTGAGACACTGTACCTGGCAGTCCGAGTTTCATGTTAGCACTGAGGCCTTTTCAGGCTTCTATGTAGAGTCCCAATTTCAGTGTACATGCTTCCGAAGCGAGCACATGCCGTGCCCGGCTCAGCTTTTTTATTTCTCTCGGTTTTTATGTTGTTTATAGCTAGTGGGTAGCGCTGTGTCAGTCGAGGCTAGTCTCAAATTGGTGATCTCACTGTCCGCCTGGCCCGATATTCCAATGTCATGGGACGACAGGTGTGATGCGCCGAGCCTAACCCAACTTTTCTTTTTGTTCTGAAGACAGAAATTTTCCATGTTGGTATGGGCGGGTCTCGAACACGCATCCTGGAAAATTTTTTTGCATTGGTCTTCGAAGCGCCTAAAGTACAGGTTGCTGTGAGCCACTGTACCTAGCAGTCCGAGATTCATGTTAGTGCTGAGGCCTTTTCAGGCTTCTATGTAGAGTTGCAATTTCAGTGTACATGCTGCCGAAGCGAGCACATACCATGTCTGGGTCAGCTTTTTTATTTCTCTCGGTTTTTATGTTGTTTATAGCAAGCAGGTAGCACTGTGTCGATCGAGGCCAATCTCAAATTTGTGATCTCACTGTTTGCCCGGCTCGACATTCCACTGTCATGGGATTACAGGTGTGATGTGCAAAGCCTGCCCCAAGTTTTGTTCTTGTTCTGAAGTCGGAAATTTCCGTGTGGGTCGGGCGGGTCTCAAACACGCATCCTCGAAATATTTTGTGTTGGTCTTCGAAGCCCCTAAATGACAGGTCCCTGTGAGCCACCATACCTGACAGGCCGAGTTTCATGTTAGCGCTGAGGCCTTCTCAAGCTTCTATGTAAAGTCCCAATTTCAGTGGACATGCTGCCGAAGGAAGCACATATCGTGCTTGGCTCAGCTTTTTTTTCTTTCGGTTATTGCATGGGTCTTCGAAGCACCTAAATGAAAGGTTACTTATAGCCATCGTTCCTGGCAGGCCGAGTTTCAGGTTAGCGCTGAGGATTTTTGGGCTTCTATGTAGAGTCCCAATTTCAGTGTAAGTGCTGCCGAAGCGAGCACATGCCGTGCCCAGCTCAGCTTTTTTATTTCTTTCGATTTTTATGTTGTTTATAGCCAGCGGGTAACGCTGTGTCAATCGAGGCCAGTCTCGAATTTGTGATCTCACTGTCCGCCCGGCTCGACATTCCAATGTCATGGGATGACAGGTGTGATACGCCGAGCCTAAACCAAGTTTGTTTCTGTTCTGAAGATGGAAATTTCCCATGTTAGTCGGGCGGGTCTCGAACACACATCCTCGAAAAATATTATGCGTTGGTCTTCGAAGTGCCTAATTGACAGGTTCCTGTGAGCCACCGTACCTGGTAGGCCGAGATTCATGTTAGCGCTGAGGCCTTCTCAGGCTTCTATGTAGAGTCCCAATTTCAGTGTACATGCTGCCGAAGGGAGCACATGTTGTGCCCGGCTCAGCTTTTCTCTTTCTTTTGGTTATTGCGTTAGTCTTTGAAGGGCCTAAATGACAGGTTCCTGTGAGCCACCGTACCTGGGAGGCCGAGTTTCATATCAGTGCTGAGGTCTTTCCAGGCTTTTATGTAGAGTCCCAATTTCAGTGTACATGCTTCCGAAGTGAGCACATGTCATGCCCGGCTCAGCTTTTTTATTTCTCTCGGTTTTTATGTTACTTATTGCAAGCAGGTAGCGCTATGTCAGTTGAGGCCAGTCTCGAATTTGAGATCTCACTGTCCGCCTGGCTCTACATTGTACTGTCATGGGATGACAGGTTTGATGTGCCGAGCCTAACCCAAGTTTTGTTTTTGTTCTGAGACGGAAATTTCCCATGTTTGTCGGGTGGGTCTCGAACACGCATCCCCGATTTTTTTTGTGCATTGGTCTTCAAAGCGCCTAACTGACAGGTTCCTGTGAGCCACCGTACCTGGCAGGCCGAGTGTCATGTTAGCACTGAGGCCTTTTCGGGCTCCTATGTACACTCCCAATTTCAATGTACGTGCTGCCGAAGCGAGCACATGGCATGCCAGGCTCAGTTTTATTATTTTTTACGGTTTTTATGCTGTTTATAGCAAGCGGGTAGTGCTGTGGGGGTCGAGGGCAGTCTTCAATTTGAGCTCTCACTGTCCACCCGGATTGACATTCCACTGTCATGGGATTACCGGTATGATTCGCCGAGTCTAACCCACAATTTGTATTTCCGTTTTGTAAACGGATATTTCCCTCCGTTGGTCCGGCGAGTCACGAACAGGCATCCTCGAAATTATTTTGCGTTGGTCTTCAAAGCGCCTAAATGACAGGTTCCTGTGAACCACCGTACCTGGCAGGCCGAGTTTTATGTTAGTGCTGAGGCCTTTTTGGGCTCCTATGAAAGTCCCAATTTCAGTGTACATGCTGCCGAAACAAGCACATGCTGTGCTGGCTCAGCTTTATTATTTTTTCGGTGTTTATGTTGTTTTTAGGAAGCGGGTAGCGCTGTGTCGGTCGAGGCCAGTCTCGAATTTCGGATCTCACTGTCCTCCTGGCTCGACATTCCACTGTCGTGGGATTACAGGTGTGATGCACCGAGCCTTACCCACGTTTTGTGTCTGTTCTGAAGACGGACATTTCCCACGTTGGTCGGGCGGGTCACTTACAGGCATCCTCGAAATTTTTTTGCGTTGGTCTTCAAAGCACCTAAATGACAGGTTCTTGTGAGCCACCGTCCCTGGCAGGCCAAGTTTCATGTTAGCGCTGAGGCCTTTTTAGGCTCCTATGTAGAGTCCCAATTTCAGTGTACATGCTGTTGAAGCGAGCACATGCCACGCCCGGCTCAGCGTTACTATTTCTTTCTGTTTTTATGTTGTTTATAGCAAGCGGGTAGCGCTGTGTCGGTCGAGGCCAGTCTCGAATTTGGGATCTCACTGTCCACCCGGCTCGACATTTTGCTCCCATGGGATAACAGGTGTGATGCGCCGAGCCTAACCCAAGTTTTGTTTCCATTCTGAAGACGGACAGTTTTCACGTTGGTCTGGCGGGTCACAAACAGGCATCCTATAAATTTTTTGCATTGTTCTTTAAAGCGCCTAAATGACAGGTTCCTGTGAGCCACCGTACCTGGCAGTCCGGGTTTCATGTTAGCACTGAGGCCTTTTCGGGCTCCTATGTAGGGTCTCAATTTCAGTGTATGTGCCGCCAAAGCAAGCATATACCACCCCTGGCTCAGCTTTATTATTTCTTTTGAATTTTTGTTGTTTATAGCAAGCGGGTACTGCTCTGTCAGTCGAGGCCACTCTTAAATTTGTGATGTAAGTGTCCTCCCGGCTCAACATTCCACTATCATGGGATTACAGGTGTGATGCGCCGAGCCGTACCCAAGTTGTGTTTTTGTTCTGAAGACAGAAATTTCCCATGTTGGTCAAGGGGGTCTCGAACACCCATCCTCAAAATTTTATTTGCTTTGGTCTTTGAAGCGCCTAAATGATGGGTTCCTTTGAGCCACCGTACCTGGAAGGCTGAGTTTCATGTTAGCACTGAGGCCTTTTTGGGCTTCTATGTAGAGTCCCAATTTCAGTGTACATGCTGCCGAAGCAAGCACAGGCCGTGCCCAGCTCCGATTTATTATTATTTCTATCGGCTTTTATGTTGTTTGTAGCAAGCGGGGAGCGCTCTCTCGGTTGGGGCCAGTCTCGAATTTGGGATATAATGGTCCACCCGGCTTGACATTCCACTGTCACGGGATTACAGGTGTGATGCGCTGAGCCTAACCCAAGTTTTGTTTCCGTTCTGAAGATGGACATTTCCCACGTTGGTCGGGCGGGTCACGCACAGGCATCCTCGAAATATTTTTGCGTTGGTCTTCAAAGCGCCTAAATGACAGGTTCCTCTGAGACACCGTACCTGCCGTGCCGAGTTCCATGTTAGCGCTGAGGCTTTTTCGGGCTTCTATGTACAGTCCCAATTTCAGTATACATGCTGCCAAAGCGAGCACATGCCGTACCCAGCTCAGCTTTCTAATTATTTCTTTTGGTTCTTATGTTGTTTATAGAAAGCAGGTAGCATTGTGTCAGTTGAGGCCAGTCTCGAATTTGGGATCTCATTGTCTGCCCGGCTCGACATTCTGCTGTCATGGAATTACAAGTGTGATGCGCCAGGCCTAACCCAAGTTTTGTTTTTGTTCTGAAGATGGTCATTTTCCAAGGTGGTCGGTTGGGTCACGAACAGGCATCCTCAACATTTTTTTTTGCGTTGGTCTTCAAAGCATGTAAATAACAGGTGTCTGTGAGCCACTGTACCTGGCAGGCCGAGTTTAATGTTAGCACTGAGGCCTTTTTGGGCTCCTATGTAGAGTCCCAATTTCAGTGTACATGCTGCCAAAATGAGCACATGCCGTGCCCGACTCAGCTTTACTATTATTTTTTTTTCGTAATTTATGTTGTTTATAGCAAGTGGGTAGCGCTGTGTTGGTCGAGGCTAGTCTAGAATTTGGGATCTCACTGTTTGCCCAGCTCGACATTCTGATGTCATGGTATTACAGGTGTGATGCGCCGAGCCTAACCCAAGTTTTGTTTTCGTTCTGAAGATGGTCATTTCCCACGTTGGTCGGGCGGGTCACGAACAGGCATCCTCGAAATTTTCTTTGCGTTGTTCTTCAAAGTGCCTGAATGACAGGTTCCCATGAGCCATCGTACCTGGCAGGCCGAGTTTCATGTTAGTGCTTAGGTTTTCTCGGGCTCTAATGTAGAGTCCCAATTTCATTGTACGTGCTGCCGAAGCGAGCAATGCCATGCCCGGCTCAGCTTGTTTCTTTCTTTCAGTTATTGCGTTGGTCTTCAAATCACCTAAATGACAGGTTACTGTGAGACACCATACCTGGCAGACCGAGTTTCATGATAGCGCTGAGGCCTTTTTGGGCTTCTATGTAGAGTCCCAATTTCAGTGTACCTTCTGCCGAAGGGAGCACATGCCATGCCCGGCTCAGCTTTTTTATTTCTCTCGGTTTTTATGTTGTTTATAGCAAGCGGGTAGCGCTGTGTCGGTCGAGGCCAGTCTTGAATTTGTAATCTCACTGTCTGCCCGGCTTGACATTCCACTGTCATGGGATGACAGGTGTGATGCGCTGAGCCTAACACAAGTTTTGTTTTTGTTCTGAGACGAAAATTTTCCATGTTGTTCGGGCTGATCTCGAACACGTATCCTGGAAATATTTTTTGCGTTGCTCTTTGGAGCGCCTAAATGACAGGTTCCTGTGAGCCATTGTACCTGGCAGGCCGAGTTTCATGTTAGCGCTGAGGCCTTTTCAGGCTTCTATGTAGAGTCCCAATTTCGGTGTACGTGCTTCCAAAGCGAGCACATGCCGTACCTGGCTCAGCTTTTTTATTTCTCTCAGTTTTTATGTTATTTATAGCAAGCGGGTAGTGCCGTGTCAGTCGAGGCTAATCTCAAATTTGTGATCTCACTGTCCGCCCGGCCCGATATTCCAATGTCATGGGATGACAGGTGTGATGCGCCGAGCCTAACCCAACTTTTCTTTTTGTTCTGAAGATGGAAATTTTCCATGTTGGCATGGGCGGGTCTCGAACACACATCCCGGAAAATTTTCTTGGGGTTGGTCTTCCAAGCGCCTAAATGACAGGTTCCTGTGAGCCACCGTACCTGGCAGGCCGGGTTTCATTTTAGCATTGAGGCCTTTTCGGTCTTCTATGTAGAGTCCCAATTTCAGTGTATGTGCTGCCGAAATGAGCACATGCCGTGCCTGGCTCAGCATTCTTTTTCTTTCGGTTATTGCGTTGGTCTTTGAAGCACCTAAATGACAGGTTACTGTGAAACATTGTACCTGGCAGGCCGAGGATCATGTTAGCACAGAGGCCTTTTTGGGCTTCTATGTAGAGTCCCAATTTCAGTGTACATGCTGCTGAAATGAGCACATGCCGTGCCCAGCTCAGCTTTTTATTCTCTTGGTTTTTATGTTGTTTATAGCCAGTGGGGAGCACTGTGTTGGTTGAGACCAGTCTCGAATTTGTAATCTCACTGTCCACCCAGCTCGACATTCCACTGTCATGGGATGATAGTTGGGATGCTCTGAGCCTAAACCAAGTTTCATATTTGTTCTGAAGATGGAGATTTCCCATGTTGGTAGGGCGGGTCTCGAACACACATCCTTGAAATATTTTTTGCCTTAGTCTTCGAAGCACCTAAATGACAGGTTTCTGTGAGCCACCGTACCTTGCAGGCCGAGATTCATGTTAGTGCTGAGACCTTCTCAGGCTTCTATGTAGAGTTTCAATTTCAGTGTACATGCTGCTGAAGGGAGCACATGCCATGCCCGGCTCAGCTTTTTTCTTTTTTTCGGTTATTGCGTTAGTCTTCGAAGGGCCTAAATGACAGGTTCCTGTCAGCCACTATACCTAGCAGGCTGAGTTTCATATTAGCGCTGAAGCCTTTTCGGCTTCTAGTTAGAGTCCCAATTTCAGTGTACATGCTGCCGAAGCGAGCACATGCCGTGCCCGGCTCAGCTTTCTTTTTTTTTCTGTCATTGCGTTGGTCTTAAAAGTGTCTAAATGACAGTTTTGTGTGAGCCACGGTACCTGGCAGGACGAGTTTCATGCTAGCACTGAGGCCTTTTCGGGCATCTATGTAGAGTCCCAATTTCAGTGTACGTGCTGCCGAAGCGAGCACATGCCGTGCCCGGCTCAGCTTTTATCTTTCTTTCGGTTATTGCGTTGGTCTTTGAAGCACTTAAATGACAGGTTATTGTGAGCCATATTAAGTGGCAGGCCGTTTCATGTTAGCGCTGAGGCCTTTTCGGGCTCCTATGTAGAGTCCCAATTTCAGTGTACGTGCTACCGAAGCGAGCATGTGTTGCGCCTGGCTGAGCTTTATTATTTCTTTCTGTTTTTATGTTGTTTCTAGCAAGCGGATAATGCTGTGTCGGTCGAGGCCAGTCTTGAATTTGGGATCTCACTGTCCGCTCAGCTTGACATTCCACTGTCATGGTATTACAGGTGTGATGCGCCGAGCCTAACCCAAGTTTTGTTTCCGTTCTGAAGACGGACATTCCCCACGTTAATCAGGCGGGTCATGAACAGGCATCCTCGAAATTTTTTGCGTCGGTCTTCAAAGCCCCAAAATGACAGGTTCCTGTGAGCCACCGTACCTGACAGGCCGAGTTTTATGTTAGCGCTGGGGCTTTTTTGGGCTCCTATGTAGAGTCCCTATTTCAGTATAGGTGCTGCCGAAGTGAGCACATGCCACACCCATCTCAGCTTTATTATATTTTTCGGTTTTTATGTTTTTTATAGCAAGCGGGTAGCACTGTGTCGGTCGAGACCAGTCTCCAATTTCGGATCTCACTGTCTCCGCCCAACTCGATATTACGCTGTCATAAGATTACAGGTGTGATGCGCCAAGCCAAGCCAAGTTTTGTTTCTGTTCTGAAGACGGACATTTTTTACGTTGGGCAGGCGGGTCACGAACAGGCATCCTTGAAAATTTTTGCGTTGGTCTTTAAAGTGCCAAATGACAGGTTCCTGTGAGGCACCGTACCTGGCAGGCCGAGTTTCATGTTAGCGCTGAGGCCTTTTCGGGCTCCTATTGAGAGTCCCAATTTCAGTGTACATGCTGCCGAAGTGAGCACATGACACGCCCGGCTCAGCTTTATTATTTCGGGTTGTATGTTGTTTATAGCAAGCGGGAAGCATTGTGTCGGTCGAGGCCAGTCTCGAATTTGGGATCTCACTGTCTGCCCGGCTCGACTTTCTGCTGTCAGGGGATTACAGGTGTGATGCGCCAAGCCTAATCCAAATTTTGTTTCCATTCTGAAGACGGATATTTTCCACGTAGGTCTGGCAGGTCACGAGCAGACATCCTTGAAATTTTTTTTGTGTTGGTGTTCAAAGGGCCTAAATGACAGGTTCCTGGGAGCCACCGTACCTGGCAGGCCGAGATTCATGTTAGTGCTCAGGCCTTATTGGGCTCCTATGTAGAGTCCCAATTTCAGTGTACATGCTGCCGAATCGAGCACATGCCGCGCCCGGCTCAGCTTTATTATTTCTGTCGGTCTTTATGTCTTTTATAGGAAGCAGGTAGCGCTGTGTCGGTCGAAGCCAGTCTCGAATTTGGGATCTCACTGTCCGCCCAGCTCTACATTCTGCTGTGCTGGTATTACAGGTGTGATGCGCCGAGCCTAACCCAAGGTTTGTTTTCGTTCCAAAGACGAATATTTCCCACGTTGGTCGGGTGGGTTACGAACAGGCATTTTGGAAATTTTTCTTTCGTTGATCTTCAGAGCACCTAAGTGACAGGTTCCTGTGAGCCACTGTACCTGGCACATCGAGTTTCATGTGAGCACTGAGACCTTTTTGAGCTCCTATTTAAAGTCCCAATTTCAGTGTATGTGCTGTTGAAGTGAGCAAATTCCGTGCTCTGCTTAGCTTTATTATTTCTTTTGGTTTTTATGTTGTTTATAGCAAGCGGGCAGTGCTGTGTCTGTCGAGGCCAGTCTTGAATTTGGGATCTCACTGTCTGCCCGGCTCGATATTCTGTTGTCATGGGATTACAGGTGTGATTCGCCGAGCCTGACCCAAGTTTTGTTTCCATTCTAAAGACGGACATTTCCCACGTTGGTTGGGCGTGTCACAAACATGCATCCTCTAAATTATTTTTGTGTTGGTCTTCAAAGTGCCTAAATGGCAGGTTCCTGTGAGCCACCGTACCTGGCAGGCCGAGTTTTATGTTAGCGCTGAGGCCTTTTCAAACTCCTATGTAGAGTCTCTATTTCAGTGTACATTCTGCCGAAGCGAGCACATGTCGCACTCGTCTCAGCTTTATTATATTTTTCGGTTTTTATGTTGTTTATAGCAAGCGGGTAGCGCTGTGTCGGTCGAGGCCAGTATCAAATTTGGGATCTCACTGTCCGCCCGGCTTGACATTCCACTGTCAGGGGTCTACAGGTGTGATGCACCGAGTCTAACCCAAATTCTGTTTCCGTTCTGAAGACGGATATTTCCCACGTAGGTCGGGCAAGTCACGAGCAGGCATCCTCGAAATTTTCTTTGCTTTGGTCTTCAAAGGGCCTAAATGACAGGTTCCTGTGAGCCACCATACCTGGCAGGCCGAGATTCATGTTAGCGCTCAGGCCTTTTCAGGCTCCTATGTTGAGTCCCAATATCAGTGTACGTGCTGCTGCATCGAGCACATGCCGCATCCGGCTAAGCTTTATTTCTTTCGGTTTTTATGTTGTTTATAGCAAGTGGGTAGTGCTGTGTCGGTCGAGGCCAGTCTCGAATTTGGGATCACATTGTTTGCTTGCCTCGATATTCCGCTCTCATGGGATTACAGGTATGATGTGCTGAGTCTAACTCAAATTGTTTCCGTTCTGAAGACGGACATTTCCCACGTAGGTCGGGCAAGTCACGAGCAGGCATCCTCGAAATTTTCTTTGCTTTGGTCTTCAAAGGGCCTAAATGACAGGTTCCTGTGAGCCACCATACCTGGCAGGCCAAGATTCATGTTAGCGCTCAGGCCTTTTCAGGCTCCTATGTTGAGTCCCAATATCAGTGTATGTGCTGCCGCATCGAGCACATGCCGCATCCGGCTAAGCTTTATTTCTTTCGGTTTTTATGTTGTTTATAGCAAGTGGGTAGTGCTGTGTCGGTCGAGGCCAGTCTCGAATTTGGGATCACATTGTTTGCTTGCCTCGATATTCCGCTCTCATGGGATTACAGGTATGATGTGCTGAGCCTGACCCATGTTTTGTTTCAGTTCTGAAGACGGACTTTTCCCACATTGGTCAGGCGGGTCATGAACAGGCATCCTCGAAATTTTTTGCGTTGGTCTTCAAAGACCCTAAATGACAGGTTCTGTTTAGCCACCGTACCTGGCAGGCCAAGTTTCATGTTAGCGCTGAGGCCTTTTCGGGCTCCTATGTAAAGTTCCAATTTCAGTGTATGTGCTGCTGAAGCGAACACATGCCGTGCCCCGCTCAGCTTTATTATTTCTTTCGGTTTGTATGTTGTTTATACCACACGGGTAGCACTGTGTCAGTCAAGGCCAGTCTCGAATTTGGGAACTCACAGTCCGCCCGGCTCAACATTTTGCTGTCATGGGATTACAGGTGTGATGCGCTGAGCCTAACCCAAGATTTGTTTCTGTTCAGAAGACAAACATTTCCTACATTGGTCAAGCGGGTCAGGAACAGGCATCCTCGAAATTTTATTGCATTGGTTTTCAAAGCGTCTAAATGTTAGGTTTCTGTGAGGCACTGTACATGGCCGGCCGAGTTTCATGTCAGTGCTGAGGCTTTTTTGGGTTCCTATGCAGTGTCCCAATGTCAGTGTACATGCTGCCAAAGAAAGCACATGCCATGCCCGGCTCAGTTTTATTATTTCTTTCGGTTATTGTGTTGTTTATCGCAAGCGGGTAGCGCTGTGTTGGTCGAGGCCAGTCTCGAATTTGGAATCTCACTGTTCGCCGGGCTTCACATTCTGCTGTGAGGAAATTACAGGTGTGATGCGCCGAGCCTCATTAAAGTTTTGTTTCCATTCTGACGAAGGACATTTCTTACGTAGGTCAGGCGGGTCACGAACAGGCATCCTAAAAATTTTTTGTGTTGGTCTTCAAAGCGCCTAAATGACAGGTTCCTGTGAGCCACCGTACCTGGCAGTGCGAGTTCCATGTTAGCACTAAGGCCTTTTCGGGCTGTATGTAGAGCCCCAATTTCAGTGTACATGCTGCCGAAGTGAGCACATGCCGCGCCCAGCTCAGCTTTATTATTTCTTTCAGTTTTTTTGTTGTTTATCGCAAGTGGGTAGCGCTGTGTCGGTCGAGGCTAGTCTCAAATTTGGGATCTCACTGTCTGCCCGGCTTGACATTCCGCTGTCTTGGGATTACAGGTGTGATGTGCCAAGCCTAACCCAAGTTTTATTTTTGTTCTGAAGACGGATATTTCCCACGTTGGTCTGGCGGGTCATGAACAGGCATCCTCAACATTTATTTGTGCATTGGTTTTTAAAGCACCTAAATGACAGGTTCCTCTGAGCTACTGTATATATTAGGCAGAGTTTCATGTTAGTGCTGAGGCCTTTTCAAGCTTCTAGGTAGAGTCCCAATTTCAGTGTACGTGCTGCCAAATCGAGCACATGTTGCGCCCAGCTCAGCTTTATTATTTCTGTCGGTTTTTATGTCTTTTATACGAAGTGGGTAGTGCTGTGTCGGTCGAGGCCAGTCTCAAATTTGGGATCTCACTGTCTGCCCGGCTGGACATTCTGCTGTCCTGGGATTACAGGTGTGATGCACCGAGCCTAACCCAAGGTTTGTTTTCGTTCCAAAGACTAATATTTTTCACGTTGGTTGGGCGGGTTAAAAACAGGCATCCTCGAAATTTTTCTTTCATTGATCTTCAGAACGCCTAAGTGACAGGTTCCTGTGAGCCACCGTACCTGGCACGCTGAGTTTCATGTGAGTGCTGAGATGTTTACGAGCTCCTATTTAAAGTCCCAATTTCAGTGTACATGCTGTTGAAGTGAGCATATACCATGCTCGGCTCAGCTTTATTATTTCTTTCGGTTTTTATGTTGTTTATAGCAAGTGGGTAGCACTGTGTCTTTCGAGGCAAGTCTCAAATTTGGGATCTCACTGTCTGCCCGGCTTGATATTCCATTGTCATGGGATTACAGGTGTGATGCGCCGAGCCTGACCCAAGTTTCCTTTCCATTCTGAAGACGGACATTTCCCTTGTTGGTCAAGCGGGCCACGAACAAACATTCTGGAAATTTTTTTTTGCGTTGGTCTTCAAAGCGCCTAAATGACAGGTTCCTGTGAGCCCCTGTACCTGGCAGGCCGAGTTTCATGTTAGTGCTTAGGCCTTTTCAGGCTTCTATGTAGAGTTTTAATTTTAGTGTACGTGCTGCCGAATCGAGCACATGCTGCGCCCGGCTCAGCTTTATTATTTCTATCGGTTTTTATGTTGTTTGTAGCAAGCGGGTAGTGCTGTGTCGGTCACGGCCAGTCTCAAATTTGGGATCTCACTGTCCGCCCAGCTGGACGTTTCGCTGTCCTGGGATTACAGGTGTGATGCACCGAGCGTAACCCAAGTTTTGTTTCCATTCCGAAGACGGACATTTCCCACCTTGGTTGGGTGGGTTGCGAACAGGCATCCTCGAAATAGTTTATGCGTTGGTCTTCAAAGTGCCTAAATTACAGGTTACTGATAGCCACCGTACCTGGTAGGGCAAGTTTCATGTTAGCGCTGAGGCCTTTTTGGGCTCCTATATAGAGTCCCAATTTGAGTGTACATGTTGCTGAAGCAAGCACATGCCGTGCCCGGCTCAGCTTTATTATCTCTTTCCGTTTTTATGTTGTTTATAGCAAATGGGTAGCGCTGTGTCTGTCGAGGCCTGTCTCGAATTTGGGATCTCACTGTCTGCCCGGCTCGACATTCCGCTGTCATAAGATTACAGGTGTGATGCGCCGAGCCTAAGCCAAGTTTTGTTTCCGTTCTGAAGATGGACATTTCCCACGTAGGTCAGGCAGGTCACAAACAGGCATCCTAGAAAGATTTATCACGTTGGTCTTCAAACTGCCTAAATGACACGTTTCTCTGTGTCACCGTACCTGGCAGCCGAGATTCATGTTAGCACTGAGGCCTTCCCGGGCTTTTATGTAGAGTGCCAATTTCAGTGTACATGCTGTCGAAATGAGTACATGCTGCATCCGGCTCAGCTTTATTATATCTTTTGGTTTCTATGTTGTTTATGAGAAGTGAGTAGCACTGTTTCGGTAGAGGCCAGCCTCGAATTTGGAATCTCACTGTTTGCCCGGTTCGTCATTCCGCTGTCAGAAAATTACAGGTGTGATGTGCCGAGCCTAATTCATGTTTTGTTTCCGTTCTGAAGATGGCATTTCCCATGTAGGTCGGGCAGGTCACGAACCGGCATCGTCGAAATTTTTTTGTATTGGTCTTAAAAGCGCCTAAATAACAGGTTCCTGTGAGCCACCGTACCTAACAGGCTGAGTTTCATGTTAGTGCTGAGGCCTTTTCAGGCGCCTATCTAGAGTCCCAATTTCAGTGTCCATGCTGCCGATGTGATCACATGCCACGCTCTGCTCAGCTTTATTATTTCTTTCGGTTTCTATGTTGTTTATAGCAAGCAGGTAGCACTGTGTCGGTCGAGGCCAGTCTCGAATATGGGATCTCACTGTCCGCCTAGCTCGAAATTCTGCTTTCATGGGATTACAACTGTGATGCGCCGAGCCTATCCCAAGTTTTGTTTCCGTTCTGAAGACAGACATTTTTTACGTTGGTCGTGCGCGTCACGAACAGGCATCCTCGAAATTTTTTTTGCGTTGGTCTTCAAAGCCCCTAAATGAAAGGTTCCTGTGAGCCACCGTACATGGCAGGCCGAGTTTCATGTTAGCGCTGAGGCCTTTTTGCGCTCCTATGTAGAGTTTCAATTTCAGTGTTCATGCTTCTGAAGCGAGCACATGCCATGCCTTGCTCAGTTTTATTATTATTTTCGGCTTTTATGTTGTTTATAGCAAGCAGGTAGCACTGTGTCGGTCGAGGCAAGTCTCGAATTTGGGATCTCACTGTCCACCCCACTCGACATTCTGCTGTCATGGGATTACAAGTGTGATGCGCCGAGCCTGACACAAGTTCTGTTTTCCGTTCTGAAAACGGACGTTTTCCACGTTGGTCGGGCAGGTCACGAACAGGCATCCTCAAAATTTTTTTGCGTTGGTCTTCAAAGCGCCTGAATGACAGGTTTCTGTAAGCCATCGTACCTGTCAGGACAAGTTTCATGTTAGCACTGAGGCCTTTTCGAGCTCCTATGTAGAGTCCCAGTTTCAGTGTGTGTGCTGCCGAAGCGAACACATGCCGTGCCCGGGTCAGCTTTATTTGTTTTCTCCGTTTTTATGTTGTTTATAGCAAGCGGGTAGCGCCATGTTGGGGAGGCCAGTCTCGAATTTGGGATCTCACTCTCCACCAGGCTCGACATTTTGCTGTCATGGAATTACAGGTGTGATGCGCAGAGCCTAACCCAAGTTTTGTTTCTGTTCTGACGACGGACATTTCCCACGTTGGTCGGGCTGTTCACGAACAGGCATCCTCGAAATTTCTTTTGCTTTGGTCTTCAAAGCACCTAAATTACTGTTCCTGTGAGCCACCTTCCCTGGCAGGCCAAGTCTCATGTAAGCGCTGAGGCCTTTTTGGGCTCCTATTTAGAGTCCCAATTTTAGTGTACGTGCTGCCGAAGCGAGAACATGCCGTGCCCGGCTTAGCTTTATTATTTCTTTTGGTTTATATGTTATTTTTAGCAAGGGTGTAGCACTGTGTAGGTCGAGGCCTGTCTCGAATTTGGGATCTCACTGTCAGCCCGGCTTGACATTCCACTGTCATGGGATTAGAGGTTTGATGCGCCAAGCCTAACCCAAGTTTTGTTTCCGTTCTGAAGACGGACATAGCCCACCTTGGTCATGCAGATCACGAACAGGCATCCGCGAAATATTTTTTGCGTTGGTCTTCAAAGCGCCTAAATGGCAGGTTCCTGTGAGCCACCGTACCTGTCAGGCCGAGTTTAATGTTAGTGCTGAGGTCTTTTCAAGCTTCTATGTAGAGTCCCAATTTCAGTGTACATGCTGCCAAAGCAAGCACATGCCACGCCCGGCTCAGCTATATTTTTTCCTTCGGTTTTTATATGTGTTTTATAGCAAGCGGGAAGTGCTGTGTCGGTCGAGGCCTGTCTCAAATTTGGGATCTCACTGTCCGCCAGGCTTGACATTACGCTTTCATGAAATTACTAGTGTGATGCGCCAAGCCTATCTCAAGTTTTGTTTCCGTTCGGAAGACGGACATTTCCCACGTTGATCGGGCAGGTCACGAAAAGGTATCCTCGAAAATCTTTTTGCGTTCATCTTCAAACGCCTAAATGACAGGTCCCTGTGAGGCACCGTACGTGGCAGGCTGAGTTTCATTTTAGCGCTGAGGCCTTTTGGGCTCCTATGTAGGGTCCCAATTTCAGTGTTCGTGCTGCCGAATCGAGCACATTCTGCGCCCTGCTCAGCTCTATTATTTCTTTCTGACTGTATGTTGTTTATAGCAAGCAAGTAGCGCTGTGTCGTTCGAGGCCAGTCTCGAATTTGGGATCTCACTGTCCGCCCGGGTCAACATTTTGCCTTGATGAAATTACAGGTGTGAGGCGTCGAGCCTAACCCGAGTTGTGTTTTCATTCTGAAGACGGATATTTCTCAGGTTGGTCGGGCCGGTCACGAACAGTAATCCTCGAAATTTTTTTTGTGTTGGTCTTCAAAGCGCCTAAATGGCAGGTTCTTGTGAGCCACCATACCTTGCAGGCTGGGTTTCAGGTTAGCTCAGAGGCCTTTTTGGGCGCCTATGTAGAGTCCCAATTTCAGTGTACGTGCTACTGAAGCAAGCACATGCCCTGCCCAGCTCAGATTTATTATTATCATTTTTTGGTTTTTATGTAGTTTATAGCAAGCGGGTAGCACTGTGTCGGTCGAGGCCAGTCTCGAATTTGAGATCTCACTGTTTGCTCAGCTCAACATTCTGCTGTCATAAGATTACATGTGTAATGTGCCGAGCCTTACACATGTTTTGTTTTTGTTCCTAAGACGGACATTTCCCACGTTGGTCGGGCAGGTCACGAACAGGCATTTTCGAAATTTTTTGCGTTGGTCTTCAAAGCGCCTAAATGACAGGTTCTTGTGAGCCACCGTACCTGGCAGGCCAAGTTTCATGTTAGCGCTGAGGCCTTTTTGGGCTCCTTTGTAGAGTCCCAATTTCAGTGTACCTGCTGCCGAAGCGAGCAAATGCCGTGCCCGGCTCAGCTTTATTTCTTTCGTTTTTATGTTGTTTATAGCAAGTGGGTAGCGCTGTTACTGTTGAGGCCAGTCTCGAATTTGGGATCTCACTGTCCACCTGGCTCAACATTCCGCTGTCATGGGATTATAGGTGTGATGCACCGAGCCTAACATAAGTTTGATTTTCATTCTGAAGATGGACATTTCCCACGTGGGTGGAGCAGGTCACGAACAGGCATCCTCGAAATACTTTTTGAATTGGTCTTCAAAGCGCCTAAATGACAGGTTCCTGTGAGCCACCGTATCTGAGAGGCCGAGTTTCATGTTAGCGTGGAGGCCTCTTCTGGCTCCTATGTAGAGTCCCTATTTCAGTGTACGTGCTTCCGAAGTGAGCATATGCAGTGCCCGGCTCAGCTTTATTATTTCTTTCAGGATATATGTTGTTTATAGCAAGCAGGTAGGGCTGTGTCTGTCGAGGCCAGTCTGGAATTTGGGATCTCACTGTCCACCCGGCTCAACATTCCACTGTCATGGCATTACAGGTGTCATGCGCCGAGCCTAACTTAAGTTTTGTTTCCGTTATGAAGACGGATATTTCAAACGTTGGTCAGGCAGATCACGAACAGGCATCCTCGAAATACTTTTTGCATTGGTCTTTAAAGTGCCTAAATGACAGGTTCCTGTGTGCCACCGTACCTGGCATGCCAAGTTTCATGTTAGTGCTGAGGCTTTTTCGGGCTCCTATGTAGAGTTTCAATTTCAGTGTACATGCTGCCGAAGCGAGCACATGCTGTGCTGGGCTCAGCTTTATTATTTCTTTCGGTTTTTATGTGGTTTATAGCAAGCAGGTAGTGCTGTGTCGATTGAGGCCAGTCTTGAATTTGAGATCTCACTGTCTGCTTTGCTCGACATTCTGCTCTCATGGGATTACAGGTGTGATGAGCCGAGGATAACCCAAGTTTTGTTTTCATTCTAAAGACAGACATTTCCCATGTTGGTCGGGCGGTTCATGAACAGGCATCCTCGAAGGTTTTTTGCGTTGGTCTTCAAAACGCCTAAATGGCAGGTTCCTGTGAGCCACCGTACTTGGCAGTCTGAGTTCCATTTCAGCACTGAAGTTTTTTCAAGCTCCTATGTAGAGTCCCAATGTCAGTGTACGTGCTCTCGAAGCAAGCACATTCCGTGCACGGCTCAGCTTTATTATTTCTTTCGGTTTCTATGTGGTTTATAGCAAGCAGGTTGCACTGTGTCTCTCGAGGCCAGTCTCGAATTTGGAATCTCACTGTCCACCCGGCTCAACATTCCACTCTCTTGGGATTACAGGTGTGATGCGCCGAGCCTTACCCAAGTTTTGTTTTCATTCTGAAGATGGACATTTCCCACGTTGGTCAGGCGGGTCACGCACAGACATCCTCGAAATACTTAATGCGCTGCCCTTCAAAGCACCTAAATGGCATGTTTCTGTGACCCACCTTACCTTGCAGGTCGAGATTCATGTAAGCACTGAGGCCTTTTCAGGCTCCTATGTAGAGTCCCAATTTCAGTGTACGTGCTGCCGAAGCAAGCACATGCCGTGCCTGGCTCAGCTCTGTTATTTTTCTGTTTTTATGTTGTTTATAGCAAGCGGGTAGCGCTGTGTCGGTTGACGCCAGTCTCGAATTTGGGATCTCACTGTCTGCCCGGCTCGACATTCCGCTGTCATGGGATTACAGGTGTGATGCGCCAAGCCTGACCCACGTTTTGTTTCCTTTCTGAAGACGGATATTTCCCACATCGGATGGGCGGGTCACGAACAGTCATCCTCGAAATTCTTTATGCGTTGGTCTTCAAAGTGTCTAAATGACAGGTTACTGTGAGCCATCGTTCCTGGCAAGCCCAGTTACATGTTAACGCTGAGGCCTTTTCGAGCTCCTATATAGAGTCCATATTTCACTGTACATACAACCGAAGTGAGCACATGTTGTTTCCGGCTCAGCTTTATTTTTTTAATTTTTTTATGTTGTTTATAGCAAGCGGGTAGCGCTGTGTCGGTCGAGGCTTGTCTCGAATTTGAGATCTCACTGTCCACCCGGCTCGACATTCTGTTGTCATGGGATTACAGGTGTGATGCACCTAGCCTTACCCATGTTTTTGTTCCGTTCGGAAGACAAACATTTCCCACGTTGTTGGGGTGGGTCACGAACAGGCATCCTCGAAATGGTTTTTGCGTTTGTGTTCAGAGTGCCTAAATGACGGGTTCCTGTGAGCCACCGTACCTGGCAGGCTGAGTTTCTTTTTAGCACTGAGGCTTTTTCAGGCTCCTATGTAGAGTCCCAATTTCAGTGTACGTGCTGCCGAAGGGAGCACATGCTGTGCCCTGCTCAACTTTATTATTTCTTTCGATTTTTTCTTTTTAGAAGGAGTTTCACTTCTGTTTACCAAGGCTAAAGTGCAATGCTGCGATCTCGGCTGACCGCAACCTTTGTCTCCTGGGTTCAGGCAATTCTCCTGCCTCAGTCTCCCGAGTAACTGGGATTACAGGCACGCGCCACGGTGCCCAGCTAATTTTTTGTATTTTTAGTAGAGACTGGGTTTCACCATGCTGCCCAGTATGATCTCGATCTCTTGACCTTGTGATCCACCCGCCTCGGCCCCCCAAAGTGCTGAAATAAGAGGCGTGAATCACCGCGCCGGGTGCTTTCGGTTTTTATGTTGTTTAGAGCAAGCAAGTAGCGCTGTGTCGGTCAAGGCCAGTCTCGAATTTGGGATCTCACTGTCCACCCAGCGCAACAATCCCCTCTCATGGGATTACAGGTGTGATGCGCCGAGCCTAACCCAAGTTTTGTTTCCGTTCTGAAGATGGACCAAAATTTTGTTTTGTTTCCGTTCTGAAGACGGACATCTTTTATGCTGCTTTGGTGGGTCACGAACAGGCATCCTCGAAATTGTTCTGCATTGGTCTTCAAAGCGCCTAAATGACAGGTTCTTGTGAGTGACAGTACCAGTAAGGCCGAGTTTCATGTTAGCGCTGAGGCCTTTTCCGGCTCCAATATAAAGTCCCAATTTCAGTGTACATGCTGCCGAGGCGAGCACATGCCGTGCTTGGCTCAGCTTTATTATTTCTTTCAGTTATTATGTTGTTTATAGCAAGCGGGTAGTGCTGTGTCGGTCGAGGCCAGTCTTGAATTTAGGATGTCACTTTCCGCCCAGCTCGACATTCTGCTGTCATGGGATTACAGGTGTGATGCGCCGAGCCTAACCCAAGTTTTGTTTTTTTCTGAAGACGGACATTTCCCACGTTGGTCGGGCAGGTCATGAACAGGCATCCTAAAAATTTTCTTTGCGTTGGTCTTCAAAGCGCCTAAATGGCAGTTTCCTGTGAGCCACTGTACCTGGCAGGCCGAGTTTCATGTTAGCACTGAGGCCTCTTTGGGCTCCTATGTAGAGTCCCAATTTCAGTGTACATGCTGCCAAAGCGAGCACATGCTGTGCCCTGCTCAGCTTTATTATTTCTTTCGCTTTATATGTGGTTTATAGCAAGCGGTAGCGCTGTGTCGGTCGAGGCCAGTCTCAAATTTTGGATCTCACTGTCCACCCGGCTCAATATTCTGCTGTCATGGGATTACATGTGTAATGCGCCGAGCCTAACACAAGTTTTGGTTTTGTTCTGAAGATGGACATTTTCCATCTTGGTCGCGCGGTTCACAAACAGGCATCCTCGAAATTTTTTTCGTTGGTCTTCAAAGTGCCTAAATGACAGGTTTTTGTGAGCCACCGTACCTGGCAGGCCGAGTTTCCTGTTAGCGCTGAGGCCTTTTCGGGCTCCTATGTGGAGTCCCAATTTCAGTGTATGTGCTGCCAATGCGAGCACATGCCGTGCCTGGTTGTTTTTATTATTCTCTTCGGTTTATATGTTGTTTATAGCAAGCAGGTAGCACTATGTCGGTCGAGGCCAGTCTTGAATTTGGCATCTCACTGTCCACCGTGCTTGACATTCCACTGTCATGGGATTGCAGGTGTGATGCACCGAGCCTGACCCAAGTTTCGTTTTCGTTCTGAAAACGGACATTTCCCATGTCGGTCGGGCGGGTCATTAACAGGCATCCTCAAAATATTTTTTGCGTTGGTCTTCAAAGAGCATAAATGACAGGTTTCTGTGAGCCACCGTACCTGGCAAGCCGAGTTTCATGTTAGCACTGAGGGCTTTGCGGGCTCCTGTGTAGAGTCCCAATTTCAGTTTACGTGCAGCCGAAGCAAGCACATGTTCTGAAGACGGACATTTCCCACGTTGGCCAGTCGGTTCATGAACAGGCATCCTCGAAATTTTTTTTGCATTGGTCTTCAAAGCGCCTAAATGACAGGTTCCTGTGAGCCACCATACCTGGCAAGCCGAGTTTCATGAGGCCTTTTCGGGCTCCTATGTAATGTCTCAATTTCAGTGTACGTGCTGCCGAAAAAAGCACACTCAGTGCCCGGCTCAGCTTTATTATTTTTTTCTGTTTTTATGTTGTTTTTAGCAAGCGGGTAATGCTGTGTCGGTCGAGGCCAGTCTCGAATTTGGGATCTGACTGTCTGCCCGGCTCGACATTCCACTGTCATGGGATTGCAGGTGTGATGTGCCGAGCCTAACCCAAGTTTTGTTTTCATTCTGAAGGCGGACATTTCCAACGTTGGTCAGGTGGGTCATGAACAGGCATCCTAGACATTTTTTTTGTGTTGGTCTTCAAAGCGCCTAAATGGCCTCTTCCTGTGAGCCACCGTACCTGGCAGGCCGAGTTTCATGTTTGCGCTGAGGCCTTTTCGGGCTCCTATGTAGAGTCCCAATTTCAGTGTATGTGCTGCCAAAGTGAGCACATGCCATGCCCGGCTCAGCTTTATTATTTCTTTCGCTTTATATGTGGTTTATTGCAAGCGGTAGCGCTGTGTCAGTCAAGGCCTGTCTCGAATTTTGGATCTCACTGTCTGCCTGGTGAGATATTCCGCTGTCATGGGATTACATGTGTGATGCACCGAGCCCGACCCAAGTTTTGTTTCCCTTCTAAAGACGGACATTTTTCCCGTTTGTCGGGCGGTTCACAAACAGGCATTCTCAAAATTTTTTTTCGTTGGTCTTTAAAGCACCTAAATGACAGGTTTCTGTGGGCCACCGTACCTGACAGGCCAAGTTTGATGTTAGCGCTGAGGCCTTTTTGCGCTCCTATGTAGAGTCCAAATTTCAGTGTACGTGCTGCCGATGTGAGCACATGCCGTGTCCGGCTTAGCTTTTTTGGTTTTTTCGGTTTTTATGTTTTTTATAGCAAGCAAGTAGCACTGTGATGGTCGAGGCCAGTCTCGAATTTGAAATCTTATTGTTTGCCCGGCTTGACATTCTGCTGTCAGGAAATTATACATGTGATGTGCCGAGCCTAACCCAAGTTTTGTTTTCGTTCTGAAGACGGACATTTCCCACGTTGGTCGGGCAGGTGACGAACAGGCATCCTCGAAATTATTTTTGCGTTGGTCTTCTATGCGCCTAATGACAGGTTCCTTTAGCCACCGTATCTGGCAGGGCGAGGTTCATGTTAACGCTGAGGAATTTTCGAGCTCCTATATAGGGTCCCAATTTAAGTGTACATGCTGCCGAAGCGAGCACATGCCGTGCCCGGCTCAGCTTTATTATTTCTTTCGGTTTAAATGTTGTTTATAGCAAGCAGGTTGCGCTGTGTCGGTCCAGGCCATTCTCGAATTTGGGATCTCACTGTCTGTCCCGCTTGGCATTTCGCTGTCATGGGTTTACAGGTGTGATGTTCCAAGCCTAACCCAAGTTTTGCTTCCGTTCTGAAGACAAACATTTCCCACGTTGGTCGGGCGGGTCATAAACAGGCATTCTCAAAATATTTTTTGCATTGGTTTTAAAAGCCTTTAGATGACAGGTTCCTGTGAGCCACCGTACCTGGCAGGCCGAGTTTCATGTTAACGCTGAGGCATTTTTGGGCTCCTGTGTAGAGTCCCTATCCAGTGTACGTGCCGCCAAAGTGAGCCCATGCTGTGCTCGGCTCAGCTTTATTATTTTTTTCAGTTTTTATGTTGTTTATAGCAAGCGGGTAATACTGTGTCAGTCGAGGCCAGTCTCGAATTGTGGATCCCACTTTCTGCCAGGCTCGGCATTCCACAGTCATGGGATTGCAGGTGTGATGCGCCGAGCCTAACCCAAGTTTTATTTCCGTTCTGAAGACGGACATTACCCACGTTTGTCGGGCGGGTCACGAAGAGGCATCCTCGAAATTTTTTTGCGTTGGTCTTCAAAGCACTTAAAAGACAGTTTTCTGTGAGCCAATTTCCCTGGCAGGCCGAGTTTCATGTTAGCTCTGAGGCCTTTTCGGGATCCTATGTGTAGTCCTAATTTCAGTGTATGTGCTGTTGAAGCGAACACATGCCGTGCCCGGCTTAGCTTTATTATTCCTCTCGGTTTTTACGTTGTTTATAGCAAGCGGATAGCGCTGTGTCGGTCGAGGCCACTCTCGAATTTGGGATCACACTGTCCACCCAACTCGACCTTCTGCTGTCATGGGATTACAGTTTTGATGCGCCGAGCCTAACCCAGGTTTTGTTCCCATTCTGAAGACGGACATTTCCCACGTTGGTCGGGCAGGTCACGAACAGGCATCCTTGAAATTTTTTTTGCGTTGGTCTTCAAAGCGCCTAAATGAAAGTTTCTGTGAGCCAACGTGCCTGGCAGGCCAAGTTTCAAGTTAGCGCTGAGGCCTTTTCGGGCTCCTATGTAGAGTTGTGATTTCAGTGTATGTGCTAGCAAAGCGAGCACATGCCGTGCCCGGCTCAGCTTCAAAGCGCCTAAATGACAGGCTCCTGTTAGCCACCGAAACTGGCAGGCCGAGTTTCATGTTAGTGCTGAGGCCTTTTTGGGCTCCTATGTAGAGTCTCAATTTCAGTGTACGTGCTTCTGAAGCGAGCACATGCCGTGCCCGACTCAGCTTTATTATTTCTTTCGGTTTTTATGTTGTTTAAAGCAAGCAGGTAGCGCTGTGTTGGTCGAGGCCAGTCTCGAATTTAAGATCTCACTCTCCGCTCGGTTCAACATTTTGCTGTCATGGGATTACAGCATTGATGCACTGAGCCTAACCCAAGTTTTGTTTCCATTGTGAAGATGGACTTTTCCCACATTGTTCGGGCGGATATCAAACAGGCATCCTTGAAATACTTTTTGCATTGGTCTTCAAAGCACTTAAATGACAGGTTCCTGTGAGCCATCGTACCTGGCAGGCCGAGTTTCATGTTAGCACTGAGTCCTTTTCACGCTCCTATGTAGAGTCCCAATTTCAGTGTACGTGCTGCCGAAGCGAACACATGTTGTTCCCGGCTCAGCTTTATTATTTCTTTCAGTTTTAATGTTGTTTATAGCAAGTGGGTAGTGCTGTGTCGGTCGGGGCCAGTCTCGAATTTGGGATCTCACTGTCCACCCAGCTCGACATTCTGCTGTCATGATATTATACGTGTGATGCGCCGAGCCTAACCCAAGTTTTGTTTCTGTTCTAAAGATGGACATTTCCCACGTTGGTCGGGCGGGTCACGAACAGGCATCCTCGATTTTTTTGTGTTGGACTTCAAAGTGCCTAAATGACAGATTCCTGTTAGCCACCATACATGAAAAGTCGGGTTTTATGTTAACACTGAGGCCTTTTCAGGCTCCTATATAGAGTCCCAATTTCAGTGTACATGCTGCCGAAATAAGCACATGCCATGCCACACTCAGCTTTATTATTTCTTTCGGTTTTAATGTTGCTTATAGCAAGAGAATAGTGCTGGGTCGGTTGAGGCCAGTCTCGAATTTGTGATATTGCTGTCTGCCCAGCTTGACATTCCGCTATCATGGGATGACAGGTGTGATCTGCCAAGCAAAACCCAAGTTTTGTTTCCGTTCTGAAGACGGACATTTGCCACATTGTTTGGGCAAGTCACGAACAGGCATTCTCAAAATTCTTTTTACGATGGTCTTCCAAGCTCCTAAATGAAACGTTGCTGTGGGCCAACGTACCTGGCAGGCCACATTTCCTGCTAGCGCTGAGGCCTATTCAAGCTTCTATGTAAAGTCCCATTTTCAGTGTACGTGCTGCTGAAGCGAGCACATCCAGTTTGCTTAGCTCGACATTCCACTGTCACGGGGTTAAAGGTGTGATGCACCGAGCCTAACCCAAGTTTTGTTTTCATTCTGAAGATGGAAATTTCCCACGTTTGTCGGGTTGCTATCAAACACGCACCATCGAAATTTCTTTAGTGTTGGTCTTCAAAGCGCCTAAATGACAGGTTCCTGTTAGCCACCATACCTGGCAGGTCGAGGGTCATGCTAGCACTGAGGCCTTTTCAAGCTTCCATGTAGAGTGCCAATTTAAGTGTACGTTCTGCCAAAGTGAGCACGTGCCGTTGCAAGGTTCGACATTCCACTGTCACGGGATTACAGGTGTGATGCGCCGAGCCTAACCCAAGTTTTGTTTCCGTTCTGAAGACGGAAATTTCCCACGTTGGTCGGGCGGGTCTCGAACACGCACCCCCGAAATTTTTCTGCATTGGTCTTCAAAGCGCCTAATTGACAGGTTTCTGTGAGCCACCATACCTGGCAGGCTGAGTTTTATGCTAGCGCTGAGGTTTTTTCAAGCTTCAATGTAGAGTCCCAATTTCAGTGTACGTGCTTCAGAAACGAGCACATGACCTATTCCCGACTCGACGGCTTTATGTAGAATCCCAATTTCAGTGTAGGTGCTGCAGATGCGAGCACATTCCATCTGCCCGGCTAAACATTCCACTGTCACGGGATTAGAGCTGTGATATTCTGAGCCTAACCCAAGTTTTGTTTCCGTTCTGAAGACGGAAATTGTCCACGTTGGTCCGGCGGGCCGTGAACACGCACCCTTGAAATTTATATTGCGTTTGTATTCGAAGCGCCTAAATGACAGGTTTCTGTGAGCCACCGTACATGGCTGGCCGAGTTTCATCCTAGCACTGAGGCCTTTTCAAGCTTCTATATAGAGTCCCAATTTCCGTGTACATGCTGCCAAAGCGAGCACATGCCGTCCAACCGGCTCGACAATCCACTGTAACAGGATTACAGGTGTGATGTGCTGAGCCTAACCCAAGTTTATTTTCTGTTCTGAAAACAAAATTTCCCGTGTTGATCAGGCGGGTTTTGAACACGCACCCTCGAAATTTTTATGCGTTGGTCTTTGGAATGCATAAATGACAGGTCCCTGTGAGCCACCATACCTGGCAGGCTGAGTTACATGCTAGCGCTGAGGCCTTTTCAAGCTTCCATGTAGAGTCCCAATTTTAGTGTACATGCTGCCAAAGTGGGCACATGCCATCAGCCCGGCTCGACATTCCACTGTCACGGGATTACAGTTGTGATGCGCCGAGCTTAACCCAAGTTTTGTTTTCGTTCTGAAGATGGAAATGTATCATGTTGGTAAAGCAGGTCTCGAACATGCACCTTCAAAATGTTCTGTTCTGGTCTTCAAAGCGCCTAAATGACAGGTTCCTGTCAGCCATTGTACATGCCAGGACAAGATTCATGCTAGTGCTGGCTCCTTTTCAAGCTTCAATTTAGAACCCCAATTTCAGTTTACGTGCTGCCAAAGCGAGCACATGACATCCGCTCTGTTCGACATTGCACTGTAACGGGATTACAGGTGTGATGCGCCAAGCCTAACCCAAGTTTTTTTCCATTCTGAAGACAAAAATTTCCCATGTTGGTTGGGCGGGACTCAAACACGCACCCTCCAAATTTTTTTGCGTTGGTTTTTGAAGCGCCTAAATGACAGGTTCCTTTGGGACACCACACCTGGCAGGCCGAGTTTCATGCTAGCACTGAGCCGTTTTCAAGCTTCTATTTAAAGTCCCAATTTCAGTGTACGTGCTGCTGAACTGAGCACAAGCCGTTCACTCGACTCGACATTCCACTGTAACGAGATTAGAGATGTGATGCGCCGAGTGTAACCCAAGTTTTGTTTCCATTCTGGAGACTGAAATTTACCACGTTGTTTGGGCAGGTCTCGAACTCTCACCCTCAAAATTTTTTGCGTTGCTCTTCGAAGCGCCTAATTGACTGGTTCTTGTGAGCCACCGTATTTGGCAGGCCGAGTCTCATGCTAGCACTGAGGGCTTTTCAAGCTTCTATGTAGAGTCCCAATTTCAGTGTAAGTGCTGCAGAAGTGAGCACATGCCATCCGCCCGGCTCGACATTCCACTGTCACAGATTACATGTGTGATGCACCAACTTTAACCCAAGTTTTATTTCCGTTCTGAAGACGGAAATTTCCGATGTTGGTCGGGCGGGTGTCGAACACGCATTCTAGAAATTTTTGTGCGTTGGTCTTCCAAGCGCCTAAATGACATTTTCCTGTGAGCCACCGTACCTGGCAGGCCGAGTTTCATGCTAGCGCTCAGTCCTTTTCAAGCCTCTATGAAGAGTTTCTATTTCAGTGTACGTGCTGCCAAGGTGAGAACATGCCATGCACCTGGCTCGACATTCCACTGTCACGGGACTACAGGTGTGATGTGCCAAGATTAACCCAAGTTTTGTTTCTATTTTTAAGACGAAAATTTTTCACGTTGGTCGGGCGGGTCTCAAACACGCACCCTCATAATTTTTTTTGCGTTGGTCTTCGAAGCACCTAAATGACAGGTTCCTGAGAGCCAGCATACTTGACAGGCCGAGTTTCATGCTAGTGGAGAGATCTTTTCAAGCTTCTGTGTAGAGCCCCAATATCAGTGTACCTGCTGCAGAAGTGAGCACATGCTGTCTGCACGCCTCGATATTCCACAGTCACGGGATTAGAGGTGTGATGCGCCGAGACCAATTAAAGTTTTGTTTCAGTTCTGAAGACAAAAATTTCCCACGTTGGTTGGGCGGGCCTCGAACACGCACCCTCAAAATTTTTTGCATTGGTCTTCGAAGCACCTAAATGACAGCTTCCTGTGAGCCACCGTACCTGGCAGGCAGAGTTTCATGCTAGCGCTGAGGCCTTTTCAAGCTTCTATGTAAAGTCCATATTTCAGTGTATGTGCTGCAGAAGCGAGCACATGCCATGCTCGGTTCAGCTATTTTTTTCCTTCGCTTTATTTGTTGTTCATAGCAAGCAGGTAGCGCTGTGTCAGTCGAGGCAAGACTCGAATTTGTGATCTCACTGTCCACCCGGCTCGATATTCCATTGTCACAGGATTACAGGTGACATGCGCTGAGCCTAACTTAAGTTTTGTTTTTTTCTGAAGACGGAAATTTCTCACCGTGGTCAGGCTAGTCTCGAACATGCACACTCGAAACTTTTTTGCATGGCCTTCGAAATGCCTAATTGACCATGTCCTGTGAGCCACTGTACTTGCCAGGCCGAGTTTCATGCTAGCGCTGAGGCCTTCTCAAGCTTCACTGTAGAGTTCCAATTTCAGTGTACATGCTGCCAAACCGAGCACATCTTGTTCACTTAGCTCGACATTCCACTGTCACAGGATTACAGGTGTAATGCTCAGAGCCTAACCCAACTTTTGTTTCTGTTCTGAAGATGAAAATTTTCCACGTTGGTCGGGCGGGTCTCGAACACGCACCCTAGAATTTTTTTGCATTGGTCTTCAAAGCTCCTAAATGACAGGTTTCTATGAGCCACCGTAACTGGCAGGCTGAGTATCATGCTAGTACTGAGACCTTTTCAAGCTTCTATATAGAGTCCCAATTTCAGTGTATGTGCTGCCAAAGTGAGAACATGCCGTCTGCCCAGCTCCAAATTCCACTGTCACGGGAATACAAGTGTGATGCACCGAGCCTATTTCAAGTTTTGTTTCCGTTCTGAAGACGGAAATTTCCCATGTGGATTGGGTGGGTCTCGAACATGCACTTTCAAAATGTTTTTTGCGTTGGTCTTCGAAGCATCTAAATGACAGGTTCCTGTGAGCCACCTTACCTGGCAGGCCGAGGTCCATGCTAGCGCTGAGGCCTATTCAAGCTTCTATATAGAGTCCCAATTTCAGTGTACGTGCTGCTGAAGGGAGCACATGCCATTCTCGGTTCAGCTTTTTTATTTCTTTCGGTTTTTTGTTTTCATAGCAAGCTGGTAGTGCTTTGTCGGTTGAAGTCTGTCTCGAGTTTGTGATCTTACTGTCTGCCTGGCTCAACATTCCACTGTCACGGGATTACAGGTGTGATGCGCCGAGCCTAACTTAAGTTTTGTTTCCGTTATGAAGACAGAAATTTATTATGTTGATAAAGCAGATCTCGAACACGCACCCTCGAAATTTTTTGCATTGGTCTTCGAAGCGCCTAAATGACAGGTTCCTGTGAGCCATAGTACATGGCAGGCCGAGATTCATGCTAGCGCTGAGGCCTATTCAAGCTTCAATGTAGAGTCCCAATTTCAGTGTACGTGCCGCCGAAGCGAGCACATGCCATCCTCTCGGCTCGACATTCCATTGTCACGGGATTAAAAGTGTGATGCGTTGAGCCTAACCCAAGTTATGTTTTTGTTCTGAAGACAAAATTTTCTCATGTTGGCTGGGCGTGACTCGAACATACACCCTCGAAGTTTTTTGCGTTGGTCTGCGAAGCGCCTAAATGACAGGTTCCTGTGAGCCAACGTACTTGGCAGGCCGAGTTTCATGCTAACGCTGAGCTTTTCAAGCTTCTATATAAAGTCCCAATTTCAGTCTACTGCTGCCGAAGCAAGCACATGTCGTCTGCCCGGCTCGACATTCCAGTTTCACAGAATTACAGGTGTGATCCTTTGAGCCTAACCCAAGTTTTGTTGACGTTCTGAAGACAAAAATTTCCCTCGTTTGTCGGGCGGGTCTCAAACACGCACCCTCCAAATTTTTTGAGTTTGTCTTCGAAGCGCCTAAATGACAGCTTGCTTTGGGAAACAGCACCTGGCAGGCCGAGTTTCATGCTAGCGCTGAGTCCTTTTCAAACTTCTATGTAAAGTCCCAATTTCAATGTATGTGCTGCCGAACCGAGCACAAGTCGTTTGCCCGACTCGACATTCCACTGTAATGAGTTTACGGTTGTGATGGGCCGAGCATAACCCAAGTTTTGTTTCCGTTGTCGAAACTGAAATTTACCACGTTGGTCGGGCAGGTCTCGAACAAGCACCCTCAAAATTTTCTTGCATTGCTTTTTGAAGTGACTAAATGACTGGATCTTGTGAGTCACCGTACTTGGCAGGACAAGTTTCATGCTAGTGCTGAGGCCTTTTCAAGATTCTATGTAGAGTCCCAATGTCAGTGTATGTTCTGTGAAAGCGAGTACATGCCATCTGCCCGGGTAGACATTCCACAGTCACAGGATTACAGGTGTGATGCGGCGAGATTTACCCAAGTTTTGTTTTTGTTTTGAAGACAGAAATATCCCACGTTGGTCCGGCGGGTCTCGAACACGCACGTTCGAAATTTGTTTTGCATTGGTCTTCGAAGCGCCTAAATGACAGGTTCCTGTGAGCCACTGTACCTGGCAGGCCGAGTTTTATGCTAGCGCTGAGGGCTTTTCAAGCTTCTGTGTAGGGTCCCAATTTCAGTGTACATGTTGCCGAAGCGAGCACATGCCGTCCACCCGGCTCGACATTCCACTGTCACGGGATTACAGGTGTGATGTGCCGAGCCTAACCCAAGTTTTGTTTTCATTCTGAAGATAAAAATTTTTCACGTTGTTCGGGCGGGTCTCGAACACGCACCCTCGAAATATTTTTTGGGTTGGTTTTTGAAGCAACTAAATGACAGGTTTCTGTGAGACACTGTACCTGGCAGGCCGAGTTTCATGCTAGCGCTGAGGCCTTTTCAAGCTTCTGTGTAGAGTCCCAATTTCAGTGTATGGGCTTCTGAAGTGAGCACATGCCATGCTCAGTTCAGCTCTATTTTACTTTCAGTTTTTATGTTATTCATAGCAAGCGGGTAGCACTGTGTCTGTCGAGGCCAGTCTCGAATTTGTGATCTCACTGTCAGCCCAGTTCGACATTCCACTGTCACAGGATTTCAGGTGTGATGCGCCGAGCCTACCCCAAGTTTTGTTTCCGTTCTGAAGACGAAAATTTCCCACGTTGGTCGGGCGGGTCTCGAGCACACACCCTCGAAATAGTTTTGCCTTGACCTTCAAAGTGCCTAAATGACACGTTGCTGTGGGCCAACGTACCTGGCAGGCCAAGTTTCCTGCTAGCGCTGAGGCCTTTTCAAGCTTCTATGTAAAGTCCCATTTTCAGTGTACGTGCTGCTGAAGCCAGCACATCCAGTTTGCTTAGCTCGACATTCCACTGTCACGGGGTTAAAGGTGTGATGAGCCGAGCCTACCCCGTTTTGTTTTCGTTCTGAAGACAAAAATTTCCAATGTTTGTTGGGCTGGTATGGAACACGCACCCTCGAAATTTCTTTAGCGTTGGTCTTCAAAGTACCTAAATGACAGGTTCCTGTTAGCCATGGTACCTGGCAGGCCGAGGGTCATGCTAGCACTGAGGCCTTTTCAAGCCTCCATGTAGAGTGCCAATTGCAGTGTACGTGCTTCCGAAGTGAGCACGTGCCGTTGCGAGGCTCGACATTCCACTGTCACGGGATTACAGGTGTGATGCGCCGAGCCTAACCCAAGTTTTGTTTCCGTTCTGAAGACAGAAATTTCCCACGCGGGTTGGACGGGTCTTGAACACGCACCCTCGAAATATATTTTTGCGTTGGTCTTCAAAGCGACTAATTGACAGGTTCCTGTGAGCCACCGTACCTGGCAGGCTGAGTTTCATGTTAGCGCTGAGGTTTTTTCAAGCTTCAATGTAGAGTCCCAATTTCAGTGTACGTGTTTGGAAATGAGCACATGATGTATTCCCGACTCGACGGCTGTATGTAGAATCCCAATTTCAGTGTACGTGCTGCTGATGCGAGCACATTCCATCTGCCCGGCTAAACATTCCACTGTCACGGGATTAGAGCTGTGGTACGCTGAGCCTAACCCAAGTTTTGTTTCCGTTCTGAAGATGGAAATTGTCCACGTTGGTCGGGCGGGTTGTGAACATGCACCCTCGAAATTTATATTGCGTTGGTATTCGAAGCGCCTAAATGACAGGATTCTGTGAGCCACCGTACCAGGCTGGCCGAGTTTCATGCTAGTGCGGAGGCCTTTTCAAGATTCTATGTAGAGTCCCAATTTCAGTGTACGTGCTGCTGAAGCGAGCACATGCTGTCCAACCGGCTCGACAATCCACTGTAACGCGATTACAGGTGTGATGTGCCGAGCCTAACCCAAGTTTATTTTCTGTTCTGAAAACAAAATATCCCGTGTTGATCGGGCGGGTTTCGAACACGCACCCTCGAAATTTTTATGCGTTGGTCTTCGAAGCGCATAAATGACAGGTTCCTTTAAGCCACTGTATTAGGCAGGACGAGTTTCATGCTAGCGCTGAGGCCTTTTCAAGCTTCTATGTAGAGTCCCAATTTCAGTGTACGTGCTGCTGAAGTGAGTACAGGCCGTCCTTCTGGCTCGACATTCCACTGTCATGGGATTACAGGTGTGATGCGCCAAGCCTAACCCAAGTTTTGTTTCCGTTCTGAAGACGGAAATATTCCATTTTGGTCGGGCAGGTCTTGAACAGCCACCCAGGAAATATTTTTGCGTTTGTCTTTAAAGCGCCTAAATGAAAGGATTTTGTGAGCCACCGTACCTGGCAGGCCGAGTTTTATGCTAGCACTGAGGCCTTCTCAAGCTTCTATGTAGAGTCTGCATTTCAGTGTAAGTGCTGCCGAAGTGAGCACATGCCGTCCGCCCATCAAGACATTCCACTTTTACGAAATTACAGGTGTGTTGTGCCGAGCCAAACCCAAGTTTTGTTTACTTTCTGAAGTCGGAAATTTCCCACGTTGGTCAGGCTTGTCTCGATCACGCACCCTAGAAATGTCTTTTGCGTTGGTCTTTGAAGCACCTAAATGACAGGTTTCTGTGAGCTACCGTACCTGGCAGGCTGAGATTCCTGCTAGCACTGAGGCCTTTTCAATATTCTATGTAGAGTCCTAATTTAAGTGTAGGTGCTGCCAAATCGAGCACATGCCATTTGCCCAGCTCGACATTCCACTCTCATGGGATTACAGGTGTGATGCGCCAAGCCTAACCCAAGTTTTGTTTCCGTTCAAAAGACCGAAATTTCACATGTTGTTTGGGCGGGTCTGGAAAACGCACCCTCGAATTTTATTTTGCGTTGGTCTCAGAAGTGCCTAAATGACAAGTTCTTGTGAGCCATTGTACCTGGCAGGCCGAGTTTCATGCTAGCGCTGAAACCTTTTCAAGCTTCCATATAGAGTACCAATTTCAGTGTACGTGCAGATGAAGCAAGCACATTCCGTCCGCCCTTCTCGACATTCCACTGTCACGGGATTACAGGTTTGATGCGCCGAGTCTAATTCAAGTTTTGTTTCCATTCTGAAGACGGAAATTTTACATGTTGGTCGGGCGTGTCTTGAACACGCACCCTCGAAATTTTCTTTCCATTGGTCTTCGAAGTGCCTAAATGACAGGTTCCTGTGAGCCACTGTACCTGGCAGGCCGAGTTTCATGCTAGCCCTGAGGCCGATTCAAGCTTTTATATTGAGTCCCAATTTCAGTGTACATGCTGCCAAAGCGAGCACATGCTGTCTGTCTGACTCGACATTCCACTGTCACGGGATTATATGTGATATGCGCAGAGCCTAACCCAAGTTTTCTTTCCGATCTGAAGACGGAAATTTCCCACGTTGGTCGGGCAGGTCTCGAAGATTCACCATCGAAATATTTTTTGCGTTGGTCTTCAAAGCGTCTAAATGACAGGTTTTCGTGAGCCACCATACCTGGCAGGCCGAGTTTTATGCTAGCACTGAGGCCTTTTCAAGCTTCTATGTAGAGTCCCAATTTCAGTGTATATGCTGCGGAAGCGAGCACATGCCGTGCTCGGTTCAGCTTTTTCTTTCTTTCTGTTTTTTGTTGTTCATAGCAAGCGGGTAGCGCTTTGTCGGTCGAGGCCTGTCCTGGATTTGTGATCTCACTGTCCGCCTGGCTCGACATTTCATCATCACGAGATTACAGGTGTGATGTGCCGAGCCTAACCCAAGTTTCATTCCCTTATGGAGACGGAAATTTGTCATGTTGGTCTCGAACACGCACCCTCGAAATATTTTGTGATTTGGTCGTCGAAGCGCCTAAATGACAGGTTCCTGTGAGCCACCACATCTGTCAGGCTGAGTTTCATGCTAGCGCAAAGGCTATGCTCACTTTGGCAGCATGTACACTGAAATTGGGACTCCACATAGAAGCCAAGAAAGGCCTCAGTGCTAGCATGAATCTCGGCCTGACAAATACGGTGGTTCACAGGAACCTGTCATTTAGGCGATTTGAAGACCAACGCAATAAGAAACTCGAGGATGCGTTTTTGAAAACTGCCCGACGAACAGGGGAAACTTCCGTCTTCAGAACGGAAATAATACTTGGGTTAGGCTCAGTGCATCACACATGTAATCCCGTGACAGTGTAATGTTGAGCTGGGCAAACAATGAGATCACAAATTCGAGACTGGCCTTGACGGACACATTGCTACCCAACTTGCTATAAACAATATTAAAACCGAAAAAAATAGAAAAGCTGAGCCGAGCTAGACATGTTCTCGCTTCGGCAGCATGTACCCTGAAATTGGGACTGTACATAGAAGCCCGACAAGGCCACAGCGCTAGCATGAAACTTGACCAGCTAGGTACGGTGGCTCACAGAAACCTGTCATTTACGCATTTCGAAAACAAACGCAATAATAATTTCGAAGATGCGTGTGCAAGACCCACCCAAGGAACATGGGAAATTTCTGTCTTCAGAACGGAAACCAAACTTGGGTTAGGCTCAGTGCATCACTTCTGTAATCCCGTGACAGTGGAATGTCGAGTCGGGCGGACAGTGAGATCACAAATTTGAGACTAGTCTCGACCGACACAGCACTACCCACTTGCTATAAACAACATAAAAACCAAAAGTAATAAAAAAAAGCTGAGCCGGGCACAGTATGTGCTCACTTTGGCAGCATGTACACTGAAATTGCGACTCTACATAGAAGCTTGAAAAGGCCTCAGCGCTAGCATGAAACTCGGCCTGCCATGTACGGTGGCTCAAAGAAACCTGTCATTTAGGCGCTTCGAAGACAAACGCAAAAAATATTTCGAGGATGTGTCTTCCAGACCCGCCCAAACAATATGGGAAATTTTTGTCTTCAGAATGGAAACAAAACTTGGGTTATTCTCAACGCAGCACACCTATAATCCCGTGAAAATAAAATGTCGAGCAGGGCAGACAGTGAGTTCACAAATTCGAGACTGGCCTAAACCGACACAGTGCAACTGGCTTGCTATAAACAACATAAAAACCGAAAGAAATAAAAAAGCTGAGCCGGGCACGGCATGTGCTCTCTTCGGCAGCATGTACACTGAAATTGGGACTCTACATAGAAGCCCGAAAAGACCTCAGTGCTAGCATGAAACTAGGCCTGCCACGTACAGTGGCCCACAGGAACCTGTCACTTAGGCGCTTCGAAGGCCAACACAAAAAATTTCGATGATGCGTGTTTGAGTCCTGCCTGACCAACATGGGAAATTTCTGCCTTCAGAACAAAAACAAATCTTGGGTTAGGCTCGGCGCATCACACCTATAATCCTGTGACAGTGTAATGTCGAGCCAGGCGGACAGAGAGATCACAAATTCGAGACTGCCCTCGACCGACACAGTGCTACCCGCTTGCTATAAACAATATAAAAACCGAAAGAAATAAAAAAGCTGAGAAGAGCACGACAAGTTCTCGCTTCAGCAGCAAGTACACTGAAATTGGGACTGTATATAGAAGGCCGACAAGGCCTCAGCCCTAGCATGAAACTCGGTATGCCAGGTATGGTGGCTCACAGGAACGTGTCATTTAGGTGCTTTGAAGACCAACACAGAAAAAATTTCGAAGATGCATGTTCGAGACCCGCCCGACCAACATGAAAAATTTTTGTCTTCAGAACGGAAACAAAACCTGGGTTAGGCTCGGCGCATCACACCCGTAATCCCATGACAGTGGAATGTCAATCTGGGCGAACAGTGAGATAACAAATTCGGGACTGGCCTCGACCTACACAGTGCTACTCGCTTGCTATAAACAACGTAAAAAACCGAAAGAAATAAAACAGCTGAGCTGGGCTCGGCATGTACTTGCATTGGCAGCACGTACACTGAAATTGGGACACTACATAGAAGCCCGAAAAAGCCTCAGCGCTAGCATGAATCTCGGCCTGCCAGGTACGGTTTCTCACAGAAACCTGTGATTTAGGCGCTTCGAAGAACATCAGAAAAATTTCGGGGATGCGTGTTCAAGACCCGCCTGACAAACATGAGAAATTTCCGTCTTCAGAATGAAAACAAAACTTGGGTTAGGCTCGGCGCATCACACCTGTAATCCCGTGACAGTGTAATATCAAGCCAGGCGGACAGTGAGATCACAAATTCGAGACTATCCTCGACTGACACAGTGCTACCTGCTTGCTATAAACAACATAAAAACCAATAGAAATAAAAAAGCTGAGCCAGGCATGGCATGTGCTCGCTTCAGTAGCACATACACTGAAATTGGGACTCTACAAGGAGGCCCAAAAAGGCCTCAGCACTAGCATGAAACTCTTTCTGCCTCGTACGGTGACTCAGAGTAACCTGTCATATAGGCGCTTCGAAGACCAACACAAAAAAATTTTGATGATGCGTGTTGGAGACTCGCCGGACAAACATAAGAAATTTCCGTTTTCAGAACGAAAACAAAACTCGGGTTAGGCTTGGCGCATCACACCTGTAATTTCGTGACAGTGAAATGTCGATCCAGGTGGAACGTGAGATCACAAATTCGAGACTGGCCTTGACCTACACAGTGCTACCTGCTTGCTATTAGCAACATAAAAACCAAAAGAAATAAAAAACCTGAGCCGGGCACGACATGTGGTCGCTTTGGCAACACATACACTGAAATTGAAACTCTACATAGAAGCCTGAAAAGGCCTCAGCACTAGCATGAAACTCTTTCTGCCTGGTACAGTGGCTCACAGTAACCTCTCATTTAGGCGCTTTGAAGACCAATGCAAAAAACATTTCGAGGGTGTGTGCTTGAGACCCGCCCAACACATGTGAGAAATTTCAGTCTTCAGAAAATAAGCAAAACGTGGGTTAGCCTCAGCGCATCACACCTGTAATCCCATGACAGTGGAATGTTGAGCCAGGCTAATGGCTAGTGCTCGCTTTGGCAGCATGTACAATGAAATTGGGACTCTAAATAGAAGCTTGAAAAGGCCTCAGCACTAGCATGAAACACGGCCTGGCAGGTACCGTGGCTCACAGGAAACTGTAATTTAGGCGCTTCGGTGACCAACGCAAAAAAATTTCGAGGGTGCGTGTTCGAGACCCGACCAACCAACATGGAAAATTTCCATCTTCAGAACGAAAACAAAACTTGGGTTAGGCACGGCGCATCACACCTGTAATTCCGTGACAGTGGAATGTCGAGTCAGGCGGACGGCATGTGCTCGCTTCAGCAGCACGCACACTGAAACTTGTACTGTACATAGAAGCTTGAAAAGGCAGCACTAGCATGAAACTCGGCCTGCCAGGTACGGTGGCTCACAGGAACCTGTCATTTAGGCACTTCAAAGACCAACGCAGAAAAAATTTCTAGGCTGCGTGTTTGAGACCCACCCGAGCAACGTGGGAGATTTACGTCTTCAGAATGGAAGAAAGACTTGGGTTAGGCTCAGCACATCACTCCTGTAATCCTGTGACAGTGGAATTTCAAGCCAAGCAGACGGCATGTGCTCGCTTCAGCAGCATGAACACTGAAATTGGGACTCTACACAGAAGCTTGAAAAGGCCTCAGCGATAGCATGAAACTCGTCATGCCAGATACGGTGGCTAACGGGAACCTGTCATTTAGGTGCTTCAAAGAGTAACCCAAAAAATATTTCTAGGGTGCGTGTTCGAGACCTGCCCTATCAACGTAGGAAATTTTCGTCTTCAGAACAAAAAACTTAAGTTAGGCTCGGAGCATCACACCTGTAATCCCGTGACACTGAAATATCAAGCCGGGCAGATGGCATGTGCTCGCATCCGCAGCATGTACACTGAAATTGGGACTCTACATAGAAGCTTGAAAAGGCATTAGTGCAACCATGAAACTCAACCTGTCAGGTACGGTGGCTCACAGAAATCTGTCATTTAAGTGCTTCGAAGACCAAAGGAAAAAATATGTTGAGGGTGCGTGTTCGAGACCGGCCCGATGAACGTAAGAAATTTCCGTCTTCAGAACGAAAACAAATCTTGGGTTAGGCTCGGCGCATCACACCTGTAATCCCGTGACAGTGGAATGTCGAGCCATGCAGACAGCATGTGCTCTATTCGGCAGCACGTACACTGAAGTTGGGACTTTACATAGAAGTTTGAAAAGGCCTCAGCACTAGCATGAATCTCGGCCTGCGAGGTATGGTGGCTCACAGGAAACTGTCATTTATGCACTTCCAAGACTAACGCATAAAACATGTCAAAGGTGCGTGTTCGAGACCGGCCTGACCAACGTTGTAAATTTCCATCTTTAGAAGGGAAACAAAACTTGGGTTAGGCTAGACGCATCACACCTGTAATCCCGTGACAGTGGAAAGTCGAGCCTAACTGATGGCATTTGCTCGCTTTGGCAGCATGTAAACTGAAATTGGGACTCTACATAGAAGCTTGAAAAGGACTCAGCACTAGCATGAAACTCGGCCTGCCAGGTATGGTGGCTCACATGAACCTCTCATTAAGGCACTTCGAAGACCAACGCAAACGATATTTCGATGGTGCGTGTTCGTGACCTGCCCGAGCAACATGGAAATTTCTGTTTTCAGAACAAAAACTAAACTTGGGTTAGGCTTGGTGTATCAAACCTGTAATTACTTGACAGAGCAATGACGAGCCGGGTGGATGGCATGTGCTCGCTTCGGCAGCATGTACACTGAAGTTGGGACTCTACATAGAAGCTTGAAAAGGCCTCAGCACTAGCACGAAACTCGGCCTTACAGGTACAATGGCTTACAGGAACCTGTCATTTAGGCGCTTCGAAGACAAAGGCAATAAATATTTCGAGGGTGGGTGTTCCAGACCCGCTCGACCGACGTGGAGATTTCCGTCTTCAGAACAAAAACTAAACTTGGGATAGGCTCGGCACATCACAACTGAAATCCTGTGACAGTGGAATTTTGATCCGGGCAGATGGCATGTGCTCGTTTGGCAGCATGAACACTGAAATTGGGACTCTTCATAGAAGCTTGAAAAGGCCTCAGCATTAGCACAAAATTCGGCCGGCCAGGTACGGTGGCTCACAAGAACCTGTCATTAGGCGCTTTGAAACCAACGTGAAAATGATTTAGAGGGTGCGTGTTCGAGACCCGCCAGTCAACATGGGAAATTTCCGTCTTCAGAAGAAAAACAAAACTTGGGTTAGGCTCGGCACATCACACCTGTAATCCCATGACAGTGGAATGTCGAGCTGGTCAGATGGCATGTGCTCGATTCGGCAGCACCTACACTGAAATTGGGACTCTACATAGAAGCTTAAAAAGGCCTCAGTGCTAGCATGAAACTCGGTCTGCCAGGTACGGTGGCTCACAAAAAACTTGTCATTTAGGCCCTTCGAAGACCAACGCAAAAGAAATTTCGAGGGTGCATGTTGGAGACCCGCCCGACAACCATGGAAAATTTCCACCTTCACATACACTGAAATTGGGACTCTACATAGAAGCTTGATAACACCTCAGTGCTAGCATGAAACTCAGCCTGCCAGGTACGGTGGCTCACAGGAACCTGTCATTTAGGCGCTTCGAAGACCAACGCAGAAAATATTTCGATGGTGCGTGTTTGAGACTTGCCCGAGAACCGTGGGAAATTTGTCTTCAGAACTAAAACAAAACTTGAATTTGGCATGATGCATCACACCTTTAATCCAGTGACACTGGAATGTCGAGCCAGACAGACTGCATGTGCTCACTTCTGCAGCACGTACACTGAAATTGGGACTCAATATAGAAGTCGTCGAGCGGGGCATAGGGCATGTGCTCGTTTCTGAAGCACATACACTGAAAATGGGACTCTACATAAAAGCTTGAAAACAGATCAGCGCTAGCATGAAACTCGGCCTGCCACGTACGGTGGCTCACAGGAACCTGTCATTTAGGGGCTTCAAAGACCAACGCAAACAAATTTCGAGGGTGCGTTTTGGAGACCTGCCCGACCAACATGGAAAATTTCCACCTTCAGAACGGAAACAAAACTTGGGTTAGGCTCGGCGCATTACACCTGTAATCCCGTGACAGTGGAATGTCGAGCCAGGCAGATGACATGTGCTCGTTTGGCACCACGTTTACTGAAATTGCGACTCTACATAGAAGCTTGAAAAGGCCTCAGTGCTAGCATGACACTCGGCCCGCCAGGTACGGTGGCTCACAAGAACCTGTAATTTAGGCGCTTCGAAGACCAATGCAAAAAATATTCTAGGGTGCGTGTTCGAGTCCCACCCGACCAAAATGGGACATTTTCATCTTCAGAACGAAAACAAAGGTTGGGTTAGGCTCTGAGCATTACACCTGTAATCTTGTGACAGTAGAATGTCGAGTCGAACGGACGGCATGTGCTCACTTCGGCAGCACATAAACTGAAATTGGGACTCTACATAGAAGCTTGAAAAGGCCTTAGCACTAGCATGAAACTCGCCTGCCAGGTACGGTGGCTCACATGAACATGTCATTTAGGCGCTTCAAAGACCAATGCCAAAAAAATTTTGAAGGTGCGTGTTCGAGACCCGCCTGACCAACCTGGGAAATTTCCGTCTTCAGAACGGAAACAAAACTTGGGTTAGGCTCAGCACATCACACCTGTAATCCCGTGACAGTGGAATGTCGAGCCGGGCGGAGGGCATGTGCTTGCGTCGGAAGCACGTACACTGAAATTGGGACTCTACATAGAAGCTTGAAAAGGCCTCAGCACTTGCATGAAATTCGGCCTGCCAAGTATGGTGGCTCACAGGAACCTGTCATTTAGGCCCTTCGAAGACCAACACACAGAAAATATTGAGGGTGCATGTTCGATACCCGCCTGACAAACATGTGAAGTTTCCGCATCAGAACGGAAACACAACTTGGGTTAGGCTCGGCGCATTACACCTGTAATCCCGTGATAGTTGAATGTCAAGCCGGGTGGACAGTAAGATCACAAATTCGAGACTGGCCTCAACCGACAAAGCACTCCCCACTTGCTATAAACAACTTAAATTGAAAGAAATAGAAAAGCTGGGCTGGGCACTGCATGTGCTCGCTTCGGCACCACATACACTGAAATTGGGACTATACATAGAAGCTTCAAAAGACCTCAGCGCTTGCATGAGACTCGGTCTGCCAGGTATGGTGACTCACAGGAACCTGTCATTTAGGCGCTTCGAAGACCAATGCAAAAAATTTCGAGGGTGCATGTTTGAGACACGCATGAGCAACATGGAAAATTTCCGTCTTCAGAAAAGAAAGAAAACTTGGGTTAAACTCGGCGCATCACACCTATAATCCCCTGACACTGGAATGTTGAGCCGGGCAGACAACATGTGCTCACTTCAGCAGCACATACACTGAAATTGGGACTCTACATGGAAGCTTGAAAAGGCCTCAGCACTAGTATACAACTCAGCTTGCAAGGTACAATGGCTCACAGGAACCTGTCATTTAGGCGCTTCGAAGACCAACGCCAAAGCAATTTCGACGGTGCATGTTGATGGCCGCCCGACCAACATGGGAAATTTCCACCTTCAGAACGGGAACAAAACTTGGGTTAGGCTTGGTGCATTACACCTGTAATCTCGTGACAGTGGAATGTCGAGTGGGGTGGACGGCATGTGTTCGTTCGGAAGCATGTATACTGAAATTGGGACTCTACATAGAAGCCGTCGAGTTGGGCATATGGCATGTGCTCGCTTCCAAAGCACATTCACTGAAATTGGGACTCTACATAGAAGCTTGCAAAGGCCTCAGCGATAGCATGAAACTCGGCCTGCCAGGTACAGTGGCTCACAGAGACCTGTCATTTAGGTGCTTCAAAGACCAACACAAAAAAATTTCGAGGGTGCATATTCAAGACCCGTCCGACCAACAAATGAAATTTTTGTTTTCAGAACAAAAGCAAAACTTGGGTTTGGCTCGGAGCATCACCCCTCTAATCCCGTGACAGTGGAATGTCGAGATGGGCGGACGGCATGTGCTCGCTTCGGCGGCACGTACACTGATATTGGGACTCTACATAGAAGCTTGAAATGGCCTCAGCACAAGCATGAAACTCGGCCTGCCAGGTACAGTGCCTCACAGGAAACTGTAATTAAGGCGCTTCGAAGACCAACGCAAGAAAAATTTTGAGGGTGCATGTTTGAGACCCACCCGAAAAACATGGGAAATTTCCGTCTTCAGAACAGAAACAAAACATGAGTTAGGCTCGGCACATCACACCTGTAATCCCGTGACAGTGGAATGTCAAGCCGTGTGTACGGCTTGTGCTCATTATGGCAGCACGTACACTAAAATTGGGACTCTACAGAGAAGCTTGATAAGGCCTTAGTGCTAGCATGAATCTCGGCCTGCCAGGTATGGTGGCTCACAGGAACCTGTCATTTAGGCGCTTCGAAAAACAACGCAAAAAAATTTTGAGGGTGGGTTTTCGAGACCCGCTCGACCAACATAATAAATTTCAGTCTTCAGAACGGAAACAAAACCTGGGTTAGGCTCGGCGCATAACACCTGTAATCCCATTACAGTGGAATGTCAAGCTGTGCGGATAACATGTGCTCGCTTCAACAGCACGTACACTGAAATCGGGACTCTACATAGAAGTTTGAAAAGGCCTCAGCGCTAGCATGAAACTCGGCCTTCCAGGTATGGTGGCTCACAGGAACCTGTCATTTAGGCGCTTCAAAATTCAATGCAAAAAATTTCGAGGGTGCATGTTCGAGACCCGCCTGACCAACATGGGAAATTTCCATCTTCAGAACGGAAACAAAAAAACTTGGGTTAAGCTTGGCGCATCACACCTGTAATCCTGTGACAGTGGAATGTCGAGCCAAGCAAAGGGGATGTGCTTGCTTCGGCAGCATGTACACTGAAATTGGGACTCTATATAGAAACTTGAAAAGGCCTCAGTGCTAGCATGAAACCCGGTCTGTCAGGTATGGTGTCTCACACGAACTTGTCATCTAGGCGCTTCGAAGACAAATGCAAAAAAATTTCGAGGGTGGGTGTTCAAGACCCGCCCGATCAACATGAAAAGTTTCTGTCTCCAGAACAAAAACAAAACTTGGGTTAGGCTCGGCGCATACCACCTCTAATCCCATGACAGTGGAATGTCGAGCTAAGAAGACGGGATGTGCTCGCTTCGGCAGCATATACACTGAAATTGGAACTCTACATAGAAGCTTGAAAAGGCCTCAGCACTAGCATGAAACTTGGCCTGTAAGGTACGGTGGCTCACAGAAACCTGTCATTTCGGCACTTCGAAGACCAATGCAAAAAATATTGAGATGATGCATGTTCGAGACATGCCCGAACCACGTGGGAAATTTCCGTCTGCAGAATGAAGACAAAACTTGGGTTAAGCTCGGCGCATCACACCTGTAATCCCGTGTCAGTGGAATGTCGAGCTGGGCGGATGGCATGTCCTCGCTTCGGCAGCACGTACACTGAAATTGGGACTCTACATAGAAGCTTGAAAACGCCTGAGAGATAGCATAAAACTCGGCCTGCCATGTACGGTGGCTCACAGAAACCTGTCCTTTAGGCACTTCGAAGACCAACACAGAAATAATTTCGATGGTGCCTGTTAGCAACCGGACTGATTAACGTGGAAAATTTCCGTCTTCAGAACGGAAACAAAACTTGGGTTAGGCTTGGCGCATCACAACTGTAATCCCGTGACAGTGGAATGTTGAGCCGTGAAAACGGCATGTGCTCGCTTCGGCACCACGTACCCAGAAATTGGGACTCTACATAGAAGCTTGAAAAGGCCTCAGCGCTAGCATGAAACTCGGCCTGCCAGGTACGGTGGCTCAAAGGAACCGGTCATTTAGGTGCTTCAAAGACCAACGCAAAAGAAATTTCGAGGGTGCGTGTTGGAGACCCACCTGATCAACATGGAAAATTTCCACCTTCATAACGGAAACAAAACTTGGGTTAGGCCCAGCGCATCACACCTCTAATCCTGTGACAGTGGAATGTCGAGCCGGGCAAATGGCATGTGGTCGCTTTGGCAACACGTACACTGAAGTTGGGACTCTACATAGAAGCTTGAAAAGGCCTCAGCGCTAGCATGAAACTCGGCCTGCCAGGTACGGTGGCTCACAGGAACCTGTCATTTAGGCACTTCGAAGACCAACGCAAAAAATTTTCTGGGTGCGTGTTCAAGACCCGTCCGACCAACCTGGGAAATTTCCGTCATCACAACAAAAACAAAACTTGGGTTAGGCTTGGGGCATCACACCTGTAATCCCATGACAGTGGAATGATGAGCCAAGCAAACACCATGTGCTCGCTTTGGCAGCACGTACTCTGAAATTGGGACTCTACATAGAAACTTGCAAAGTCCTCACCACAAGCATGAAACTCGGCCTGCCATGTACCAAGGCTCACAAGAACGTGTCATTTAGGTGCTTCGAAGACCAACCCAAAAGAAATTTTGAGGGTGCGTGTTGGAGATCCACCGACCAACATGGATAATTTCCACCTACAGAACAAAAACAAAACTTGGGTTATGCTCGGTGCATCACATTTGTAATCCCTTGACAGTGGAATATCGAGGCGGGCCGACTGCATGTGCTCATTTTGGCAGCACGTACACTTAAATTGGGACTCTACATAGAAGCCCTCGAGCTGGGCATATGGCATGTGCTCGTTTTGGAAGCACATACACTGAAATTGGGACTCTTCATAGAAGCTTGAAAACGCCTCAGTGCTAGCATGAAACTTGGCCTGCCAGGTACGGTGGCTCACAGGAACCTGTCCTTTAGGCGCTTCAAAGACCGACGCAGAAGAAATTTCGATGGTGCGTGTTCGAGACCCGCCCGAGCAACGTGAAAAATTTCCGTCTTCAGAATGGAAACCAAAGGGGTTAGGCTTGGCGCATCACACCTGTAATCCTGTGACAGTGCAATGTCGAGTCGGACGGACAGCATGTGCTCGCCTCAGCAGCACGTACACTGAAACTGGATCTCAACATAGATGTTGTAGTGCTGGGCATACGGCATGTGCCCGTTTCCGAAGCATGTACACTGAAATTGGGACTCTACATAAAAGCTTGTAAAGGCCTCAGTGCTAGCATGGAAGTAGGCCTGCCAGGTACAGTGGCTCACAGGAACCTGTCATTTAGGCTCTTCGAAGACCAACGCGAAGAACATTTCGAGGGTGCGTATTCGAGACCTGCCGACCAACATGTAAAATTCCCGTCTTCAGAACAAAAACAAAACTTGGGTTAGGCTCGGCGCATCACACTTGTAATCCCATGACCATGGAATGTCGAGCTAAGCAAACGGGATGTGCTCGTTCGGCAGCACGTACTCTGAAATTGGGACTCTACACAGAAGCTTAAAGAGGCCTCAGCGCTAGCATGAAACTCGGCCTTCAAGGTCCGGTGGCTCACAGGAACCTGTCATTTAGGCACGTCGAAGACCAACGCAATAAAAATTTCGAGAATGCGTTTTCGAGACCCATCCGACCGACATGGGAAATTTTCTTCTTCAGAACGTAAACAAAGCTTGAGTTAGGCTCGGCACATCACACCTGCAATCCCATGATAGTGGAATGCTGAGCCGGGCAGATGGCATGTGCTCGCTTCTGCAGCATGTACAGTGAAATTGAAACTCTACATAGAAGCCGTCGAGTTGGGCATATGGCATGTGCTCGTTTCCGAAGCACATACACTGAAATTGAGACTTTACATAGAAGCTTGAATACGCCTCAGCGATAACATGAAACTCGACCGGCCAGGTACAGTGGCTCACAGGAAGCTGTCATTTAGGCGCTTCATAGACCAACGCAGAAAAAAAATTCGATGGTGCGTGTTTGAGACCCGCCCGACCAACATGTGAAATTTCCGTCTTCAGAAAGGAAACAAAACTTGGGTTAGGCACGGCGCATCACACCTGCAATCCCGTGAAAGTGGAATGTCCAGCCAGGCGGACGGCATGTGCTCGCGTCGGCAGCATGTACAGTGAAATTGAAACTCTACACAGAAGGCATCGAGTTGAGCATATGGCATGTGCTCGCTTTGGCAGCACATACACTGAAATTGGGACTCTACATAGAAGCTTGAAAATGCCTCTGCGATAGCCTGAAACTCAGCTTGCCAGGTACGGTGGCTCACAGAATCTTGTCATTTTGACGTTTGGAAGACCAACGCAAAGAAAATTTCGAGGGTGCGTGTTCGAGACCCGCCCAAGCAAAATGAAAAATTTCTGTCTTCAGACCGGAAACAAACTTGGGTTAGGCTCGGCACATCACACCTGTAATCTTGTGACAGTGGAATGTCGACCTAAGGAAAGGGGATGTGCTTGCTTCGGCAGCATGTACACTGAAATTAACACTCTACATTGAAGCTTGAAAAGGACTCAGCACTAGCATGAAACTCGGACTGCCAGGTATGGTGGCTCACAGGAATCTGTCATTGAAACGTTTCGGAGACCAATGCAAGAAAATTTTCGAGGGTGTGTGTTCAACACCCGCCTGACCAACATCAAAAATATCTGTCTTCAGAACGGAAACAAAACTTGGGTTAGGCTTGGCGCATCACACCTGTAATTCCGTGACAGCAGACTAGATGTGCTCGCTTCGGCAGCATGTACACTGAAATTGGGACCCCACATAGAAGCTTGAAAAGGCCTCAGCACAAGCATGAAACTTGGCCTGCCAGCTACGGTGGCTCACAGGAACCTGTCATTTAAGGACTTCGAAGACCAACGCAAAAATTTGCGATGGTGCGTGTTCGAATCCCGCCCAACCCACGTGGAAAATTTCCGGCTTCAGAATAAAAAAAAAATTTGGGTTAGGCTCTGCGCATTACATCTTTCATGCCGCTACAGTGGAATATCGAGCCCAACAAACGGCATGTGCTTGCTTCGGCACCACCTACACTGAAATTGGGACTCTACATGGAAGCTTGAAAAGGCCTCAGCGCTAGTATAGAACTCGGCCTGCCAGGTACGGTGGGTCACAGAAACCTGTAATTTAGGCACTTTGACGACCAACGCAAAAGAAATGTTGAGGGTGTGTGTTAGAGACTTGCCTGACCAACATGGGAAATTTTCACCTTCAGAACGGAAACAAAACTTGTGATAGGCTCGGTGCATCACACCTGTAATCCAGTGACAGTGGAATGTCCAGCCACGCAAATGGCATGTGCTCGCGTCGGCAGCACGTACACTAAAATTGGGACTCTATAAAGAAGCTTGAAAAGGCCTCATCACTAGCATGAAACTCAACCTGCCAGGTACGGTGGCTCACAGGAATCTGACATTTAGGCGCTTCGAAGACCAACACAAAAAAATTGTGATGGTGCATGTTGGAAACATGCCCGACCCACGTGGGAAATTTCTGGCTTCAAAACGGAAACAAAACTTGGATTATGTTCGGTGCATGACACCTGTAATCTTGTGCCAGTCTAATGTCGAGCCGGACGTACGGCATGTGCTTGCTTCGGCAGCATGTACACTGAAATTGGGACTCTACATGGAAGTTTGAAAAGGCCTTAGTGCTTGTATAGAACTCGGCCTGCCAGGTACGGTGGCTCACAGAAACCTGTCATTTAGGCGCCTTGACGACCAATGCAAAAGAAATTTCGAGGCTGTGTGTTGGAGACTTGTTCAACAAACATGAAAATTTCCACCTTCAGAACGGAAACAAAACTTGGGATAGGCTCGGTGCATCACACCTGTAATCCCATGAAAGTGGAATGTCGAGCCGAGCGGACATCATGTGCTCGCTTCGGCAGCACATACACTGAAGTTGGAACTGTACAAAGAAGCCGTTGAGCTGGGCATATGGGATGTGCTCGTTTCCGAAGCATGTACACTGAAATTGGGACTCTACATAGAAGCCATCGATTTAGGCATAGAGCATGTACTCGTTTTCAAAGCACATACACTGAAATTGGGACTATACGTAGTAGCTTGAAAACGCCTCAGCGATAGCATGAAACTCGGGTTGCCAGGTACAGTGGCTCACAGGAACCTGTTATTTAGGCGTTTCGAAGGCCAAAGAAGAAAAAATTTTGATGGTGCATGTTTGAGACCCACCCGACCCACGTGGGAAATGTCCGTCTTCAGAACAGAAACAAAACTTGTGTTAGGCTCGGCGCATCACACCTGTAATCCCGTGAAAGTGGAATGTCGAGCCGGGCAGAGGGCATGTGCTTGCTTCAGCAGTACGTACACTGAAATTGGGACCCTACATAGAAGCTTGAAAAGGCCTCAGCGCTAGCATGAATCTCGGCCTGATAGGTACGGTGGCTCACAGAAACCTCATTTAGGCGCTTAGAAAACCAACCCCAAAATTTTCGAGGGTGAGTGTTCAAGGTCTACCCGACCCACATGGTAAATGTCCATCTTCAGAACGGAAACAAAACTTGGGTTAGGCTCGGCGCAACCCACCTTTAATCTTGTGACAGTGGAATGTCGAGCCGAGCAGACAGTGAGATCACAAATTCGAGACTGGCCTCGACTGACACAGCGCTACCCGAGTACTATGAACAACAAAAAAACCGAAAGAAATAAAAAAGCTGAACCGACAATGGCATGTGCTCGCTTCAGCACCATGTACACTGAAATTGGGACTCTACATAGAAGGTTGAAAAGGCCTCAGTGCTAACATAAACCTGGGCCTGCCAGGTAAGTTGGTTCAATGGAGCGTTTCATTTCGGCGCTTCAAAGACACACGCACAAAATATTTCGAGGGTGCATGTTCGAGAACCTCCTGATCAACATGGGAAATTTCCGTCTTCAGAACGGAAATGAAACTTGACTTAGGCTCGGCGAATCACACCTGTAGTCCCGTGACAGTGGAATGTCTAGCTGGGCGGAGAGTGAGATTACAAATTTGAGACTGGCCACGCCCGACACAGCACTACCCACTTGCTATAGAACACATAAAACCGAAAGAAATAAAAAAGCTGAGCTCACTTCGGCAGCACGTACACTGAAATTGAAACTCTACATAGAAGCCCAATAAGGCCTCAGCGCTAGCATAATGTCGACCTAAATGTACGATGGCTCAAGGGAACCTGTCATTTAGGCGCTTCGAATAACAACGCGAAAAAAATTTTAAGAATGCGGGTTCGAGACCCTCCCGACCAATATGGAAAATTTCCGTCTTTAGAACGGAAACAAAACGTGGATTGGACTCAGCACATCACACCTGTAATATTGTGAAAATAAAATGGCGAGCCAGGCGGACAGTTAGATCACAAATTTGAGACTGGCATAAACCGACACAGAGCTACCCGCTTCCTATGAACAACATAAAAACCGAAAGAAATAAAAAAGCTGAGAGGGGCACGGCATTTGCTCGCTTCGACAGCACGTACACTGAAATTGGGACTCTACATAGAATGGCGAATAGGCCTCAGCACTAGCGTGGAACTTGGCCTGAAAGGTACGGTGGCTCACAGAAACCTGTCACTTAGGCGCTTGGAAGACCAATGCAAAAAAGATTTCGAGGATGCGTGTTCGAAACCCGCCCAACAAACATGGGAAATTTCCGTCTTCAGAACAAAAACCAAATTGGGTTAGGCTCGGCGCATCACACCTGTAATCCCGTGACACTGGAATGTCGAGCCATGCAAACAGTGAGGTAACAAATACGAGACTGGCCTCGACTGGCACAGCACTACCTGCTTGCTATAAACAACATAAAAACCGAAAGAAATAAAAAAGCTGAGCCAGGCACGGCATGTGCTCGCTTCGGCAGCACGTACACTGAATTGGGACACTACATAGAAGACTGAAAAGGCCTCAACGCTAGCATGAAACTCGCCCTGCCAGGTACGGTGGCTCAAAGGAACCTGTCATTTAGGCGCTTCGAAGACCAACGAAAGAATTTTCCAGGATGCATGTTTGAGACTCGCCCGACCAACATGGAAAATTTCTGTCTTCAGAACAAAAACAAAACCTGGGTTAAGCTCGGCGCTTTACACCTTTAATCCCGTAACAGTGGAATGTCAAGCTGGGCAGACAGTGAGATCACAAATTCGAGACTTTCCTTGATCGACACAGCGCTACCCGCTTGCTGTAAAAAACCAAGAACCGAAGGAAATAAAAAAGGTGAGGCAATCACAGCTTGTGTTCCCTTCGGCAGCACGTACACTGAAATTAGGACTCTACATAGAAGCTTGAAAAAGCCTCAATGCTAGCATGAAACTCGACCAGCCAGGTACGAGGTCTCACAGCAACCTGTCATTTAGGAGCTTCCAAGACCAACGCAGAAAGCATTTCGAGGATTCGTGTTCGAGACCCGCCCGACCAACATGAAAAATTTTCATCTTCAGAACGGAAACAATACTTGGCTTAGGCTCAGTGCATCACACCTGTAATCCCGTGACAGTCAAAATGTCGAGACGGGCGGTTTGAGAGATCACAAATTCGAGACTGCCCTTGACTGACACAGCGCTACCCGCTCTAACCCTAACCCTAACCCTAACCCTAACCATAACCCCAAACCCTAACCCTAACCTTATCCCTAACCCTCTAACCCTATCCCTAACCCTAACCTTCTAACCCTAACCATAACCCTAACCCTAACACTGTAATAGCGTGAAAGTGAAATTTCGACCAGGACAGACCGTGAGATTACAAGTTCGAGACTGGCCTTGACCAACACAGTGCTACCCGCTTGCTATAAACAACATACAACCGAAAGAGATAAAATAGCTGAGCCGGGCACGGCATGTGCTCGCTTTGGCAGCACGTACACTGAAATTGGGACTGTACATAGAAGTGCGAAATGTCTCAGGCTAGCATGAAACTTGGCCTGCCAGGTACGGTGGGTGACTGAAAAGAACCTGTCACTTAGGCGCTTCGAAGACCAACGCAAAATTGTCGAGGATGCGTGTTCGAGACCCGCCCGACAAACATGGGAAATTTTGGTCTTCAGCACGGAAACAAAACTTGGGTTAGGCTCGGCGAATCACACCTGTAATCCGTGAAGGTGGAATGTTCAGCCGTGCAGACAGTGAGATCACAAATTCGAGACTGGCCTCGATGGACACAGCGCTACCCACTTGCTATTAACAACATAAAAACCGAAAGAAATAAAATAGCTGAGCCGAAAACGACATGTGCTCATTTCGGCAGCACGAACACTGGAATTGGGAGTCTACATAGAAGCCCGAAAAGGCCTCCCCGCCAGCATGAATCTCGCCCTGCAGGTACGGTGGCTCACAGGAACCTGTCATTTAGGTGCTTCGAAGACCAACGCAAAAAATATTTCGAGGATGCGTGTTCAAGACCCACCCGACCAACATGACAAATTGCCATCCTCAGAACGAAAACGAAACTTGGGTTAGGCTCGGTGCATCACACCTGAAATTTCCTGACAGTGGAATATTGAGCCAGGAGGAAAGTGAGATCACAAATTCGAGACTGGACTCGTTCAACACAGCACTACCTGTGGTTATAAACAACATAAAAACTGAAAGAAATAAAAACGCTGCATTGGGCATGGCATGTGCTCGCTTTGGCAGCGCGTACACTGAAATTGCGACTCTACATAGAAGCCTGAAGAAGCCTCAGCGCTAGCAGGAAACTCGGCCTGCCAGGTGCAGTGTCTCACAGGAACCTGTCATTTAGGCACTTCGAAGGCCAATGCAAAAAATTTCGAGGATGCGTGTTCGAGACCCGCTCGACCAACATGCGAAATTTTCGTCTTCAGAACGGAAACCAAACTTGGGTTAGGCTCGGCGAATTACACTTGTAACCCCATGACAGTGGAATGTCGAGCCGGGTGGATCATGAGATCACAAATTCGAGACTGGCCTCGAATGACACAGCGCTACTCACTTGCTATAAACAACCTGAAAACCGAAAGAAATAAAAAAGCTGAGCCGGGCACGGCATGTGCTCGCTTCGGCACCTTGTACCCTGAAATTGGGACTTTACATAGAAGTCTGAAAAGGCCTCAGGGCTAGCATGAAACTCGGCCTGCCAGGAACGGTGGCTCAAAGGATCCTGTCACTTAGGCGCTTCGAAGACCAACGCAAAATTTTTGAGGGTGCGTGTTTGAGACGTGCCCGATAAACATGGGAAATTTTTGTCTTCAGCACGGAAACAAAACTTGGGTTAGGCTCAGCGAATCACACCTGTAATCCCGTGACAGTGGAATGTCCAGCTGTGTGTACAGTGAGATCGCAAATTCGAGACTGGCCTCGACCGACACAGCGCTACCCGCTTGCTATAAACAACATAAAAACTGAAAGAAATAAAATAGCTGAGCCGGGCACGGCATGTGCTCATTTCGGCAGCACGAATACTAAAATTGGGACTCTACATAGAAGCCCAAAAAGACCTGAGCGCTAGCATGAAATTCGGCCTTTCGAGTACGGTGGCTAACACGAACTTCTCATTTAGGCGCTTCAAAGACCAACGCAGAAAATATATCATGGATGTGTCTTCGAGACCTGCTCGACAAACATGGGAAATTTCCGTCTTTAGAATGGAAACCAAACTTGGGTTAGGCTCAGCGCATCACACCTGTAATCCCATACCAGCAGAATGTCGAGCCAGCAGACCGTTAGATTACAAATTCGAGACTGGCCTCACCCGACACAGTGCTACCTACTGCTATAAACAACATGAAAATGGAAAGAAATACAAAAGTTGAGCCGGGCACGGCATGTGCTCTCTTCGGCAGCACGTACACTGAAATTAGGACTCTACATACAAGCTTGGAATGGCCTCAGTGCTCCCATGATCCTCGGCCTACCAGGTACGGTGGCTCACAGGAACCTGTCATGTAGGCGTTTTGAAGAGCAACGCAAAAATTTTCCAGGTTGCATGTTCGAGACCCGCCTGACCACCGTAGGAAATTTTCGTCTTCATTACGGAAACAAAACTTGGGTTAGGAACGCCGAATCACACCTGTATTATCGTGAGAGTGGAATGTGGAGCTGGGGGGATGGCATGTGCTCACTTCGGCAGCACGTACACTGAAATTTGGACTCTACCCAGAAGATTGAGAAGGGCTAAGCGCTAGCAGAAATCTCTGCCTGCCAGGTACGGTAGCACACAGGAACCTGTCATTTAGGCGCTTCGAAGAACAACGCAATAAAATTTCGAGGGTGTCTTTTTGAGACCCGCCTGACCAACATGGTAAATTCCCGTCTTCAAAACAGAAACAAAACTTGAATTAGGCTCGGCCAAGGCAAAATAAATTTTGAGGGTGCGTGTTCGAGACCCGCCCGACGAACATGGGAAATTTTTGTCTTCAAAACAAAAACAAAACTTGGGTTACACTCGGTGCATCACACCGGTAATCCCGTGAAAGTGGAATGTCGAGCTGGGAGGACGGTATGTGCTCGCTTCGGCAGCACGTACGCTGAAATTGGGACTCTACATAGAAGCCGTCGTGCTGGGCATACAGCATGTGCTCGTGTTCGAAGCACGTACACTGAAATAAAGACTCTACATAGAAATTTGAAAAGGCCTCTGCGCTAGCATGAAACTCGCCCTGCCAGGTACGGTGGCTCACAGGAACCTGTCATTTAGGCACTTTGAAGACCAACGCGAAAAATATTCGAGGGTGTGTGTACGATACCGGCCCAATCAACATGGGAAATTTCCGCCTTTAGAACGAAAAAAAAGCTTGGGTTAAGCTCAGCGCATCACACCTGTAATTTCGTGACAATGGAATGTCGAGCCGTGTGAACGGCATGTGTTCTCTTCGGCAGCACGTACATTGAAATTTGGACTCTACATATAAGCTAGAAAAGGCATCAGCGCTAACATGAAACTCGGCCTTCCAGGTAAGGTGGCTCACAGAAACCTGTCATTTAGGCACTTCGAAGACCAACACAGAAACAATTTTGAGGGTGCATGTTCGAGACCCACCCGACAAACATGGGTGACTTCCGTCTTCAGAACAAAAACAAAACTTGGATTATGCTCGGTGCATCACACCTGTAATCCCGTGACAGTGGAATGTCGAGCCAGCCGGATGGCATGTGCTCATTTTGGCAGCACATACACTGAAATTGGGACTCTACATAGAAGCTTGAAAAGGCCTCAGCGCTAGCATGAAACTTCGCCTGCCAGGTACGATGGCTCACAGGAACCTATCATTTAGGCGTTTCGAAGACCAACGTGAAAGAAATTTCGAGGATGCATTATGGAGGCCCACCCAACCAATATGGAAAATTTTCATTTTCAGAATGGAAACAAATCTTGGGTTAGGCTCTGCGCATCACGCCTGTAATCTCGTGACAGTGGAATGTTGTGCCAGGGTGACGGCATGTGCTCATTTCAGCAACACATACACTGACATTAAGACTGTACATAGAAGCCATCAAACCGGGACAAGGGCATGTGCTCCCTTCAGGAGCACGTAAACTGAAATTGGGACTCTACATGGAAGCTTGAAAACTTCTCAGCGCTAGTACAGAACTCGGCCTGCCAAGTGCAGTGGCTCACAGGACCCTGTAATTTAGGTGCTTTGAAGACCAACGCAAAAGAAATTTTGAGGCTGCATGTTAGAAACCTGCCCGACCAACATGGGAAGTTTCCACCTTCAGAACAGAAAGAAAACTTGCGTTAGGCTCGGTGCATCCCACCTGTAATCCCGTGACAGTGGAATGTCAAGCCAAAAAAACATGTGCTCGCTTCTGCAGCATGCACACTGAAATTGGGACTCTACATGGAAGCTTGAAAAGACCTCAGTGCTAGCATGAAACTCGGCAGGCCAGGTACAGTGGCCCACAGTACCGTGTCATTCAGGCGCTTCGAAGGCCAAGGCAAAAACTATTTCGAGGGTGCGTGCTCAAGACCTGCCCTACCAACGTGGGAAATTTTTGTCTTCAGAACGGAAACAAAACTTGGGGTAGGCTCGGCGCATCACAACTGTAATTCCGGGACAGTAGAATGTCGAGCCGGGCAGATGGCATGCGCTCACTTCGGCAGCACGTACACTGAAAATGGGACTCAACATAGAACTTGAAAAGACCTCAGCGCTAGCATGAAACCCGGCTTGCCAGGTACAATGGCTCACAGGAACCTGTCATTTAGGCGTTTCGAAGACCAACGCAAAGGGTATCTCGAGGCTGCGTGTTCGAGACCTGCCCAAACAACGTGGGAGATTTTCGTCTTAAGAACGGAAAGGAAACTTGGGTTAGGCTCGGCGCATAACACCTGTAATCCCGTGACTGTGCAATGTCGAGCCGGGCGGACGGCCTGTGCTTGCTTCGGCAGCATGTACACTGAAATTGGGGCTATACATAGAAGCTTGAAAAGGCCTCAGTGCTAGTATGAAACTCGGCCTGCCATGTATGGTGGCTAACAGAAACCTGTCACTTAGGCGCTTCGAAGACCAATGCAAAAAAAATTTTGAGGGTGCGTCTCTGAGACCCGCCCGACCAACATGGGAAATTTCCGTCTTCAGAACGGAAATGAAACTTGGGTTAGGCTCGGCGTATCACAACTGTAATCTTTTGACAGTGGAATGTCGAGCCGGGCTGATGGCATATGCTCACTTCAGCAGCACATACACTGAAATTAAGGCTATATATAGAAGCTTGAAAACATATCAGCGCTAGCATGAAAGTCGGCCTGCCATGTACGGTGCCTCCCAGGAACATGTCATTTAGGCGCTTCGAAGACCAACGATAAAAACATTTCGAGAGTGTGTGTTCCAGACAGGCATGACCAGCCTGGGAGATTTCTGTCTTCAAAATGGAAACAAAGCTTGGGTTAGGCTCGGCGTATCACACCTGTAATCCCGTGACAGTGGAATGTCGAACCGGGCAATCGGCCTGTGCTCACTTTGGCAGCACATACACTGAAATTGGGACTCTACATAGAAGCTTGAAAAGGCCTCAGCGCTAGCATGAAACTGGGCCTGCCAGGTATGATGGCTCACAGGTAACTGTCATTTAGGCGCTTCGAACACCAAGGCGAAAAATATTTTGAGGGTGCGTGATCGAGACACGTCCAACGTGGGAAATTTCCGTCTACAGGACCGAAGCAAAACTTGGGTTAGGTTCGGCACATCACACCTGTAATCCCATGACAGTGGAATGTCGAGCCAGGCAGACGGCATGTGCTCAGTTCGGTAGCACGTACACTGAAATATGGACTCTACATAGAAGCTTGAAAAGGCCTCAGCGTTAGCATGAAACTCGGCCTGCCAGGTACGGCGGCTCACAGGAACCTGTCATCTAGGTGCTTTGAAGACTAACACAAAAGAAATTTCGAGGGTGCGTGTTGGAGACCCACCCGACCAACATGTGAAATTTTCATCTTCAAAACGGAAAAAAAACTTGGGTTAGCCTGGGGCATCACACCTGTAATTTCGTTACAGTCGAATGCTGAGCAGGGCGGAGAGTGAGATCACATATTCGAGACTGGCCACACACAACACAGCCCTTCTTGCTTGCTCTAAACAACATAAAAACTGAAAGAAATAAAAAAGGTGAGCCGGACACAGCATGTGCTCGCTTTGGCAGCACGTACACTGAAATTGGGATTCTACATGGAACCCCGAAAAAAACTCAGCGCTAGCATAAAACTCGGCCTGCTATGTATGGTGTCTCACAGGAACCTGTCATTTAGGTGCTTCGAAGACCAACGCGAGAATATTTCGAGGATGCTTGTTTGAGACCCGCCCGACCAACATGAGAAATTTTCGTCTTCAGAATGGAAACAAAACTTGAGATTGGCTCGGTGCATTACACTTGTAATCCCGTGACTGTGGAATGTCAAGCCGGGTGGATCGTGAGATCACAAATTCGAGACTGGCCTCCACTTCAATGCACTACTTACTTGCTATAAACAACCTAAAAACCAAAAGAAATAGAAAACCTGAGCCGGGCATGGCATGTGCTCACTTCGGCCACATGTACACTGAAATTGGGACTGTACATAGAAGTGTGAAAAGGCCTCAGGGCTGGAATGAAACTCTACCTGCCAGGTATGGTGGCTCAAAAAACCCTGTCACGTAGGCGCTTCAAGACCAATGTAAAATTTTCTAGGATGCGTGTTCGAGACCCACCCGCCAAACATGGGAAATTTTGTCTTCAGCACGGAAACAAAACTTGGGTTAGGCTCGGCGCATTACACCTGTAATCCCGTGACTGTGGAATGTCGAGCCGGGCGGACAGTGAGATCACAAAATCGGGACTGGGCTCGACCGACACAGCACTACCCACTTGCTATAAACAATATAAAATCCTAAATAAATAAAAAATTTGACCCGGGCACGGCATGTGCTCACTTCGGCAGCACATACACTGAAATAGGGACTGTACATAGAAGCCCGAAAAGGCCTCAGCACAAGTATAAAACTCGGCTTGCAGGAACGGTGGCTCACAGGAAACTTTCATTTAGGCGCTTCAAAGACCACCGCAAAAAATATTTTGAGGATGCCTGTTCGAAACCCGGCCCACCAACATGGGAAATTTCCGTCTTCAAAATGGAAAGAAACCTTGCATTTGGCTCGGTGCGTCACACCTGTAATCCCGTGACAATGGAATGTTGAGCCGGGCAAACAGTGAGATCACAAAGTCGAGACAGGCCCCGACCACCACAGCGCTACGTGCTTGCGATAATCAACAAGAAAACTGAAACAAATAAAAAAGGTAAGCCGAGCACTGCATGTGCTCACTTCGGCAGCAGGTACCCTGAAATTGGGACTCTATGTAGAAGCTCAAAAAGGCCTCAGCGCTAGCATGAAACTCGGCCTGCCAGGTACGAGGTCTCACAGCAACCTGTCATTTAGGAGCTTCCAAGACCAACGCAGAAAATATTTCGAGGATTCGTGTTCGAAACCCGCCTGACAAACATGAATAATTTCCGTCTTCAGAACGGAAACAATAGTTGGGTTAGGGTCGGTGCAACACAACTGTAATCCCGTGACAGTCAAACTGTCGAGAAGGGCAGTCTGAGAGATCACGAATTTGAGATGGCCCTCAACCGACACAGCGCTACCCACTTGCTAACCCTAACCCTAACCCTACCCTAACCCTAACCTTAACCCTAATCACAAACCCTAACCCTAACCCTAACCCTCTAACCCTAACTTTAACCCTAACCCTAAAGTTCTAAGCCTAACCTTAACCCTAACCCTAACCCTGTAATAGCGTGAAAGTGAAATTTCGACCAAGGCAGACCGTGAGATTACAATTTCAAGACTGGTTTTGACCGACACAGCGCTACCCATTTGCTATAAACAACATGAAAACCGAAAGAAATAAAAAAGCTGAGCTGGGCAAGGCATGTGCTCGCTTCGGCAGCACGTACCCTGAAATTGAAACTCTACATAGGAGCCTGAAAAGGCCTCAGCGCTAGAATGAAATTCGGCCTGCCATGTACAGTGTCTCACAGGAACCTGTCATTTAGGCGCATCGAAGACCAACGCAGAAAAAATTGCAAGGATGTGTGTTTGAGACCCGCCCGAAGAACATGGGAAATTTCCGTCTTCAGAACAGAAACAGAACTGAAGTTATGCTTGGCGCATCACACCTGTAATCTTGTGCCAGAAGAATGTCGAGATGGACGGACCGTTAGATCACAAATTCGAGACTGGCCTCACCCGACATAGTGCTACCCACTGCTATAAACAACATAAAAACCGAAAGAAATAAAAACGGTGAGCCGGGCACGGCATGTGCTGCCTTCGGTAGCCCGTACCCTGATATTGGGACTCTTCATAGTATCCCGAAAAGGCCTCAGCGCTAGCGTGAATCTCGGCCTGCCAGGTAAGGTGTCTCACAGGAAACTGTCATGTAGGTGCTTTGAAGATGAACGCAAAGAACATTTCGAGGATGCGTTTTCGAGACCCGCCTGACCAACATGGGAAATTTCCGTCTTAAGAACGGAATCAAAACTTGGGTTAGGCTTGGAGCATCACACCTGTAATCCTGTGCCAGTGGAATGTAGAGCCAATGGACCGTTAGATCACAAACTCGAGACTGGCCTCACCCGAAACAGTGCTACCCACTGCTATAAACAACATGAAAACCAAAAGAAATACAAAAGCTGAGTCGGGCACAGCATGTGCTTGCTTCGGCAGCACATACACTGAAATTGGGACTCTTCATAGAAGCCCAAAAAGGCCTCAGGGCTAGCATGAATCTCGGCCTATCAGGTACGATGACTCACAGGAAACTGTCATGTAGGCGCTTCAAAGACCAATGCAAAAATTTTCGAGGATGCGTGTACAAGACCCGCCCGACCAACATGGGAAATTTCCGTCTTCAGAACGGAAACAAAACGTGGGTTAGGCTGGGCGCATTACACTTGTAATCCCGTGACAGTGGAATGTTGAGCCAGGCGGACAGTGAGATCACAAATTCGAGACTGGCCTCACACAACACAGTCCTTCTTGCTTGCTCTAAACAACATAAAACCTGAAAGAAATAAATAAGGTGAGCCGGGCACGGCATGTGCTCACTTCGGCAGGATGTACACTGAAATTGGGATTCTACATGGAAGCATGAAAAGGCCTCAGGGCTAGCATAAAACTCGGCCTGCCAGGTATGGTGTCTCACAGGAACCTGTCATTTAGGCGCTTCGAAGACCAACCCAAAAAATTTCGAGGGTGCATGTTTGAGACCCGCCCGACCAACATGAGAAATTTTCGTCTTCAGAACGGAAACAAAATTTGAGTTTGGCTTGGTGCACTACACTTGTAATGCTGTGACTGTGGAATGTCCAGCTGGGCAGATCGTGAGATCACAAATTCGAGACTGGCCTCGACTGACAATGCACTACTTGCTTGCTATAAACAACCTAAAAACTGAAAGAAATAGAAAAACTGAGCCGGGCAAGGCATGTGCTCGCTTCGGCAGCACGTACACTGAAATTGGGACTCTACATAGAAGTTTGAAAAGGCCTCAGCGCGAGCATGAACCTCGGCCTGCCATGTATGATCGCTCACAAAAACCTGTCATTTAAGCGCATTGAAGACCAACGCAAAAATTTCTAGGGTGGGTGTTCGAGTCCCGCCTGACCAACGTTGGAAATTTCCGTCTTCAGAAAGGAAACTAAACTTCTGTAAGGCTTGGCGCATCACACATGTAACCCTGTGACAGTGGAATGTCGAGCCAGGCGGATGGAATGTTCTTGCTTCTGCAGCATGTACACTGAAATTGGGACTCTACATAGAAGCTTGAAAAACCCTCAGTGCTAGCATGAAACTCGGCCTGCCAGGTACAGTGGCTCTCAGCAACGTGTCATTTAGGCATTTCGAAGACCATCGCAAAGATTTTCGATGGTGCGTGTTCAAGACCCGCTTAACCAAAGTGGAAATTTTCCGTCTTAAAAACGAAAAAAATACTTGGGTTAAGGTCAGCGCATCTCACCTGTAACCCCGTGACAGTGGAGTGTTGAGCTAAGAAAATGATATGTGCTCGCTTCGGCAGTATGTACACTGAAATTGTGACTCTACATAGAATCTTGAAAAGGCGTCAATGCTAGCATGAAACTCGGGCTGCTAGGTTCAGTGGCTCACAGGGACCAGTCATTTAGGTGCTTCAAAGACCAAGGCAAAAAATTTTGAGAATGGGTGTTCAAAACCAGCCAGAACAACATGGGAAATCTCAGTCTTCAGAACGGAAAAATAACTTGCATTAGGCTTGGCGCATTTCACCTGTAATCCCGTGACAGTGAAATGTCGGCCGTGTGGATGACATGTGGTTGCTTCGGAAGCACGAACACTGAAATTGGGACTCTATATAGAAAATTGAAATGGCATCAGAGCTAGCATGGAACTCGGCCTGCCATGTACGGTGGCTCACAGGAACCTGTCATTTAGCCACTTCAAAGACCCACACAGTAGTAATTCCGAAAGTGCATGTTCGAGACCAGCCTGACCAACATAAGAAATTTCAGACTTCAGAATGGAAACAAAACTTGGGTTAGACTCGGCGCATCACACCTGTAATCCCGTGACAATGGAATGTCGAGCTGGGCAAACGGCATGTGCTCGCTTCGGCAGCACGTACACTGAAATTGGGACTCTACATAAAAACTTAAAAAGGCCACAGCGCCAGAAAGAAACTCGCCCTGTGAGGTACAATGGCTCACAGGATCTTATCATTAAGGTGCTTTGAAAACCAACGCAAAAAATTTCGAAGGTGCGTGTTGGAGACCCGCCCGACCAACATTGGAAATTTTCGTCTTCAGAACAAAAAAAAAACTTGGGATAGGCTCGGCGCATCACACCTGTAATTGTGTGACAGTGGAATGTCGAGCTGGGCAGACGACATGTGCTCGCGTCGGCAGCACCTACACTGAAATTGGGACTGTTCATAAAAGCTTGAAAAGGCCTCAGTGCTGGCATGAAACTCGGCCTGCCATGTATGGTGGCTCACAGAAACCTGTCATTTAGACGCTTCGAAGACCAACAAAAAAAATTTGAGGGTGCGTGTGCAATATTCGCCGGACCAACATGGGAAATTTTCGTCTTCAGAACAGAAACAAAACTTGGGTTAGGCTCGGCGCATCACACCTGTAATCCTGTGCCAGTGGAATGTCGAGCCGGCGGACCATTAGATCACTAATTCGAGACTGGCCTCAGTCAACACAGCCCTTCTTGCTTGCTCTAAACAACATAAAAACTGAAAGAAATAAATAAGTTGAGCCGGCCATGGCATGTGCTCGCTTCGGCAGCAAGTACACTGAAATTGGGACTCTACATGGAAGCACGAAATGGCCTCAGCACAAGCATGAAACACGCCTTGCAGGTACGGTGGCTCACAGGAACCTGTCATTTAGGCACTTCGAAGACCAACGCAACAGATATTTCGAGGATGCATGTTCGAAAACCACCCGACCGATATGAGAAATTGCCGTCCTCAGAACGAAAACAAAACTTGGGTTAGGCTCAGCGCATCACACCTGGAATTTCGTGACAGTGGAATATCGAGCCAGGAGGACAGTGAGATCACAAATTCGAGACTGGACTCACTCAACACAGCACTACCTGTTTTTATAAACCGCATAAAAACTGAAAGAAATAAAAAAGCTGCATTGGGCATGGCATGTGTTCACTTCGGCAGCATGTACACTGAAATTGGGACTCTACATAGAAGCCCAAAGAAGCCTAAGCGCTAGCATGAAACTCAGCCTGCCAGGTGTGGTGTCTCACAGGAACCTGTGATTTTGGCGCTTCGAAGACCAACGCAATAAAAATTTCGAGGATGCGTGTTCGATACCCGCCCGACAAACATGGGAAATTTCCGTCTTCAGAACGGAAACAAACTTGGGTTAGGCTCGGCGCATCACACCTGTAATTTCGTGACAGTGGAATGTCGAACCACACAACGGCATGTGCTCGCTTCGGCAGCACATACACTGAAATTGTCACTCTACATAGAATCTTGAAAAGGTATCAGCGCTAGCATGATCCTCCGCCTGCCAGGTATGGTGGCTAACAGGAACCTGTTATTTTGGCGCTTTGAAGACCAACGCAAAAGAAATTTCGAGGATGCGTGTTCGATACCCGCCCAACAATACTGGGAAATTTCCGTCTTCAGAACAAAAACAAAACTTGGGATTGGCTCGGCGCACCACAACTGTAACCCCGTGACAGTGGAATGTTGAGCTAAGCAAACTAAATGTGCCCGCTTCGGCAGCACGTACACTGAAAATGGGTCTTTACATAGAAGCTTGAAACAGCCTCAGCGCTAGCAGGAAACTCGGCCTGCCAGGTACAATGGCACACAGCAACGTGTCATTTAGGCGCTTCGAAGGCCAAGGCAAGAACTATTTCAAGGGTGCGTGCTCGAAACCTCCCCAACCAACATGGGAAATTTTCGTCTTCAGAACGGAAACAAAACTTGGGGTAGGCTTGGTGCATCACAACTGTAATTCCGTGACAGTGAAATGTCGAGCCGGGCAGACGGCATGCGCTCACTTTGGCAGCACGTACACTGTAAATGGGACTCAATATAGAACTTGAAAAAACCTCAGCGCTAGCATGAAACTCAGCTTGCCAGGTACAATGGCTCACAGGAACCTGTCATTTAGGCGTTTTGAAGAGCAACGCAAGGGAAATCTTGAGAGTGCATGTTCGAGACCCGCTCAAACAACGTGGAGATTTTCGTCTTAAGAACGGAAATGAAACTTGGGTTAGGCTCGGCGCATAACACCTGTAATCCCACGACCGTGCAATGTCAAGCAAGGCAGACGGCCAGTGCTTGCTTTGGCAGCATGTAAACTGAAATTGGGGCTATACATAGAAGCTTGAAAAGGCCTCAGCGCTAGCATGAAAGTCGGCCTGCCAGGTACAGTGCCTCACAGAAACCTGTCATTTAGGCACTTCGAAAACCAACACAAGATACATTTCGAGGGTGTGTGTTCGAGACCGGCATGACCAGCGTGGGAGATTTCTGTCTTCAAAACGGAAACAAAACTTGGTTTAGGCTCGGCGTATCACACCTGTAATCCCGTGATAGGAGAATGTCGAGCCAGGCCGATGGCATGTGCTCGCTTTGGCTGCACGTACACTCAAATTGGGACTTCACATAGAACTTGAAAAGGCCTCAGCGCTAGCATGAAAGTCGGCCTGGAGCTACGATGCTTGAAAAGGCCTCAGTGCTACTATGAAACTCTGCCTGCCATGCACGGTGGCTCACAGAAACCTGTCATTTAGGCGCTTCAAAGACCAACGCAAAAAAAATTTCGAGGGTGCGTCTGCGAGACCCGCCTGACCAATATGGGAAATTTCCGTCTTCACAACGGAAACAAAACTTGGGTTGGCTCGTCGTATCACACCAATAGTCTTGTGACAGTGGAATGTCGAGCCGGGTGGATGGCGTGTGCTCGCTTCGGCAGCACGTACATTGAAATAAGAACTCTATATAGAAGACTGAAAAGGCCTCATCGCTAGCATGAAACTCGGCCTGCCAGGTACGGGGCTCACAGGAACCAGTCATTTTGTATCTTTGAAGACAAACGCAAACAATATTTCCAGAGTGCGTGTATGAGACCCGCCTGACCAACGTCAGAAATATCCGTCTTCAGAATGGAAACAAAACTTGGGTAAGGCTCGGCGCAATGTTCCTAAACTCCCGTCACAGTGGAATGTCGAGCCTGGCGGACAGCATGTGCTCACTTCGACAGCATGTACACTGAAATTGGGACTCTACACAGAAGCTTGAAAAGGCCTCATCACTAGCATGAAACTCAGCCTGACAAGTACGGTGGCTCACAGAAACCTGTCATCTATGTGATTCGAAGAGCAACGCAAAAAACATTTCGAGGGTGGGTGTTCGAGACCCTGCCGACCAACGTGGGAAATTTCCGTCTTCAGAATGGAAACAAAACTTGGGTTAGGCTCAGCGCATCACACCTGTAATCCGGTCACAGTGGAATGTCGAGCCAAGCAAACAGCATGTGCTCACTTTGGCAGCACGTACACTGAAAACGTAACTCTACATAGAAGCTTGAAAAGGCCTATGCGCTAGCATGAATCACGGCCTGCCAGGTACGGTGGCTCACAGGAACCTGTCATTTAGGCGATTTGTAGTCCAAAGCAAAAATTTCGAGGGTGCGTGTTCAAGACCTGCCCAAGCAACATGGCAAATTTCCGTCTTCAGAACGGAAACAAAACTTGGGTTTGGCTTGTCCCATCTCACCTGTAATCCCGTGACAGTGGAATGTCCAGCCGGGCAGACGGCATGTGCTCGCGTCGGCAGCACATACACTGAAATTGGGACTCTACATAGAAGCTTGAAAAAGCCTCATTGGTAGCATGAAACTCGACCTGCCAGGTACGGTGTCTCACAGGAACCTGTCATGTACGTGCTTTGAAGACCAACAAAAGAAAAATTTCCAGGTTGTGTGTTCGAATCCAGCTGTACCAACGTAGAAAATTTCCGTCTTCATAACGGATACAAAACTTGTGTTAGGCTCGCCGAATCACACCTGTATTTCCGTGACAGTGGAATGTCAAGCGGGCCGCCAGCATGTGCTCGCTTCTGCCCTACATACAGTCAAATTGGGACTCTACATAGAACTTGAAAAGGCCTCAGCGCTAGCATGAAAGTCGGCCTGGAGGTATGGTGCCTCACAGGAACCTGTCATTTAGGCGCTTCAAGACAAACGCAAAAAACATTTCGAGGGTGTGTGTTTGAGACCGGCATGACCAGCGTGGGACATTTCTGTCTTCAAAACAAAAACAAAACTTGTGTTAAGCTCGGCGTATCTCACCTGTATTCCCATGACAGTGGAATGTCGAGCCGGGTCGACAGCATGTGCTCGCTTCGGCTGCACGTACACTCAAAGTGAAACTTCACATAGAACTTGAAAAGGCCTCAGCGCTAGCATGAAACTCGGCCGCCAAGTACGGTGGCTCACAGGGACCTGTCATTTAGGCGCTTCGAACACCAGTGGAAAAAACTTTCGAGGGTGCGTGTTCGAGACCCACTTGACCAACATGAAAATTTTCCGTCTTCAGAACGGAAACAAAACTTGGGGTTGGCTTGGCGCATTACACCTGTAATCCCGTGACAGTGTAATGTCGAGCCTGGTGGACGACTTGTGCTCGCTTCAACAGCACATACACTGAAATTGGGACTCTACATAGAACCTTGAAAAGGCCTAAGTGCTAGCATGAAACTCGGCCTGCCAGGTACGGTAACTCACAATAAACTGTCATATAAACAATTTGAAATCCAATGCAAAAAAATTTCGAGGGTGCGTATTCGAGATTCGCCAGACCAAGATAGAAAATTTTTGTCTACAGAACAGAAATAAAACGTTGGTTATGCTCGGCGCGTAACACCTGTAATCCCGTGACAGTGGAATGTCGAGTTGTGCGGACGGCATGTTCTCGCTTCGGCAGCATGTACACTGAAATTGTGACTCTACATAGAAGCTTGAAAAGGCCTCAGCGCTAGCACGAAACTCGTCCTGCCAGGTATGGTGGCTCACAGGAACCTGTCATTTAGGCACTTCGAAGACCAACGCAAAAAAATTTGGAGGGTGAGTGTTCGAGACCCGCTTGACAAACACGGGAAATTTCCGTCTATAGAACGGAAACAAAACTGGGGTTAGGCATGGGCATCCCACTCTTAATCCCGTGACAGTGGAGTATCAGCTGGTCGGATGGCATGAGATCGCTTCGGCAGCACGTACACCTAAATTGGGACTCTACATAGAAGCTAATAAAGACCTCAGCACTAGCATGAAACTCTGCCTGTTAGGTACAGTGGCTCACAGAAACCTGTCATTTAGGCGCTTCGAAGACCAACGCAAAACATTTCGAGGATGCGTGTTCCAGACCCGCCCGACGAACATGGGAAATTTTTGTCTTCAGAATGGAAACAAAACTTGGGTTAGGCTCGGCGAATTACACTTGTAACCCCATGACAGTGGAATGTCGAGCCGGGTGGACCGTGAGATCACAAATTCGAGACCGGCCTCGACTGACAATGTGCTACTTGCTTGCTATAAACAACCTAAAAACCGAAAGAAATAGAAAAGCTGAGCTGGGCAAGGCATGTGCTGGCTTCGGTAGAACGTAAACTAAAATTGGGACTCTACATAGAAGCTTGAAAAGGCCTCAGCACTAGCATGAAACTCGGCCTGCAATGTACGGTGGTTCACAAGAACCTGTCATTTAAGCGCGTTGAAGACCAATGCAAAAATTTCTAGGGTGGGTGTTCGAGTGCCGCCTGAACAACGTGGAAAATTTTCGTCTTCAGAACGGAAACAAAACTTGTGTTAGGCTTGGCGCATCACACATGTAATCCCGTGACAGTGGAATGTCGAGCCAGGCGGATGGCATGTTCTTGCTTCTGCAGCACGTACACTGAAATTGGGACTCTACATAGAAGCTTGAAAAACCCTCAGTGCTAGCATGAAACTCGGCCTGCCAGGTATGGTGGCTCTCAGGAACTTGTCATTTAGGTGCTTCGAAGACCATCACAAAAATTTTCGATGGTGCGTGTTCGAGACCCGCTGAAACAACGTAAAAATTTTCCGTCTTAAAAACGAAAAAAATACTTGGGTTAGGGTAGGCGCATCACATCTGTAACCCCGTGACAGTGGAGTGTCGAGCTAAGAAAATGGAGCGTGCTCACTTCGGCAGTATGTACACTGAAATTGTGACTCTACATAGAATCTTGAAAAGGCGTCAGTGCTAGCATGAAACTCGGCCTGCTAGGTTCGGTGGCTCACAGGGACCTGTCATTTAGGCGCTTCGAAGACCAACACAAAAAATATTTCGAGGGTGGGTGTTCAAAACCAGCCCGACCAACATGGTAAATTTCCGTCTTCAGAACGGAAACAAAACTTGGGTTAGGCTCGGCGCATCACACCTGTAATCCCGTGACAGTGGAATGTCGAGCGAAGGGGACGGGATGTGCTCGCTTCGGCAGCACATACAATGAAATTGGGACACTACATAGAAGCTTAAAATGGCCTCAGCGCTAGCATGAAACTCGGCCTGCGAAGCATGGTCGCTCACAGGAACCTGTCATTTAGGCGCTTCGAAGACCACCACAAAAAATATTTCGAGCGTGATTGTTCGAGACCCGCCCGACCAACATGGGAAATCTCTGTCTTCAGAAAAGAAAAATAACTTGGGTTAGGCTCGGCGCATTTCACCTGTAATTCCATGAAAGTGAAATGTCAGCCGTGCGGACGACATGTGGTTGCTTCGGCAGCACGAACACTGAAATTGGGACTCTACATAAAAAGTTGAAATGGCATCAGCGCTAGCATGAAACTCGGCCTGCCATGTATGGTGGCTCACAAATACCTGTCATTTAGGCGCTTTGAAGACCCATGCAGTAATAATTCCGAAAGTGTGTGTTCGGGACCCGCCTGACCAACATGGGAAATTCCAGACTTCAGAATGGAAACAAAGCATGCGTTAGACTCGGCACATCACACCTGTAATCCTGAGACAATGAAATGTCGATCCGGGCAAATGGCATGTGCTGGCTTAGGCAGCACGTACACTGAAAGTGGAACTCTACAAAGAATCTTGAAAAGGCCTCAGCGCTATCATGACACTTGGCCTGCCAGGTACGGTGGCTCAGAGGATCCTGTCCTTTGGGGGCTTCGAAGGCCAACGCAAAAAAATTCTAGGGTGGGTGTTCGAGACCCACTCGAGCAACATGGGAAATTTTTTTCTTCAGAACGGAAACAAACCTTGGGTGCGGCTTATGCATCACACCTGTAATTTTGTGACAGTGGAATGTTGAGCCGGGCGGACGGCATGTGTTCGTTTCGGCAGAACATACACTGAAATTGGGACTTTACATAGATGCTTAAGAAGGCCTCAGCGCTGGCCCGAAACTCGGCCTGCCAGGTACGGTGACCCACAGCAACATGTCATTTAGGCGCTTTGAAGGCCAAGGTGAAAACTATTTCGAGGGTGTGTGCTCAAGATTCGCATGACCAACGTGGGAAATCTTTGTCTTCAGAACGAAAACAAAACTTGGGATAGGCTCGGAGCATCACAACTGTAATTCCGTGACAGTGGAATGTCGAGCTGGGCAGACTGCATGCGCTCGCTTTGGCAGCACATACACTGAAAATGTGACTCAACATAGAACTTGAAAAGACCTCAGTGCTAGCATGAAACTGGGCTTGCCAGGTACGGTGTCTCACAGGAACCTGTCATTTAGGCGCTTTGAGGATCAACGCAAAAAAATTTTGAGAATGCGTGTTTGAGACCCGCCCAACATGGGAAATTTCTGTCCTCAGAACAGAAACAAAATTGGGTTAGGCTTGGCGCATCACACCTGTAATCTCGTGGGAGTGGAATGTCGAGCAGGGCAGACCATTAGATTACAAATTCGAGACTGGCCTCACCCGACACAGTGCTACCCACTGCTATAAACAACATGAAAACCGAAAGAAATAAAACAACTGAGCCGGGCATGGCATGTGCTCGCTTTGGTAGCAGGTACCCTGAAATTGGGAATCTTCATAGAAGCCCGAAAAAACCTCAGCGGTAGCGCAAATCTCAGCCTACCAGGTACCGTGTTTCACAGGAAACTGTCATGTAGGCGCTTCGAAGACCAACACAAAGAAAATTTCGAGGGTACCTGTTCGAGACCCGCCCGACCAACATGGAAAATTTTCGTCTTCAGAACGGAAAGAAACCTTGCATTAGACTCAGCACATCACACCTGTAATTCCGTGACAGTGGAATGTTGAGCCAGGCGGACAGTGAGATCACAAATTCGAGACTGGCCTCACGCAACACAGCCCTTCTTGCTTGCTCCAAAAAACATAAAAATCGATAGAAACAAAAAAGGTGAGCCGGGCATGGCATGTGCTCCCTTCGGCAGCACGTACACTGAAATTGGGACTCTACATGGAAGCCCGAAATGGCCTCAGCGCTAGCATAAAACTCGGCCTGCCAGGTATGGTGTCTCACAAGAACCTGTCGTTTAGGCGCTAGGAAGACCAACACAAAAAATTTTCGAGGATGCATGTTCGAGACCCGCTTGACCAACATGAGAAATTTTCTTCTATGGAACGGAAACAAAACTTGAGATTGGCTCGGTGCATTACACTTGTAATCCCGTGACAGGGGAATGTCAAGCTGGGCGGATCGTGAGATCACAAATTCGAGACTGGCCTCAACTGACAATGCACTACTTGCTTGCTATAAACAACCTAAAAACCGAAAGAAATAGAAGAGCTGATCTGGGCACGGCATGTGCTTGATTCGGCAGCATGTACACTCAAATTGGGACTGTACATAAAATTGTGAAAAGGCCTCAGGGCTAGCATGAAACTTGGCCTGCCAGGTATGGTGGCTCAAAGAACCCTGTTACATAGGCGCTTCGAAGACCAACGCAAAATTTTCGAGGATGCATGTTTGAGATCTGCCTGACCAACATGGAAAATTTCCGTCATCAGAATGGAAACAAAACTTTGGTTAGGATCGGCGGATCACACGTGTAATCCCGTGACAGTGGAATGTTGAGCCGGGCGGTTCGAGAGATCACAAATTTGAGACTGCCCTTGACCGACACAGCGCTACCCGCTTGCTAACCCTAACCATAACCCTAATTCTAACCCTAACCGTAACCCCCTACCCCAAACCCTAACCGTAACCCTCTAACCATAACCCTAACCCTAACCCCAAACCCTAATTCTAACCCTAACTCTAACCCTCTAACCATAACCCTAACCCTAACCCTAACCCTAACTTTCTAACCCTAACCCTAACACTGTAATAGCGTGAAACTGAAATTTCGACCAGGGCAAACCGTGAGATCACAAATTCGAGACTGGCCTCGACCGACACAGTGCTACTTGCTTGCTATAAACAACATAAAAACCGAAAGAAATAAAATAGCTTAGCCGAGCATGGCATGTGCTCCTTTCGGCACCACATACACTGAAATTGGGACTCTACATAGAAGTCCGAAAAAGCCTCAGGGCTAGCATGAAACTCGGCCTGCCAGGTACAGTGGCTCACAAGAACCTGTCATCAAGGCGCTTCGTAGACCAAAGCAAAAATTTCGAGGGTGCGTTTTTGAGACCCACCCGAGCTACATGGTAAATTTCAGTCTTCAGAATTTAAACAAAACTTGGGTTTGGCTCGGCGCATCACACCTGTATTCCCGTGATAGTGGAATGTCGAGTCGGGTGGACGGCATGTGCTCGCTTCGGCAGCATGTACACTCAAATTGGGACTCTACATAGAAGCTTGAAAAACCCTCATCGCTAGCATGAAACTCGGCCTGCCAGGTACGGTGGCTCAAAGGAAACTGTCACATATGTGCTTCAAAGATCAACTGAAAAAAATTTCCAGGTTGTGTGTTCAAGACCCGCTGGACCAACGTAGAAAATTTCCGTCTTAATAACGGAAGCAAAACTTGTGTTATGCTTGCCGAATCACACCTGTACTCCCGTGACAGTGGAATGTCATGCTGGGCTGACGGCATGTACTCGCTTCGGCCGCACATACACTCAAATTGGGACTCTACATAGAACTTGAAAAGGCCTCAACGCCAGCATGAAAGTCGTCCTGCCAGGTACGGTGGCTCACAGGAACCTGTCATTTAGGCCCTGCGAAGACAAAGACAAAAAATTTCGAGGGTGTCTGTTCGAGACCCGCTCAACCAACATGGAAAATTTCCGTCTTGAGAACGTAAACAAAACTTGGGTTAGGCTTTGGGCATTACACTTGTAATTTAGTGTCAGTGGAATACTTAGCCGAGCGTACAGCATGTGCTTGCTTCAGCAGCACATACACTGAAATTGGGACTCTACATAAAAGCTTGAAAAGGCCTCAGCACTAGCATTAGACACGGCCTGCCAGGTATGGAGACTTACGGGAACCTGGCATTAAGATGCTTCGAAGACCAACGCAAATAATATTTCGAGGGTGCATGAAGACTAACGCAAAAGAAATTTCGAGGGTGCATGTTGGAGACCCACCCGATCAACATGGGAAATTTCCACCTTCAGGACAAAAACAAAACTTGGGTTAGGCTCGGCTCATCACACCTGTAATCCCGTGACAGTAAAATGTCTAGCCGGGCAGATGGCATGTGCTCATTTCGGCATTACATACACTGAAATTGGGACTCTACATAGAAGCCGTCGAGCCGGAAATATGGCATGTGCTCGTTTCCGAAGCACGTACACTGAAATTGGGACTCTACATAGAAGCGTGAAAAGGCCTCAGCACTAGCATGAAACTCGGCCTGCTAGGTACGATGGCTCACAGGAACCTGTCATTTAAACGCTTGCAATACCAACGCAAAAAACATGTCGTGGGTGCATATTCGAAACCCGCAAGACCAACATGTGAAATTTCCGTCTTCAGAACGGAAGGATAACTTGGGTTAGGCTTGGCGCATCACACCTGTAATCCCATGACAGTGGAATGTCGAGCCGAGCGGATAACATGTGCTCGCCTCGGCAGCATGTACACTGAAATTCGGACTCTACAGAGAAAATGGAGTAGGCCTCAGCGCTAGCGTGAATCTCCAGCTGCCAGATAAGGTGGCACACAGGAACCTGTCATTTAGGTGCTTCGAAGACCAACGCAATAAAATTTCGAGGGTGCCTTTTCGAGACCCGCTTGACAAACATGGTAAATTTTTGTCTTCAAAACAGAAACAAAACTTTAATTAGGCTCGGCGCATCACACCTGTAATCCCGTGACAGTGGAATGTTGAGGTGTGCGGACAACATGTGCTCACTTCTCCAGCATGTACACTGAAATTGGGACTCTACATAGAAGCTAGAAGAGTCCTCAGTGCTAGCAGGAATCTCGGCCTGCCAGCTATGCTGGCTCACAGAAACCTGTCATTTAGGCGCTTCAAAGACCAATGCAAAAAAAATTTCGATGCTGCATGTTCGAGACCCACCCGACCAACGTGGGAAATTTCCATCTTCATAACGGAAAGAGAACTTGGGTTAGGCTAGGCGCATCACACCCTTAATCTTGTGACACTCAAATGTCGAGCCAGGCAGATAGCATGTGCTCGCTTCAGCACCACGTAAACAAAAATTGGGACTCTACATAGAAGCCAGAAAAGGCCTCAGCGCTAGCATGCAAATTCGCCTGCCAGGTACGATGGCTCACAGAAACCTATCATTTAGGCGCTTCGAAGACCAACGCGAAAGAAATTTCGAGGGTGCGTTATGGAGGCCCGCCTGACCAACATGGGAAATTTTCACCTTCAGAAGGGAAACATATCTTGGGTTAGGCTCAGTGCATCACACCTGTAATCCCGTGACAGTGGAATGTCGTGTCGGGTGGATGGCATGTGCTCACTTTGGAAGCACGTACACTGACATTAAGACTACATTGAAGCCATCGAACCGGGACAATGGCATGTGCTCCCTTCGGCAGCACATACACTGAAATTGGGACTCTACATAGAACCTTCGAAAGGTCTCAACGCTAGTATAGAACTCGGCCTGCCAAGTGCGATGGCTCACAGGACCCTGTAATTTAGGCACTTTGACGACCAACGCAAAAAATATTTCGAGGATGTGTATTCGAGACCCGCCCGACCAACATGGGAAATTTCAGTTTTTAGAATGAAAACAAAACGTGGGTTAGGCTCGGCGCATCACACCTGTAATCCCGTGACAGTGGAATGTTGATTTGGACGAATGGCATGTGCTTGCTTCGCAGCACATACACTGAAATTGGGACTCTACATAGAAGCTTGAACAGGCCTCAGCACTAGCATGAAACTCGGCCGGCCAGGTACAGTGGCTCACAGGAACCTGTCATTTAGGTGCTTCGAAGACCAACACAGAAAATATTTTTAGGGTGTGTGTTCGAGACCCGCCTCAACAACGTGGGAAACTTCCGTCTTCAGAATGGAAATAAAACTTGGGTTAGGCTCGGCCCATCAAACCTGTAATCTCGTGAAAGTGGAATATTGAGCCGGGCACATGGCATGTGCTCACTTCGGCAGCACGTACACTGAAATTGGGACTCTACATACAAGCTTGCAATGGCCTCAGTGCTCCCATGAACCTTGGCCTGCCAGGTACGGTGGCTCACAGAAACCAGTCATGTAGGTGATTCGAAAACCAAAGCAAAAATTGTCCAGGTTGCCTGTTCGAGACCCGCCTGACCAACATGGGAAATTTTAGTCTTCAGAACGGAAATAAAACGTGGGTTAGGCTCGGCACATCACACCTGTAATCCCGTGACAGTGGAATGTTGATTTGGACGAATGGCATGTGCTCGCTTCGCAGCATGTACACTGAAATTGGGACTCTACATAGAAGCTTGAAAAGGTCTCAGCGCTAGCATAAAACTCGACTTGCCATGTACAGGGGCTCACAAGAACCTGTCATTTAGGCGCATGGAAGACCAACGCAAAAATTTCTAGGGAGGGTGTTCGAGTCCCGCCTGACCAACATGGGAAATTTCCGTCTTAAGAACGAAAAGAAACCTTGCGTTAGGCTCGGGGCATCATACCTGTAATCCCGTGACAATGGAATGTTGAGCCATGCAAACAGTGAGATCACAAAGTCGAGACTGGCCCCGACCACCACAGTGCTATGTGCTTGCTATAATCAACAAGAAAACCGAAATAAATATAAAAGGTAAGCTGAGCACAGAATGTGCTCACTTCGGCAGAATGAACCCTGAATTTGGGACTCTTCCTAGAAGCTCGAAAAGGCCTCAGCGCTAGCATGAAACTCAGGCTGTTATGTACGAGGTCTCACAGCAACCTGTCATTTAGGAGCTTCCAAGACCAACGCAGAAAAAATTTTGAGAATTCGTGTTCGAAACCCGCCCGACCAACATGAATAATTTCCGTCTTCGGAACGGAAACAATAGTTAGGCTAGGGTCGGTGCAACACACCTGTAATCCCGTGACAGTCAAAATGTCGAGAAGGGCAGTCCGAGAGATCACGAATTCGAGATGGCCCTCAACCGACACAGTGCTACCCGCTTGTTAACCCTAACCCTAACCCTAGCCCTAACCCTCTAACCCTAACTTTAACTCTAACCCTAAAGTTCTAACCCTAAACCTAACCCTAACCCTGTAATAGCGTAAAAGTGAAATTTTCACCAAGACAGACCATGAGATTACAGTTTCAAGACTGGCCTCGACCGTCACAGTGCTACCTGTTTGCTATAAACAACATGAGAACCGAAAGAAATAAAATAGCTGAGCCGGGCATGGCATGTGCTCACTTCGGCAGCGCGTACCCTGAAATAGAAACTCTACATAGGAGCCCAAAAAGGCCTCAGCGCTAGCATGAAATTCGGCCTGCCATGTACGGTGACTCAAAAATCCTCTCATTTAGGCGCTTCAAAGAGAACGCAAAAAAATTGCGAGGATGCGTGTTTGAGACCCACCCGAAAAACATGGGAAATTTCGGTCTTCTGAACAGAAAAAAAACGTAAGTTAGGTTCGGCGCATCACACCTGTAATCCCGTGCCAGTGGAATGTCGAGCCTGGCGGACAGTGAGATCACAAATTCGAGACTGGTCTCGCTCAACATAGCATTACCTGTGGTTATAAACAACATAAAAACTGAAAGAAATAAAAAAGCTGCGTTGGGCATGGCATGTGCTCGCTTCGGCAGCACGTACACTGAAATTGGGACTCTACATAGAAGCCCGAAGAAGCCTCAGTGCTAGCATGAAACACGGCCTGCCAGGTGCGGTGTCTCACAGGAACGTGTCATTTAGGCGCTTCGAAGACCAACGAAAAAATCATTTCGAGGATGCGTGTTCGAGACCCGCCCGACCAACATGGGAAATTTTCCTCTTCAGAACGGAAACCAAACTTGGGTTAAACTTGGCGAATTACACTTATAATCCCGTGATAGTGGAATGTCGAGCCGTGCAAACCGTGAGATCACAAATTCGAGTCTGGCCTGGACCTACACAGCGCCACCTGCTTGCTGACCCTAACCCTAACCCTAACCCTAAACCCAAACCCTAATATTAACACTAACACTAACCCTCTAATCGTAACCCTAACCCTAACCCTCTAACCCTAACCCTAACCCTCTGACCCTAACCCTAACCCTAACCCCAACCCTAATTCTAACCCTAACCCTAACCCTCTAACCATAACCCTAACCCTAACCCTAACCCTAACCCTAACTTTCTAACCCTAACCCTAACACTGTAATAGCGTGAAAGTGAAATTTTGACCAGGGCAGACCGTGAGATCACAAATTCGAGACTGGCCTCTACCGACACAGAGCTACCTGCTTGCTATAAACAACATAAAAACCGAAAGAAATAAAATAGCTGAGACGGGCACAGCATGTGCTCGCTTTGGCAGCACGTACACTGAAATTGGGACTGTACCTAGAAGTCCGAAAACGCCTCAGGGCTAGCATGAAACTCGGCCTGCCAGGTATGATGGCTCAAAGGAACCTGTCACTTAGGCGCTTCGAAGACCAACGCAAAATTTTCGAGGATGTGGGTTCGAGACCCGCCCGATCAACATGTGAAATTTTTGTCTTCAGAACGGAAACAAAACTTGGGTTAGGCTCAGTGCATCACACCTGTAATCCCGTGACAGTGGAATGTCGAGCCGGGTGGATGACATGTGCTCACGTCGGCAGCACCTACACTGAAATTGGGACTGTCCATAAGAGCTTGAAAAGGCCTCAGTGTTAGCATGAAACTCGGCCTGCCATGTACGGTGGTTCAAAGAAACCTGTTATTTAGGAGCTTCGAAGAACAACGCAAATAAAATTTCGAGGGTGCATGTTCAAGACCCGCCCGACCAACATGTGAAATTTCGTCTTCAGAACAGAAACAAAACATGGGTTAGGCTGGCGCATCACACCTGTAATTTCGTGACAGTGGAATGTCGAGCCAAGCAGATGGCGTGCGCTTGCATCAGCAGCACGTACACTGAAAATGGGACTCAACATAGAACTTGAAAAGACCTCAGCGCTAGCATGAAACTCGACTTGCCAGGTACAGTGGCTCACAGGAACCTGTCAATTAGGCGCTATGAAGACCAACGCAAAAAACATTTCGAGGGTGTGTGTTCCAGACCGGCATGACCAGCGTGGGAGATTTCTGTCTTCAAAATGGAAACAAAACTTAGGATAGGCTCGGCATATCACACCTGTAATCCCGTGACAGTGGAATGTCAAGCCGGGCGGACGGCTTTTGCTCGCTTCAACAGCATGTATACTGAAATTGGGACTCTACATAGAAGCTTGAAAAGGCCTCAGCGCTAGCATGAAACTCGGCCTGCCAGGTAAAATGGCTCAAAGAAGTCTGTCATTTTGGCGCTTCGAAGACCAACGCAAAAAAATTTCGAGGGTGCGTGTTCGAGAACCGCCCGACCAACATGGGAAATTTCCATCTTCAGAACAGAAAAAAAACCTAAGTTAGGCTCGGTGCATCACAGCTGTATTCCCGTGAGAGAGGAATGTCCAAGCTGACGTATTGAACTCGTTTCGGCAGCACGTACACTGAAATTGGGACTCTACATAGAAGCTTGAAATAGCCTCAGCGTTAGCATCAAACTCGGCCTGCAAGGTATGGTGGCTCACAGAAACCTGTCATTTAAACGCTTGGAAGACCAACGAAACAAAATTTCGAGAATGCGTGCTCTAGGCGCGCCCGACAAACGTAGATAATTTCCGACTTCAGAACGGAAACAAAACTTGGGTTAGGCTCGGCACATTGCACCTGCACTCCCGTGACAGTGGAATGTTGAGCCGGAGAGATGGCATGTGTTCGTTTCGGCAGCACTTAGACTGAAATTGGGACTCTACATAGAAGCTTGTAAAAGCCTCAGCGCTAGCATGAAACTCGGCTTGCCAAAAACGGTGGCTCACAGGAAGCTGTCATGTACGTGCTTCAAAGACCAACGGAAACATAGAAAAGTTTCCTCTTCATAACGGAAAGAAAACTTGTGTTAGGCTCGCTGCATCACAGCTGTACTCCTGTGACAGTAGTATGTCGAGCTGGGCCGACAACATGTGCTCACTTCGGCCTCACGTACACTCAAATTGGGACTTTACATAGAACTTGAAAAGGCCTCAGTGCTAGCATGAAAGTCGGCCTGCCAGGTACGGTGCATCACAGGAACCTTTCATTTAGGCCCTTCGAAGATCAATGCAAAAAACCTTTCAAGGGTGTGTGTTCGAGACCGGCATGACCAGCATGGGAGATTTCTGTCTTCAAATCGGAAACAAAACTTGGGTTAGGCTCAGCGTATCACACCTGTAATCCCATGACAGTGGAATGTCGAGCCAGGCGGACGGCTTTTGCTCACTTTGACAGCATGTACACTAGAATTGGGACTCTGTATAGAAGCTTGAAAAGGCCTCTGCCTGCCAGATACGGTGGCTCACAGGAACCTGTCATTTTGGCGCTTCGAAGACCAACGCAAAAAAATTTCGAGGGTGCGTGTTTGAGACCCGCCCGACCAACATGGGAAATTTCCGTCTTCAGAACAAAAACAAAACTTGGGTTAGTCTCGGCGCATCGCAGCTGTATTCCCGTGAGAGTGGAATGTTGAGCAAAGCTCACGTCATGAGCTCGTTTCGGCAGCACATACACTGAAATTGGGACTACAGAGAAGCTGGAAATGGCCTCAGTGCTAGTGTGCAACTCGGCCTGCCAGGTATGGTGGCTCCCAGAAACCTGTCATTTCGGTGCTTCGAAGACCAACGCAAAAAAAATTTCTAGGGTGTGTGTTAGAGACCCACCCGACCAAGGTAGGAAATTCCCGTCCTCAGATTGGAAACCAAACTTGGGTTAGGCTCGGCGCATCACAACTGTAATCTTGTGACAGTGGAATGTTGAGCCGGGCAAACAGCATGTGCTTGATTCGACAGCACGTACATTGAAATGAGGACTCTACATAGAAGCTTGAAAACGCCTCATCCCTAGCATGAAACTCGGCCTGCCAGGTACGGGGCTCACAGAAACCTGTCGATTCGGCACTTCGAAGACCAGCGCAAAAAACATTTCGAGGGTGGGTGTTCGAGGCCCGCCTGACCAACGTGGGAAATTTCCGTCATCAGAACTGAAACAAAACTGGGGTTATGCTCGGCGCATCATACCTGTAATCCAGTCACAGTGGAATGTCGAGCCGGGCGGACGGCATGTGCTCGCTTCGGCAGCACGTACACTGAAAATGGGACTCTACATAGAAGCTAAAAAAGACCTCAGCACTAGCATGAAACTTTGCCTGCCAGGTACAGTGGCTCACAGGAACCTGTCATTTAGGCGCATCGAAGATGAACGCAAAAAATATTTCGAGGGTGCCTTTTCAAGACCCGCACGACCAACATGAAAAATTTCGGTCTACAGTAGAAAACAAAACTTGGGTTAGGCTCGGCGCATCACATCTTTAATCCCGTGACAGAGGAATGTCGAGTCAGGCAGACGGCATGTGCTCGGTTCGGCAGCACGTACACTGAAATAGGGACTGCACACAGAAGCCCGAAAAGGCCTCAGCACAAGTATGAAACTCGGCTTGCATGTAAGGTGGCTCACAGGAACCTGACATTTAGGTGCTTCAAAGACCAACGCAAAAAATATTTTGAAAATGCCTGTTCGAGACCCACCCGACCAACAATGGAAATTTCCACCTCCAGAAAAAAACAAAACTTGGGTTAGGCTCGGCGCATCACACCTTTAATCCCGTGACAGTAAAATGTCTAGCTGGGCAGATGGCATGTGCTCATTTCAGCAGCACATACACTGAAATTGGGACTCTAAATAGAAGCTTGAAAACGCCTCAGGCCTAGCATAAAACTCGGCAAGCCAGGTACGGTGGCTCACAGGATCCTGTCAATTAGGCGCTTCAAAGACCGACACAGAAAAAATTTCGATAATGCGTGTTCGAGACCCACCTGACCAACATGAATAAATGCCGTCTTCACAACCGAAACAAAACTTGGGTTAGGCTTGGCGAATCACACCTGTAATCCCGTGACAGTCAAAATGTCGAGAAGGGCAGTCCGAGAGATCACGAATTCGAGACGGCCCTCGACTGACACAGCGCTACCCGTTTGCTATAAACAACATGAGAACCGAAAGAAATAAAAAAGCTGAGCCGGGCACGGCATGTGCTTGCTTCGGCAGCACATACCCTGAAATTGAAACTCTACATAGGGACCGGAAAAGGCCTCAGTGCTAGCAAGAAATTCGGCCTGCCATGTACAGTAGCTCACAGGAACCTCTCATTTAGGCGCTTCGAACCAACGCAGAAAAAATTGCGAGGATGCGTGTTTGAGACCCGCCCAAAAAACATGGGAAAATTCCGTCTTAAGAACAGAAACAAAACTTAAGTTAGGCTCGATGCATCACACCTGTAATCCCGTGCCAGTGGAATGTCGAGCTGGGCGGACCGTTAGATAACAAATTCGAGACTGGCCTCACCCGACACAGTGCTACTGACTGCTATAAACAACATAAAAACTGAAAGAAATAAAAAAGCTGAGGCAGGCACGGCATGTGCTCTCTTTGGCAGCACGTACCCTGAAATTCGGACTCTTCATAGAAGCCCGAAAAGGCCTCAGCACTAGCATGAATCTCGGCCTGCCAGGTACGGTGTCTCACAGGAAACTGTCATGTAGGCGCTTCGAAGACGAACGCAAAGAACATTTCGAGGATGCGTTTTCGAGACCCACCCGAGCAACATGGGAAATTTCCGTCTATAGAACAAAAAAAAAACCTGGGTTAGGCTGGGCGCATCAAACCTGTAATCCCATGACAGTGGAATGTTGATCCAGGCGGATAGTGAGATCACAAATTCGAGACTGGACTCGCTCAACATAGCACTACCTGTGGTTATAAACAACATAAAACTGAAAGAAATAAAAAAGCTGCATTGGGCATGGCATGTGCTCCCTTCGGCAGCATGTACACTAAAATCGGGACTCTACACAGAAGCCCGAAGAAGCCTCAGCGCTACCATGAAACTCGGCCTGCCAGGTGCGGTGTCTCACAGGAACGTGTCATTTAGGTGGGTCGAAGACCAACGAAAAAACTTTCGAGGATGCGTGTTTGAGACCCGCCCGACCAACATGGAAAATTTTCGTCTTCAGAACGGAAACCAAGCATGGGTTAAACTTGGCGAATTACACTTATAATCCCGTGACAGTGAAATGTCGAGCTGGGCAAACCATGAGATCACAAATTCGAGTCTGACCTCGACCTACATAGCCCTACCCGCTTCCTAACCCTAACCCTAACCCTAACCCTAACCCTAACCCTAACCCTAACCCTAACTTTAATCCCAAACCCTAATTCTAACCCTAACCCTAACCCTAACCCTCTAACCGTAACCCTATCATTAACCCTAACCCTCTAACCCTAACCCTAACCCTACCCTAACCCTAACCCTAACGCTCTAACCCTAACCCAAACCCTAAACCCAAACCTTAATTCTAACCCTCACCCTAACCCTCTAATTGTAACTCTGACCCTAACCCTAACTCTAACCCTAATCCTAACCCTCTAAAGCTAACCCTAACCCTAACCCTAACCCTAACCCTAACCCTAACGCTAACCCTAACACTGTAATAGCGTGAAAGTGAAATTTCGACCAGGGCAGACCGTGAGATCACAAATTCGAGACTGGCCTCGACCAACACAGCGCTACCCGCTTGCTATAAACAACATAAAAACCGAAAGAAATAAAATAGCTGAGCCGGGCACAGCATGTTCTCGCTTCGGCAGCACATACACTGAAATTGGGACTGTACCTAGAAGTCCGAAAAGGCCTCAGGGCTAGCATGAAACTCGGCCTGCCAGGTACGATGGCTCAAAAAAACCTGTCACTTAGGCGCTTCGAAGACCAAGGCAAAATTTTCGAGGATGCGTGTTCGAGACCCGCCCGACCATTATGGGAAATTTCCGTGTTCAGAACGGAAACAAAACTTGTGTTAAGCTCGGCGTATCACACCTGTATTCCCGTGACAGTGGAATGTTGAGCCAAGCGGATGGCATGTGCTTGCTTTGGCAGCATGTAATCTAAAATTGGGACTTTAAGTAGAAGCTTAAAAAGGCCTCAGTGCTAGCATGAAACTCGGCCTGCCAGGTACGGTGGCTCAGAGAAACCTGTCATTTAGGTGCTTCAAAGACCAATGCAGAAACAATTTTGAGGGTGCGTGTTCGAGACCCACCCAACAAACATGGGTGACTTCCGTCTTCAGAACAAAAACAAATTTTGGATGACGCTCGGTGCATCACACCTGCAATCCCGTGATAGTGGAATGTCGAGCCGGGCATATGGCATGTGCTTGCTTCGGCAGTGCATAATCTAAAATTGGGACTTTAAGTAGAAGCTTAAAAAGGCCTCAGCGCTAGCATGAAACTCGGCGAGCCAGGTACGGTGGCCCACAGAAACCTGTCATTTAGGCGCTTCGAATACCAATGCAATAAATATTTCGAGGGTGCATGTTGGCGATTCGCCCGACAAACTTAGAAAATTTCCGTCTTCAGAACAAAAACAAAAGTTGGGTTAGGCTCGGCGTATCACACCTCTAAACCCGTGACAGTGGAATGTTTAGCCAAGCAGATGGAATGTGCTTGCATCGGAAGCACGTACACTTAAATTGAAACTCTACATAGAAGCCATCATGTCGGGAATACGGCATGTGCTCGTTTCCGAAGCACATACACTGAAATTGGGACCTTACATTGAAGCTTGAAAAGGCCTCAGCGCTAGCATGAAACTTGGCCTGCCAGGTACGGTGGCTCACAGGAACCTGTCAATTAGGGGCTTCAAAGACAAACACAAAAAATATTTCGAGGGTGCGTGTTCGAGTCCCGCCTGACCAACGTGGGAAATTTCCGTCTTCAGAACGGAAGCAAAACTTGGGTTAGGGTCAGTGCATCACACCTGTAATCCCATGACAGTGGAATGTCGAGCTAAGCAAACTGGATGTGCTCGCTTCGGCAGCATGTACACTGAAAATGGGACTTTACATAGAAGCTTGAAAAGGCCTCAGTGCTAGCAGGAAACTTGGCCTGACAGGTACGGTGGCTCACAAGAACCTGTCATTTATGCACTTCGAAGACCAATGCAAAAAATATTTCTAGGGTGCCTGTTCGAGACCCGCCTGAAAAATGTGGGAAATTTTTGTCTTCAGAACAAGAACAAAACTTCGGTTAGGCTCGGCGCATTACACCTGCAATCTCGTGACAGTGGAAAGTCAAGCCGGGCGGACGGCATGTGCTTGTTTCGGCAGCAAGGACACTGAAATTGGGACTTTCCATGAAAGCTTGAAAAGGCCTCCGCGCTAGCATAGAACTCAACCTGCCACATACGGTGTCTCGCAGGAAGCTGTAATATAGGCGTGTTGAAGACAAATGGAAAAGAAATTTTGAGGGTGTGGGCTGGAGACCCGCCTGACCAACATGAAAAATTTCCACCTTCAGTATGCAAACATAACTTGGGTTAGGTTTGGCGCATCACACCAGTAATCCCGGGAAAGTGGAATGTCGAGTTGGGCGGATGGCAGGTGCTAGTTTTGGCAGCACGTACACTGAAATTAAGACTCTATATAGAAGGCATCTAGCTGGGCATACGGCATATGCTCGTTTCTGAAGCACGTACACTGAAATTGGGACTGTACGTTGAAGCTTGAAAACACCTCAGTGCTAGAATGAAACTCGGCCTGCCAGGTACGGTGGCCCACAGGAACCTGTCAATTAGGCACTTCGAAGACGAACGCAATAAAATTTTGAGGGTACGTGTTCGAGACCAGCTCGATCAACATGTGAAATTTCCATCTTCAGAATGGAAACAAAACTTGGGTTAGGCTTGGCGCATCACACCTGTAATCCTGTGACAGTGGAATGTCGAGCCGGGCGGACGGCATGTGCTCGCGTCGGCAGAACCTACACTGAAATTGGGACTGTTCATAAAAGCTTGAAAAGACCTCAGTGCTAGCATGAAACTCGGCCTGCAGGTACGGTGGCTCACAGGAAAGTGTCATTTAGGTGCTTCAAAACCAATGCAAAAACTATTTCAAGGATGCCTGTTCTAGACCCTGCCCACCAACATGGGAAATTTTCGTCTTCAGAACGAAACAAAACTTGAGATTGGCTCGGTGCATTACACTTGTAATCCCGTGACTGTGGAATTTTGAGCCGGGCGGATCGTGAGATCACAAATTCGAGACTGGCCTCGACTGACAATGCGCTACTTGCTTGCTATAAACAACCTAAAAACCGAAAGAAATAGAAAAGCTGAGCCGGCCATGGCATGTGCTCACTTTGCCAGCACATACACTGAAATTGGGACTGTACATAAAAGTGTGAAAAGGCCTCAGTGCTAGCATGAAACTCGGCCTGCCAGGTACGGTGGCTCAAAGAACCCTGTCACATAGGCGCTTAGAAGACCAACGCAAAATTTTCGAGGATGTGTGTTCGGGACCCGCTGGACAAACATGGGTAATTTTTGTCTTCAGCATGGAAACAAAACTTAGGTTAGGCTTGGCAAATCACATCTGTAATCCTGTAACAGTGGAATGTCCAGCCGTGTGGACAGTGAGATCACAAATTCGAGACTGGCCTCGACTGACACAGCCCTACCCGCTTGCTATAAACAACATAAAAACCAAAGAAATAAAAAAGCTGAGCTGGGCATGGTATGTGCTCGCTTTGGCAGCACGTACACTGAAATTGGGACTGTACATAGAAGCCCGAAAAGGCCTCAGCACAAGCATGAAACTCGGCCTGCAGGTAGGGTGGCTCACAGGAAACTGTCATTTAAGCACTTTGAAGACCAACGCAAGAAATATTTCGATGATGCATGTTCGAGACTTGCCCGACCAACATGGGAAATTTCCATCTTCATAACGAAAACAAAACTTGTGTTAGGCTCACCGCATCACACCTGTACTCCCGTGACAGTGCAATCTCGAGACAGGCCAACGGCATGTGCTCGCTTCGGTCGCACATACACTCAAATTGGGACTCTTCATAGAACTTGAAAAGGCCATAGCGCTAGCATGAAACTCGGCCTGCCAGGCATGGGGGCTCACAAGGACCTGTCATTTAGGCACGTCGAACACCAATGGAAAAACCTTTCGAGGGGGTGTGTTCAAGACCCGCTTGACCAACATAAAAAATTTTCGTCTTCAGAAGGAAAACAAAACTTGGGTTCGGCTGGGCACATTACACCTGTTATCCCGTGACAGTGTAATGTTGAGCCTGGCAGACGGCTTGTGCTCACTTCGACAGCATGTACACTGAAATTGGGACTCTACATAGAAGCTTGAAAAGGCCTCAGCGCTAGCATGAAACTCGGCCTGCCAGGTACGGTGGCTCACAGGAACCTGTCATTTTGGCGCTTCGAAGACCCACGCAAAAAATATTTCAAGGGTGCGTGTTCAAGACCCACCCGACTAACATGGAAAATTTTCATCTTCAGAACCGAAACAAAACTTGGGTTAGGCTCAGCGCATCACAGCTGTATTCCCGTGAGAGTGGAATGTCGAGCCGGGCTGACCTCATGAGCTCTTTTCGGCAGCACGTACACTGAAATTGAAACTCTACATAGAAGCTTGAAATGGCCTCAGCCCTAGCGTAGAACTCGGCCTGCCAGGTATGGTGGCTCACAGGAACCTGTCATTTAAACGCTTGGAAGACCAACGCAAAAAAAATTGCGAGGGTGCGTGTTCGAGACCCGCCCAACTATCATAGGAAATTTCCGACTTCAGAACAGAAAGAAAAGTTGGGTTAGGCTCAGCGCATCACACATGCACTCCCATGACAGTGGAACGTCGAGCCGGACAAATGGCATGTGTTCATTTTGGAAGCACATAGACTGCAATTGGGACTCTACACAGAAACTTGAAAAGGCCTCAGCGCTAGCATTAGACTCGGCCTGCCAGATATGAAGACTCATGAAAACATGTCATTTAGGCGCTTCGAAGACCAACACAAAAAATATATCGAGGGTGCCTGTTTGAGACCCGCCCGACCAACATGGAAAATTTCTGTCTTCAGAACGGAAACAAAACTTGGGTTAGGCTCGGCGCATCACACCTGTAATCCCGTGACAGTGGAATGTCCAGCCAGGCAATCGGCATGTGCTTATTTCGGCAGCACTTACACTGAAATTGGGACTCTACATAGAAGCTTGAAAAGGCCTCAGTGCTAGCATGAAACTAGGCCTGCTAGGTTTGATGGCTCACAGGTAACTGTCATTTAGGCGCTTCGAACCCCAAGGCAAAAATATTTTGAGTTTGCGTGATTGAGACCCGCCCAACGTGGGAAATTTCCGTCTTAAGGACAGAAACAAAATTGGGTTAGGCTCGGCACATCACACCTGTAATCCCGTGATAGTGGAATGTCAAGCCAGGCTGATGGCATGTGCTCGGTTCTGCAGCACATACACTGAAATATGGACTCTACATAGAAGCTTGAAAAGGCCTCAGCGCTAGCATAAATCTCGGCCTGCCAGTTATGGTGGCTCACAGGAACCTGTCATCTAGGCGCTCAGAAGACAAACGCAAAAGAAATTTTGAGGGTGCGTGTTGGAGACCCACCCAACCAACATGGGAAATTTCCACCTTCAGAACAAAAACAAAACTTGGGTTAGGCTCGGCGCATCACACCTGTAATACCGTGACAGTAAAATGTCTAGCCGGGCAGACAGCATGTGCTCGTTTCGGCAGCACATACACTGAAATTGGGCCTCTACATAGAAGCCATCAAGCTGGGCATACGACATATGCTTGTTTCCGAAGCACGTACACTGAAATTGGGACTCTACATAGAAGCGTGAAAACGCCTCAGCGCTAGCAAGAAACTCGGCCAGCCAGGTACAATGGCTCACAGGAACCTGTCATTTAGGCACTTCGAAGACAAACGCAGAAAAAATTTCGATGGTGCGTGTTTGAGACCCGCCTGAACAACGTGGGAAATTTCTGTCTTCAGAATGGAAACAAAACTTGGGTTAGGCTTGGCGAATCACACCTGTAATCCCGTGACAGTGGAATATCGAGCCGTGCGGACAGCATGTGCTCGCGTCGGCAGCATGTACACTGAAATTGGGACTGTTCATAATAGCTTGACAAGGCCTCAGTGCTAGCATGAAACTTGGCCTGCAGGTACGGTGGCTCACAGGAACCTGTCATTTAGGTGCTTCGAAGACCTATGCAAAAGAAATTTCGAGGTTGCGTGTTTGAGACCCGACCGACCAACATGGAAAATTTCCGTCTTCATAACGGAAACAAAACTTAAGTTAGGCTCAGCACATCACACCTGTAATGCTGTGACAATAAAATGTTGAGCCGGGCGAATTGCATGTGCTCGCTTCGGCAGCACATACACTGAAAATGAAACTCTACATAAAAGCTTAAAAAGGCCTCAGTGCTAGCATGAAACTCAGCCTGCCAGGTACGGTGACTCACAGGAACCTGTCATTTAAACGCTTGAAAGACCAACGCAAAAAATATTTCGTGGGTGTGTATTCGAGACCCACCCGACCAACATGGAAAATTTTCGTCTTCAGAACAGAAAAAAAACTTGGGTTAGGCTCGGTGCATCCCACTCGTAATCCTGTGAAAGTGGAATGTCCAGCCAGATGGAAGGCATGTGCTCGTGTCAGCAGCAGGTACACTGAAATTGGGACTCTACATAGAAGCTTGAAAAGCCTTAGCGTGCTGTGTGGACAGCATGTGCTCACTTCAACGGCACATACACTGACGTTGGGACTCTACATACTAGCTTGAAAATCCTCAGCGCTAGCATGAAACTTAGCCTGCCAGGTACGGTGGCTCACAGGAACCTCCCATTTAGGCGCTCTGAAAACCGACGCAAAAAACTTTCAAGGGTGCGTGTTTGAAACTGGCTCAACCAACATGGGAAATTTCCGTTTTCAGAACGGAAACAAACTTGGGTTAGGCTCGGTGCATTTCACCCATAATGCCGTGACAGTGGAATGTTGAGCCGGTTGTACGTCAAGACGAGAATTTCCTATGTTGGTCAGGCGGGTCTCGAACACGCACCCTCGAAATTTTTGCTTTGGTCTATGACACGCCTAAATGACAGGTTTCTGTGAGCCACCGTACCTGGCAGGGTGAGATTTATGCTATCGCTGAGGCCTTTTCAAGCTTCTGTGTAGAGTCCCAATTTCAATCTACGTGCTGCCGAAATGAACACATGCCATCTGTCCGGCTCGACATTCCACTGTCACGGGTGTGCAGGTGCGATGCGCTGAGCCTAACCCAAGTTTTGTTTCCATTCTGAAGTCGGAAATTATCTATGTTAGTCAGGCGGGCCTCGAACATGCACCCTCGAAACTTTTTTGCGTTGGTCTCCAAAGCGTCTATATGACAGGTTCCTGTGAGCCACCGTACCTGGCAGGCCGAGTCTCATGCTAGTGCTGAGGCCTTTTCAAGCTTCTGTGTAGAGTCCCAATTTCAGTGTACGTGCTGTCAAAGCAAGCACATGTTGTCCGCCCAGGTCGACATTCCAATGTGACTGGATTTTTGGTATGATGCGCCGAGCCTTACCCAAGTTTTGTTTTCATTCTGAAGACAAATATTTCCCACGTTGGTTAGGCGGGTCTCAAACCCGCACCCTGGATATATTATTTCCGTTTGTCTTCGAAGCGCCTAAATGACAGGTTTCTGTGAGCCTTGTACCTGGCAGGCCGAGTTTTATGCTAGGGATTAGGCCTTTTCAAGCTTTTATGTAGAGTCCTAATTTCAATGTATGTACTGCCGTATCAAGCACATGCCGTCTGCCCGGCTCGACATTCCACTGTCAGAATATTATAGGTGTGATGGGCCGAACCTATCCAACGTTTTGTTTCTGATCTGAAGATGAGAATTTCCTACATTGGTCAGGCGGGTCTCGAACACGCACCCTCGAAATTTCCTTTGCATTGGTCGTGCAAGCCTTTAAATGACAGGTTCCTGTGAGCCACCATACCTAGCAGGCTGAGTTTCATGCTAGTGCTTAGGCCTTCTCAATTTTCTGTGTAGAGTCCAAATTTCAGTGTACGTGCTTTATACACGAGCACATGCCGTATGCAAAACACGACGGCTTCTATGAAGAGTCCCAATTTCAGTGTACATGCTCCCGAAGCGAACACTGAAACAAAACTTGGGATAGGCTCGGTGCATCACACCTGTAATCCCGTGACAGTGGAATGTTGAGCCGGGCGGAGAGCATGTGCTCACTTCGGCAGCACATACACTGAAATTGGGACTCTACATAGAAGCTTGAAAAAGCCTCAGCACTAGCATGAAACTCGGCCTGCCAGGAACGGTGGCTCACAGGATCATGTCATGTACGTGCTTCGAAGACCAACGGAAAAAATTTTCACATTGTGTGTTCGAGACCCGCTAGACCAAGGTAAACAATTTTTCTCTTCATAATGGAAACAAAGCTTGTGTTAGGCTCACATCACACCTGTACTCCCGTGACAGTGGTATGTCGAGCTGGGCCGACGGCATGTGCTTGCTTCGGCTGCATGTACACTCAAATTGGGACTTTACATAGAACTTGAAAAGGCCTCAGTGCTAGCATGAAAGTCGTCCTCCCAGGTACAGTGCCTCACAGGAAGCTTTCATTTAGGCGCTTCGAAGATCAACGCAAAAAACATTTCGAGGGTGTGTGTTCAAGACTGGCATGACCAGCATGGAAGATTTCTGTCTGCAAAACGGAAACAAAACTTGGGCTAGGCTCGGCATATCACACCAGTAATCCCGTAACAGTGGAATGTTGAGCTGGGCGGATGGCTTTTGCTCGCTTCGACAGCATGTACACTGAAATTGAGACTGTATATAGAAGCTTGAAAAGGCCTCATCGCTAGCATGAAACTGCCTGCCAGGTACGGTGGCTCACAGGAACCTGTCATTTTGGCACTTCAAAGACCAATGCAAAAAACATTTCAAGGGTGGGTGTTCGAGGTGCGCTCTACCAACGTGGGAAATTTCCTTCTTCAGAACGGAAACAAAATTTGGGTTAGGCTTGGCACATCACACCTGTATTCCCGTGAGTGGAATGTGGAGCTGGGCGGATAGCATGTGCTCGCTTCGGCAGCACATACACTGAAAACGCGACTCTACATAGAAGCTTGAAAAGGCCTACACGCTCGCATAAATCTCGGCCTGCCAAGTACAGTGGCACACAGAAATTTTTTATTTAGATGCTTCGAAGACCAACGCAAAAAACAATTCGAGGGTGCGTGTTCGAGAGCTGCCCGAACAACGTGGGAAATTTCCGTCTTCAGGACGGAAGCAAAACTTGGGTTAGGCTTGGCGCATCACACCTGTAATCCCGTGAGAGTGGAATGGCGAGCTGGGCAATCAGCATGTGCTCGCTCCGGCAGCACGTACACTGAAATTGGGACTTTATATAGAAGTTTAAAAAGGCCACAGCACTAGCATGAAACTCAATCTGCCAGTTACGGTGGCTCACAGGAACCTGTCATTTAGGCGCTTCAAAGACCAACGCAAAAAATATTCTAGGGTGCATGTTCGAGACAAGCCTGACCAATGTGGAAAATTTTCGTATTCAGAACAGAAACAAAAGTTTGGTTAGGCTCTGCGCATTACACCTGTAATACCGTGATAGTGGATTGTCAAGATGGGCGAACGACATGTGCTCGCTTTGGCAGCACGTACACTGAAATTGGGACTGTACTTAGAAGCTTGAAAAGGTCTCTGTGCTAGCATACAACTCGGCCTGCCAGGTACAGTGGCTCACAGGAACCTGTCATTTAGGCGCTTCGAAGACCAACGCAAAGAAAATTTCGAGGGTGCGTGTTCGAGATCCGCCCAACCAACATGTGAAATTTTCGTCAGCAGAACAAAAACATAACTTGAGTTAGGCTCGGCGCATCACACCTGTAATCCCGTGACACTGGAGGGTCGAGATAAGAAAATGGGATATCCTCGCTTCGGCAGCACGTACACTGAAATTGCAACTCTACATAGAAGCTTGAAAAAATCTCAGCGCTAGCATGAAAATCGGCCTGCTAGGTACGGTGGCTCACAGGAACCTGTCATTTAGGCGCTTTGAAGACCAATGAAAAAAAATTTCAAGGGTGCTTTTTCGAGACCCGCTTTACCAACATGATAAATTTCTGTCTTCAGAACGGAAACAATACTTGGGTAGCCTAGGCGCATCACACCTGTAATCCCGTCATAGTGGAATGTCGAGCCGGGCTGATGGCACGTGCTGGCTTCGGCAGCACATACACTGAAAATGTGACTCTACATAGAAGCTTGAAAAGGCCTACGCGCTAGCATGAATCTCAGCCTGCCAGGTACGGTGGCAAACAGCAAGCTTTCATTTAGGCGCTTCGAAGACCAACACAAAAAGTATTTCGAGGGTGCGTGTTCGAGAGCCACTTAATCAACATGGGAAATTTCCGTCTTCAGAACGGAAATAAAACTTGGGTTAGGCTCAGCGCATCACACCTGTAATCCCGTGACAGTGGAATGTCGAGCCGGGCAATCGGCATGTGCTTAATTTGTCAGCACATTCACTGAAATTGGGACTCTTCATAGAAGCTCGAAAAGGCCTCAGGGCCAGCATGAAACTAGGCCTGCCAGGTATGATGGCTCACAGGTAACTGTCATTTAGGCCCTTTGAACACCAAGGCAAAAAATGTATTGAGGTTGCGTGATTGAGACCCCCCAACATGGGAAATTTCTGTCTTCAGGATGGAAACAAAACTTGGGTTAGGCTCGGCACATCACACATGTAATTTCGTGACAGTGGAATGTCGAGCCACGCAGATGGCATGTGCTTGGTTCGGCAGCATGTACACTGAAAAATGGACTCTACATAGAAGCTTGAAAAGGCCTCAGCGCTAGCATAAAACTTGGCCTGCCAGGTACGGTGGCTCACAGGAACCAGTCATCCAGGCTCTCTGAAGACTGACGCAAATAAAATTTAGAGGCTGCGTGTTGGAGACCCACCCGACCAACATGGGAAATTTCCACCTTCAGAACAAAAACAAAACTTGGGTTGGGCTCGGTGCATCACACCTTTAATCTCGTGAAAGTAAAATGTCTAGCCTGGCAGACAGCATGTGCTCGTTTCGGCAGCACATACACTGAAATTGGGACTCTACATAGAAGCTTGAAAACGCCTCAGCGCTAGCATGAAACTCGGCCAGCTAGGTATGGTGGCTCACAGAAACCTGTCATTTAGGCGCTTCGAAGACCACCGCAAAAAAATTTTGAAGGTGATTGTTTGAGACATGCCCGACCAACATGGGAAATTTCCGCCTTCAGAACGAAAAATAACTTGGGTTAGGCTAGTCGTATTTCACCTGTAATCCCGTGACAGTGAAATGTCGGCCGTGCGGATGACATGTGGTTGCTTCGGCAGCACGGACACTGAAATTGGGACTCTACATAGAAAATTGAAATGGCATCAGTACTAGCATGAAACTTGGCCTGCCATGTACGGTGGCCCACAGGAACCTGTCATTTAGGCACTTCAAAGACCGACGAAGTAATAATTGCGAAAGTGCGTGTTCGAGACCCGCCCGACCAACATGGGAAATTTCAGACTTCAGAATAAAAACAAAACTTGGGTTAGACTCGGCGCATCACACCTGTAATCCCGTGACAATGGAATGTCGAGACGGGCAAATGGCATGTGCTCATGTCAGCAGCACGTACACTGAAATTTGGACTCTATATAGAAGCCGTCCAGCTGGACATATAGCATGTGTTCATTTCCGAAGCACATACACTGAAATTGGGATGCTACATAGAAACTTGAAAAGGCCACAGTGCTAGGAAGAAACTCGCCCTGCCAGGTGCAATGCCTCACAGGATCCTATCATTAAGGTGCTTCGAAGACCAACGCAAAAATTTTGAAAATGCGTGTTGGAGACCCGCCTGACCAACACTGGAAATCATCGTCTTCAGAACGCAAAATAAACTTGGGTTAGGCTCAGCGCATCACACCTGTAATCCCGTGACAGTGGAATGCCAAGCCGGGCAAACGGCATGTGCTCGCTTCAGCAGCACATACACTGAAATTGGGACTCTTCATGGAAGCTTGAAAAAGCCTCAGTGCTAGCATAAAACTCGGCTTGCCAGGTACGATGTCTCACAGGAACCTGTAATATAGGCGCTTTGAAGACCAACGAAAAAGAAATTTAGAGGGTGCGTGTTGGAGACCTGCCTGATCAACATGAGGAATTTTTACCTTCAGAACGGAAAAAAAACTTGGGCTTGCTCGGCACATCACACCGGTAATCTTGTGACAGTGGAATGTCGAGCTGGGCAGACACCATGTGCTCGCTTCAGCAGCATGTACACTGAAATTGGGACTCTACATAGAAGACGTCGACCTGGGCATATGGCATGTGCTCATTTCCGAAGCACGTACACTGAAATTGGGACTCTACATAAAAAATTGAAAAGACCTCAGCGCTAGTATGAAACTGGGCCTGCCAGGTATGGTGGCTCACAGGAACCTGTCATTTAGACGCTTCGAAGACCAACGCAAAATATTTCATAGGTGTGTGTTTGAGACCCGCCCAACCAACATGGAAAATTTCCGCCTTCAGAACGAAGAAAAAGCTTGGGTTAAGCTCTGCGCATCACACCTGTAATTTCGTGACAATGGAATGTCGAGCCATGTGAACGGCATGTGTTCACTTCGGCAGCACGTACACTGAAATTGGGACTCTACATATAAGCTTGAAAAGGCCTCAGCGTTAGCCTGAAACTCGGCCTGCCAGGTACGGTGGCTCACAGAAACCTGTCATTTAGGCACTTCGAAGACCAATGCAGAAACAATTTTGAGGGTGCGTGTTTGGGACCCACCCGACAAACATTCGTGACGTCCGTCTTCAGAACAAAAACAAAATTTGGATAACGCTTGGCGCATCACACCTGTAATACCGTGACAGTGGAATGTCGAGCCAGCCGGACGGCATGTGCTCATTTCGGCAGCACGTACACTGAAATTGGGACTCTACATTGAAGCTTGAAAAGGCCTCAGCGCTCGCATGAAACTCGGCCTGCCTGGTATGGTGGCTCAAAGGAACCTGTCATGTATGCACTTCGAAGACCAACGCAAAAAAAATTTCGAGGGTGCGTGCTCGAGACCCGCCCGATCAACATGTGAAATTTCCGTCTTCAGAATAAAAACAAAACTTGGGTTACGCTCGGCGCATCACACCTGTAATCCCGTGACAGTGGAATGTCGAGCCAGGCGGACGGCATGTGCTCGCGTCGGCAGCACCTACACTGAAATTGAGACTGTTCATAAAAGCTTGAAAAGGCCTCAGTGCTAGAATGAAACTCGGCCTGCCATGTACGGTGGCTCACAGAAACCTGTCTTTCAGGCGCTTCAAAGACTAACGCAAACAAAATTTCGAGGGTGCGTGTGTGAGACCCGCCCAAACATGGGAAATTTCCGTCTTCAGAATGGAAACAAAACTTGGGTTAGGCTCGGTGTATCACAACTGTAATCTTTTGACAGTGAAGTGTCGAGCCAGGCTGACGGCATGTGCTTGCTTTGGCAGCATGTACACTGAAATTGGGACTCTACATAGAAGCTTGATAATGCCTCAGCACTCACATGAATCTCGGCCTGCCAGGTATAACTGCTCAAAGGAACCTGTCATTTAGGCACTTTGAAGACCAACGATAAAGAATTCTAGGGTGGGTGTTCGAGACCCACCCAACCAACATGTGAAATTTTTGTCTTCAGAACGGAAAAAAACTTGGGTTAGGCTGGCGCATCACACCTGTAATTTCGTGACAGTGGAATGCTGATCCAGGTGGAGAGTGAGATCACAAATTCGAGACTGGCCTCACGCAACACAGTCCTTCTTGCTTGCTCTAAACAACGTAAAAACTGAAAGAAATAAAAAAGTTGAGCCAGGCATGGCATGTGCTCGCTTCGGTAGCACATACACTGATATTGGGACTCTACATAGAAGCCTGAAAAGGCCTCAGCACAAGCCTGAAACTCGGCCTGCAAGTACGGTGTCTCACAGGAAACTGTCATTAGGCACTTCAAAGCCAACGCAAAAAATATTTCGAGGATGCCTTTTCGAGACACAGCCCACCAACATGGGAAATTTCCATCTTCAGAACGTAAAGTAACCTTGCATTAGGCTCGGTGCATCACAACTGTAATCCCGTGACAGTGGAATGTTGAGCCGGGCAGACAGTGAGATCACAAATTCGAGACTGACCTCGACCGACACAGCACTACACGCTTGCTAAAATCAAAATAAAAACCGAAACAAATGAAAAAGGTGAGCTGAGCAAGGCATGTGCTCGTTTCAGCAGCATGTACCCTGAAATTGGGACTCTTCATAGAAGCCCGAAAAGGTATCAGTGCTAGCATGAAACTCGGCCTGCCAGGTACGGTGTCTCAGAGAAACCTGTCATTTATGTGATTCAAAGACCAACGCAAAAAAAATTTCAAAAATGCCTGTTCGAGACCCGTCCGACAAACATGGGAAATTTTAGTCTTCAGAATGGAAACAAAACCTAAGTTAGGATCGGCACATCACATCTGAAATCCCTTGACAGTGGAATGTCGAGCCAGGCAGACAGTGATATCACAAATTCGAGACTGCCCTCGATCGACACAGTGCTACCCACTTGCTCTAAAAAACAAAAAACAGAAGGAAAAAAAAAAGGTGAGGCAGGCACAGCATGTGTTCCCTTCGGCAGCATGTACACTGAAATTGGGACTCTACATAGAAGCTTGAAAAAGCCTTAGCAGTAGCATGAAACTCGACCAGCCAGGTACGAGGTCTCACAGCAACCTGTCATTTAGGAGCTTCCAAGACCAACGCAGAAAACATTTCGAGGATTCTTGTTCGAGACCCGCCCGACCAACATGAAAAATTTTCGTCTTCAGAACGGAAACATTACTTGGCTTAGGCTCGGTGCATCACACCTGTAATCCCGTGACAGTCAAAATGTCGAGACAGGTGGTTCAAGAGATCACAAATTCGAGACTGCCCTTGACTGACACAGCGCTATCCGCTCTAAACCTAACCCTAACCCTAACCATAACCATAACCCCAAACCCTAACCCTAACCCTATCCCTAACCCTCTAACCCTATCCCTAACCCTAACCCTAACCCTCTAACCCTAACCCTTACCCTAACCCTAAGCCTGTAATAGCGTAAAAGTGAAATTTCGACCAGGACAGACCGTGAGATTACAAGTTCGAGACTGGCCTCGACCAACACAGTGCTACCCGCTTGCTATAAACAACATACAACCGAAAGACATAAAATAGCTGAGCCGGGCACGGCATGTGCTCGCTTTGGCAGCACGAACACTGAAATTGGGACTGTACATAGAAGTGCGAAAGGTCTCAGGGCTAGCATGAAACTTGGCCTGCCTGGTATGGTGGCTGAAAAGAACCTGTCACTTAGGCGCTTCGAAGACCAACGCAAAATTGTCAAGGATGCGTGTTCGAGACCTGCCCGACAAACATGGGAAATTTTGGTCTTCAGCACGGAAACAAAACTTGGGTTAGGCTCGGCGAATCACACCTGTAATCCGTGACAGTGGAATGTCCAGTGGTGCAGACAGTGAGATTACAAATTCGAGACTGGCCTCGATGGACACAGCGCTACCCACTTGCTATTAACAACATAAAAACCGAAAGAAATAAAATAGCTGAGCCGAAAACGACATGTGCTCATTTCGGCAGCACGTACACTGAAATTGGGACTCTACATAGAAGCCTGAAAAGGCCTAAGCGCCAGCATGAATCTCGCCCTGCAGGTACGGTGGCTCACAGAAACCTGTCATTTAGGCGCTTTGAAGACCAACGGAAAAATTTTTCGAGGATGCGTGTTCGAGACCCACCCGACAAACATGAGAAATTGCCGTCCTCATAACGAAAACAAAACTTGGGTTAGGCTCGGTGCATCACACCTGAAATTTCCTGACAGTGGAATATCGAGCCAGGAGGAAAGTGAGATCACAAATTCGAGACTGCACTCGCTCAACATAGCACTACCTGTGGTTATAAACAACATAAAAACTGAAAGAAATAAAAACGCTGCATTGGGCATGGCATGTGCTCGCTTTGGCAGCACGTACACTGAAATTGGGACTCTACATAGAAGGCTGAAGAAGCCTCAGCGCTAGCATGAAACTCGGCCTGCCAGGTGCAGTGTCTCACAGGAACTTGTCATTTAGGCACTTCAAAGACCAACGCAAAAAATTTCGAGGATGCGTGTTCAAGACCCGCTCGACCAACATGCGAAATTTTCGTCTTCAGAACGGAAACCAAACTTGGGTTAGGCTTGACAATTTACACTTGTAACCCCATGACAGTGGAATGTCGAGCCGGGTGGATCATGAGATCACAAATTCGAGACTGGCCTCGAATGACACAGCGCTACTTCCTTGCTATAAACAACCTGAAAACCGAAAGAAATAAAAAAGCTGAGCCGGGCACGGCATGTGCTCGCTTCGGCACCTTGTACCCTGAATTTGGGACTTTACATAGAAGTCTGAAAAGGCCTCAGGGCTAGCATGAAACTCGGCCTGCCAGGTACGGTGGCTCAAACAATCCTGTCACTTAGGCGCTTCGAAGACCAACGCAAAATTTTCAAGAATGCGTGTTTGAGACCCGCCCAAAAAACATGGGAAATGTTTGTCTTCAGCATGGAAACAAAAGTTCGGATAGGCTCAGCGAATCACACCTGTAATCCCGTGACAGTGGAATGTCCAGCTGTGTGTACAGTGAGATCACAAATTCGAGACTGGCCTCAATCGACACAGTGCTACCCGCTTGCTATAAACAACATAAACACCAAAACAAATAAAATAGCTGAGCCGGGCAGGGCATGTGCTCTTTTCGGCAGCATGTACACTAAAATTGGGACTCTACATAGAAGCCTGAAAAGGCCTCAGCGCTAGCATGAAATTCGGCCTGCCAAGTACAGTGGCTAACAAGAAGCTCTCATTTAGGCGCTTCAAAGAAAAACGCAGAAAAAATATCGAGGATGCGTGTTCGAGACCCGCTCGACCAGCATGGAAATTTCCGTCTTCAGAACGGAAACAAAACGTGGGTTATGCTGGGCGCATCACACCCGTAATCCCGTGACAGTGGAATGTCGAGCCAGGCGGACAGTGAGATCACAAATTTGAGACTGGCCTCACGCAACACAGCCCTTCTTGCTTGCTCTAAACAACATAAAACTGAAAGAAATAAATAAGGTGAGCCGGGCACGGCATGTGCTCGCTTCGGCAGGACGTACACTGAAATTGGGACTCTACATGGAAGCACGAAAAGGCCTCAGCGCTAGCATAAAACTCGGCCTGCCAGGTATGGTGTCTCACAGGAACCTGTCATTTAGGCGCTTCGAAGACCAACGCAAAAAATTTCGAGGGTGCGTGTTTGAGACCCGCCCGACCAACATGAGAAATTTTCGTCTTCAGAACGGAAACAAAACTTGAGTTTGGCTCGGCGCACAACACTTGTAATGCCGTGACTCTGGACTGTCGAGCTGGGTGGATCGTGAGATCACAAATTCGAGACTGGCCTCGACTGACAATGCGCTACTTGCTTGCTATAAACAACCTAAAAACCGAAAGAAATAGAAAAGCTGAGCCGGGCAAGGCATGTGCTCGCTTCGGCAGCACGTACACTGAAATTGGGACGCTACATATAAGCTTGAAAAGGCCTCAGCGTGAGCATGAACCTCGGCCTGCCATGTACGATCGCTCACACAAACCTGTCATTTAGCCACTTCGAAGACCCACGCAGTAATAATTCTGAAAGTGCGTGTTCGAGACCTGCCCGACCAACATAAGAAATTTCAGACTTCAGAATGGAAACAAAACTTGGGTTAGACTCGGTCCATCATACCTGTAATCCCGTGACAATGGAATGTCAAGCCGGGCAAATGGCATGTGCTCGCTTCGGCAGCACGTACACTGAAATTGGGACTCTACATAGAAGTTGTCGAGATGGACATATGGCATGTGTTCGTCTCTGAAGCATGTACAGTGAAATTGGGACTCTATATGAAAACTTAAAAAGGCCACAGCGCCAGAAAGAAACTCGCCCTGCCAGGTACAATGGCTCACAGGATCCTATCATTAAGGTGCTTTGAAAACCAACGCAAAAAATTTCGAAGGTGCGTGTTGGAGACCCGCCCAACCAACATTGGAAATGTTCGTCTTCAGAACAAAAAAAAACTTGGGTTAGGCTCGGCGCATCACACCTGTAATTGTGTGACAATGGAATGTCGAGCCGGGCAGACGGCATGTGCTCGCGTCAACAGCACCTACACTGAAATTGGGACTGTTCATAAAAGCTTGAATAGGCCTCAGTGCTAGCATGAACCTCGGCCTGTCATGTACGGTGTCTCACAGGAACCTTTCATTTAGGCGCTTCGAAGACCAACGCAGAAAAAATTTCGATGATGCGTGTTCAAGACCCACCCCACCAACATGGAAAATTTCCATCTTCATAACAGAAACAAAACTTGTGTTAGGCTCACCGAATCACACCTGTACTCCTGTGACTGTGCAATCTACAGCTGGGCCAACAGCATGTGCTTGCTTCATCCGCACCTACACTCAAATTGGGACTCTTCATAGAACTTGAAAAGGCCTTAGCGCTAGCAAGAAATTTGGCCTGCCAGGTACGGTGGCTCACAAGAACCTGTCATTTAGTCGCATGGAACACCAATGGAAAAACCTTTCGAGGGCGCGTGTTCGAGACCCACTTGACCAACATAAAAAATTTCCGTCTTCAGAACGGAAACAAAACTTGGGTTCGGCTGGGTGCATTGCACCTGTAATCCCATGAGAGTGTAATGTCGAGCCTGGCGGATGGCTGGTGCTCGCTTCGGCAGCATGTACACTGAAATTGGGACTCTACATAGAAGCTTGAAAAGACCTCAGCGCTAGCATGAAACTTGGCCTTCCAGGTACGGTTGCTCACAGAAACCTGTCATTTTGGCACTTCAAAGACCCACGCAAAAAATTTCAAGGGTGCGTGTTTGAGACCCGCCCGACCAACATGGGAAATTTCCGTCTTCACAACAGAAGCAAAACTTGGGTTAGGCTCGGTGCATCACAGCTGTATTCCCGTGAGAGTAGAATGTCGAGCTGGGCTGACGTCATGAGCTCGTTTCGGCAGCATGTACACTGAAATAGAAACTCTACATAGAAGCTTGAAATGGCCTCAGTGCTAGCGTGAAACTCAGCCTGCCAGGTATGGTGGCTCACGGGAACCTGTCATTTAAATGCTTGGAAGACCAACGCAATAAAAATTTCGAGGGTGCGTGTTCGAGACCCGCCCAACTAACGTAGAAAATTTCCGACTTCAGAACGGAAACAAAACTTGGATTAGACTTGGCACATCACACCTACACTCCCGTAACAGTGGAATGTCGAGCCGGACGAATGGCATGTGTTCCTTTCGGCAGCACGTAGACTGAAATTGGGACTCTACACAGAAGCTTGAAAAGGCCTCAGTGCTAGCATGAATCTCGGCCTGCCAGGTATGGTGGCTCACAGGAACCTGTCATTTAGGCGCTTCATAGACCAAAGCAAAAATTTCGAGGGTGTGTGTTTGAGACCCACCCGACCAACATGGGAATTTTCCGTCTTCAGAACGGAAACAAAACTTGGGTTTGGCTCGGTGCATCACACCTGTAATCCCGTGACAGTGGAATGTCAAGCTGGGCGGATGGCATGTGCTCGCTTCGGCAGCACGTACACTCAAATTGGGACTTACATAGAAGCTTGAAAAAGCCTCATTCCTAGCATGAAACTTGACCTGCCAGGTACAGTGGCTCACAGGAACCTGTCATGTACGTGCTTCGAAGACCAACGGAAAAAAAATTTCCAGGTTGTGTGTTCGAGACGCGCTGGACCAACGTAGAAAATTTCTGTCTTCATAACAGAAACAAAACTTGTGTTACACTCGCCGTATCACACCTGTACTCCCGTGACAGTGGAATGTCAAGCCGGGCCGACGGCATGTGCTTGCTTCGGCCGCACGTACACTCAAATTGGGACTCTACATAGAACTTGAAAAGGCCTCAGCGCCAGCATGCAAATCGTCCTGCGAGGTACGGTGGCTCACAGGAACCTGTCATTTAGGCCCTTCAAAGACAAAGACAAAAATTTTGAGAGTGCGTGTTCAAGACCCGCTCAACCAACATGGAAAATTTCCATCTTCAGAACATAAACAAGACTTGGGTTAGGCTTTGGGCATTACACTTTTAATCTAGTGACAGTGGAAAATCTAGCCGAGTGTATGGCATGTGCTCGCTTTGGCAGTACATACACTGAAATTGGGACTCTACATAGAAGCTTGAAAAGGCCTCAGTGCTACCATTAGACTCGGCCTGCCAGGTATGGAGACTCAAGCGAAACTGTCATTAAGGCCCTTTGAAGACCAATGCAAAAAATATTTCGAGGGTGCGTGTTCGAGACCCACCCAACCAACATGGAAAATTTCCGTCTTCAGAATGGAAACAAAACTTGGGATAGGCTCGGCATATCACACCTGTAATTCCGTGACAGTGGAATGTCGAGCCGGGCAATCGGCATGTGCTCATTTCGGTAGCACGTACACTGAAATTGGGACTCTACATAGAAGCTTGAAAAGGCCTCAGCTCTAGCATGAAACTAGGCCTGCCAGGTATGATGGCTCACAGGTAACTGTCATTTAGATGCTTCGAACACCAAGGCAAAGAATGTTTTGAGGTTGTGTGATCAAGAACCCCCCAACGTGGGAAATTTTCGTCTTCAGGACGGAAACAAAACTTGGATTAGGCTCGGCACATCACACCTGTAATGCCGTGACAATAAAATGTTGAGCCGGGTGAATGGCATGTGCTCACTTCGGCAGCACGTACACTGAAATTGGGACTCTATATAGAAGCTTGAAAAGGCCTCAGCGCTACCATAAAACTTGGCCTGCCAGGTACGGTGGCTCAGAGGAACCTGTCATTTAGGCGCTTCAAAGACCAACGCAAAAAAAATTTTGAGGGTGCGTGTTCGAAACCCGCCCGACCAACACGGGAAATTTTTGTCTTCAGAACGGAAAATAAACTTGGATTAGGCTCGGCACATCACACCTGTAATCCCGTTACAGTGGATTGTCAAGCCAGGTGGACGGCGTGTGCTCGCTTTGGCAGCACATACACTGAAATTGGGACTCTACATAGAAGCTTGAAAAGGCCTCAGCGCTAGCATGAAACTCCGCCTCCCAGGTACGGTAACTCACAGGAATTTGTCATATAGGCGCTTTGAAAACCAACGCAAAAAATATTTCGAGGGTGCATATTCGAGACCCGCCTGACCAACATGGGAAATTTCAGTCTTCAGAACGGAAATAAAACGTGGGTTAGGCTCGGCGCATCACACCTGTAATACCGTGAAAGTGGAATGTTGATTTGGACTAATGGCATGTGCTCGCTTCGCAGCATGTACACTAAAATTGGGACTCTACATAGAAACTTGAAAAGGCCACAGTGCTAGGAAGAAACTCGCCCTGCCAGGTACAATGCCTCACAGGATCCTATCATTAAGGTGCTTCGAAGACCAACGCAAAAAATTTCGAAAATGCGTGTTGGAGACCCGCCCGACCAACATTGGAAATTTTCATCTTCAGAAGGAAAAAAAAAGTTGGGTTAGGCTCGGCGCATCACACCTGTAATCCCGTGACAGTGGAATGCCGAGCCATGTGGACAGCATGTGCCTGATTTGGCAGCACGTACACGAAAATTGGGACTCTACATAGAAGCTTGAAAAGGCATCAGTGCTAGCATGAAACTCGGCTTGCCAGGTATGCTGGCTCACAGGAATCTGTCATTTAGGCACTTCGAAAATCAACGCAAAATAAATTTCAAAGGAGCGTGTTTGAGACCCGCCCGAAAAACATGGGAAACATCCGTCTTCAGAACGGAAACAAAACTTGGGGTAGGCTCGGCGCATCACACCTGTAATCCCGTGACAGTGAAATGTCGAGCCGGGCAAATGGCATGTGCTCCCTTTGGCAGCACATACTCTGAAATTGGGACTCTTCATGGAAGCTTGAAAAAGCCTCAGCACTAGCATAGAACTCGGCCTGCCAGGTACGGTGTCTCACAGGAACCTGTAATATTGGCGCTTCGAAGACCAACAGAAAATAAATTTCGAGGGTGCATGTTGGAGACCTGCCTGACCAACATGAGAAATTTTCACCTTCAGAACGGAAACAAAACTTGGGCTTGTTCGGCACATCACACCTGTAATCCCATTACAGTGGATTGTGGAGCCAGGTGGATGGCATGTGCTCGCTTTGGGGGCACATACACTGAAATTTGGACTCTACATAGAAGCTTGAAAAGGCCTCAGCGCTAGCATAAAAATTGGCCTGCCAGGTACAGTAACTCAAAGGAACCTGTCATTTTTGCGCTTTGAAAACCAAAGCAAAAAATATTTCGAGGGTGCATATTCGAGACCCGCCTGACCAACATGGGAAAGTTCAGTCTTCAGAACGGAAATAAAATGTGGGTTAGGCTCGGCGCATCACACCTGTAATCCCGTGACACTGGAATGTTGATTTGGACGAACGGCATGTGCTCGCTTTGCAGCATGTACACTGAAATTGGGACTCTACATAGAAGCTTGAAAAGGCCTCAGGGCTAGCATGAAACTCGGCTTGCCATGTTCGGTGGCTAACAAGAACCTGTCATTTAGGCGTGTTGAAGACCAACGCAAAAATTTCTAGGGTGGGTGTTCGAGTCCCGCCTGACCAACGTGGGAAATTTCCGTCTTCAGAACAGAAACAAAACTTGTGTTAGGCTTGGTGCATCACACCTGTAATCCCGTGAGAGTGGAATGTGGAGCCAGGCAGATGGCATGTGCTCACGTCGGCAGCACATACACTGAAATTGGGACTCTACATAAAACCTAAAAAAGGCCTCAGCAGTAGCATGAAACTCGGCCTGCCAGGTACGGTGGCTCACAGAAACCTGTCATATAGGCGCTTTGAAAACCAATGCAAAAAATATTTGGAGGGTGCATATTCGAGACCCGCCTGACCAACATGGGAAATTTCAGCATTCCGAATGGAAATAAAATGTGGGTTAGGCTCGGCGCGTCATACCTGTAATCCTGTGACAGTGGAATGTTGATTTGGACGAACGGCATGTGCTCGCTTCGCAGCACGTACACTGAAATTGGGACTCTACATAGAAGCTTGAAAAGGCCTCAGCGTTAGCCTGAAACTCGGCTTGCCATGTACGGTGGCTCACAAGAACCTGTCATTTAGGCGCATTGAAGATCAACGCAAAAATTTCTATGGTGGCTGTTCGAGTCCCGCCTGACCAACGTGGGAAATTTCCGTCTTCAGAAGGGAAACAAAACTTGGCGCATCACACCTGTAATCCCGTGAGAGTGGAATGTCGAGCCAGGCAGACGGCATGTGTTCGCGTCGGCAGCACGTACACTGAAATTGGGACACTACATAACACCTGGAAAACGCCTCAGCGCTAGCATGAAACTCGGCCTGCAAAGTACGGTGGCTCACAGGTACCTGTCATTTAGGCGCTTAGAAGACCAACGCTAAAAAATTTCGAGGGTGCGTGTTAGAGACCCGCCTGAACAACGTGGCCAATTTTTGTCTTCTGATTGGAAACAAAACTTCGGTTAGGCTCGGCGCATCACACCTGTAATCCCATGACAGTGGAAAGTCAAGCCGGGCGGATGGCATGTGCTTGTTTCGGCAGCAAGTACACTGAAATTGGGACTTTTCATAAAAGCTTGAAAAGGCCTCAGGTCTAGCGTAGAACTCAACCTGCCACGTACGGTGTCTCTCAGGAGGCTGTAATATAGGTGCTTTGAAGACAAACGCAAAAGAAATTTTGAGGGTGTGGGCTGGAAACCCGCCTGACCAACATGAAAAATTTCCACCTTCAGAACGCAAACATAACTTGGGTTAGGTTTGGCTCATCACACCAGTAATCCCGTGAAAGTGGAATGTCGAGCCAGGCGGATGGCATGTGCTCACTTTGGCAGCACGTATGCTGAAATTAAGACTCTACATAGAAGCCGTAGAGCTGGACATACGACATATGCTCGTTTCCGAAGCATATACACTGAAATTGGGACTCTACATTGAAGCTTGAAAACACCTCAGCGCTAGCATGAAACTCGGCCTGCCAGGTACGGTGGCACACAGAAACCTGTCAATTAGGTGCTTCGAAGACCAACACAATAAAAATTTCGAGGATGCGTGTTCGAGACCCCCCCCGATCAACATGTGAGATTTCCGTCTTCAGAACAAAAACAAAACTTGGGTTAGGCTCGGCGTATCAAAACTGTAGTCTTTTGACAGTGGAATGTCGAGCCAAGCTGACGGCATGTGCTCACTTCAGCAGCATGTACACTGAAATTGGGACTCTACATAGAAGCTTGATAATGCCTCAGCGCTCACATGAATCTCGTCCTGCCACGTATAACGGCTCAAAGGAACCTGTCATTTAGGTGCTTCGAAGACCAACGCAAAAAAAATTTCGAGGGTGCGTGTTGAAGACCCGCCCGACCAACGTCGGAAATTTCCGTCTTCAGAACGGAAACAAAACTTGGGTTAGGTTCGGCACACCACACCTGTAATCCCGTGACAGTGGAATGTCAAGACGAGCAGACCGCATGTGCTTGCTTCGGAGGCACATACACTGAAATTGGGACTCTATATAGAAGCTTGAAAAGGCCTCAGTGCTACCATAAAACTTGGCCTGCCAGGTACGGTGGCTCAGAGGAACCTGTCATTTAGGTGCTTCAAAGACCAATGCAAAAAATACTTTGAGGGTGTGTGTTCGAAACCCACCCGACTAACATGGGAAATTTTTGTCTTCAGAACGGAAAATAAACTTGGGTTAGGCTCGGCACATCACACCTGTAATCTCATTACAGTGGATTGTCAAGCCGTGTGGATGGCATGTGCTCACTTCGGGGGCACATACACTGAAATTGGGACTCTACATAGAAGCTTGAAAAGGCCTCAGCGCTAGCATGAAACTCGGCCTGCCATGTACAATGGCTCACAGGAACCTGTCATTTAGGCACTTTGAAGACCAACGCAGAAAAAATTTCGAGGGTGTGTGTTCGATACCCGCCCAAACAACATGGGAAATTTCCTCCTTCAGAACGAAAAAAAAGCTTGAAGTAGGCTTGGTGCATCACACCTGTAATCTCGTGACATTGAAATGTCAAGACCTGTGGACAACATGTGCTCGCTTAGGCAGCAAGTACACTGAAATTGGGACTCTATATAGAAGCTTGAAAAGGCTTCAGCACTAGCATGAAACTCGGCCAGCCAGGTACAGTGGCTCACAGAAACCTGTCATTTAGGCGCTTCGAATACCAATGCAATAAAAATTTCAAGGGTTCGTGTTCACGATTCGCCCGACCAACGTGGAAAATTTCCGTCTTCAGAACAAAAACAAACCTTGGGTTAGGCTCAGCGTATCACACCTCTAATCTTGTGACAGTGGAATGTTTAGCCAGGCAGACGGAATGTGCTTGCATCGGCAGCATGTACACTAAAATTGGGACGCTACATAGAAGCCGTCGTGTTGGGAATACGGCATGTGCTCGTTTCTGAAGCACATATACTGAAATCGGACTCTACATTGAAGCTTGAAAAGGCCTCAGCGCTAGCATGAAACTCGGCCTGCCAGGTACGGTGGCTCACAGGAACCTGTCAATTAGGCACTTCGAAGACCAATGCCAAAAATTTCGAGGGTGCGTGTCCGAGACCCGCCCAACCAATGTGGGAAATTAGGCTCGGCGCATCCCACCTGTAACCCCGTGACAGTGGAATGTCGAGCTAAGCAAACTGGATGTGCTCGCTTTGGCACCACATACACTGAAAATGTGACTTTAAATAGAAGCTTGAAAAGGCCTCAGCGCTAGCAGGAAACTCGGCCTTCCAGGTATGGTGCCTCACAAGAACCTGTCAATTATGCACTTTGAAGAACAACGCAAAAAATATTTCTAGGGTGCGTGTTCGAGACCCGCCCGAACAACATGTGAAATTTCCGTTTTCAGAACGGAAACAAAACTTGGGTTAGGCTTGGCGCATCACACCTGTAATCCCGTGAAAGTGGAATGTCGAGCCGCACAGATGTCATGTGCTCGCATTGGCAGCACGTACACTGGAATTGGGACTCTACATAAAACCTGGAAAAGACCTCAGTGCTAGCATGAAACTCGGCCTGTCAAGTACCGTCGCTCACAGGAACCTGTCATTTAGGCGCTTCGAAAACCAACGCAAAATACATTTCGAGGGTGTGTGTTCGAGACTGGCATGACCAGCTTGGGAGATTTCTGTCTTCAAAACGGAAAAAAAAACTTGGGTTAGGTTCAGCGTATCACACCTGTAATCCCGTGAAAGTGGAATGTAGAGCCGGGTGGATGGCTTTTGCTCGCTTCCACAGCATGTACACTGAAATTGGGACTCTACATAGAAGCTTGAAAAGGCCTCAGCGCTAGCATAAAACTCGGCCTGCCAGGTACCGTGGCTCACAAAAACCTGTCATTTTGGCACTTCGAAGACCAATGCAAACAAAATTTCTAGGGTGCGGGTTCGAGAACAGCCCAACCAATATGGAAAATTTCCGTCTTCAGAACGGAAAGAAAACTTGGGTTAGGCTCGGCGCATCACAGCTGAATTCCCGTGAAATTGGAATGTGGAGCGGGGCTGACATTATGAGCTCGTTTCAGCAGCACGTACACTGAAATTGGGACTCTACATAGAAGCTTGAAATGGCCTCATCGCTAGCGTCAAACTCGGCCTGCCAGGTATGGTGGTTCACAGGAACCTGCCATTTAAACGCTTGAAAGACCAACGCAATAAAATTTCGAGTGTGCATGTTAGAGACCTGCCCGACCAACGTAGGAAATTTCCGACTTCAGAACGGAAACAAAACTTGGGTTAGGCTCTGCGCATCACACCTTCACTCCCATGACAGTGGAATGTCGAGCCGGACGGATGGCATGTGTTCTTTTCGGCAGCACGTAGACTGAAATTGGGACTCTACACAGAAGATTGAAAAGGCCTCAGCGCTAGCATGAAACTCGGCCTGCCAGGTATGGTGGCTCACAGGAACCTGTCATTTAGGCACTTCATAGACCAAAGCAAAAATTTCGAGGGTGCGTGTTCAAGACCCGCCTGAGCAACATGGTAAACTTCCGTCTTCAGAATGGAAACAAAACTTGGGTTTGGCTTGGCGCATCACACCTGTAATCCCGTGACAGTGGAATGTCGAGCCGGGCGGACGGCATGTGCTCGCTTTGGCAGCACATACACTGAAATTGGGACTCTACATAGAAGCTTGAAAAAGCCTCATTGCTAGCATGAAACTCGGCCTGCCAGGTACGGTGGCTCACAGGAACCTGTCATGTACGTGTTTCGAAGACCAACAAAAGGAAAATTTCCACGTTGTGTGTTCGAGACCCGCTGAACCAACGTATAAAATTTCCGTCTTCATAACGAAAACAAAACTTGTGTTAGGCTCACCACATCACACCTGTATTTCCGTGACAGTGGAATGTCAAGCCGGCCGCCGGCATGTGCTCGCTTCAGCCGCACATACAGTCAAATTGGGACTCTACATAGAACTTGAAAAGGCCTCAGCGCTAGCATGAAAGTCGGCCTGGAGGTACGGTGCCTCACAGGAGCCTGTCATTTAGGCACTTCAAAAACAAACGCAAAAAACATTTCGAGGGTGTGTGTTCGAGATGGGCATGACCAGTGTGGAACATTTCTGTCTTCAAAACAAAAACAAAACTTGTGTTAAGCTCAGCGTATCTCACCTGTATTCCCGTGACAGTGGAATGTTGAGCCAGGTCGATGGCATGTTCTCGCTTCTGCAGCACGTACACTGAAATTGGGACTCTACATAGAAGCTTGAAAAACCCTCAGTGCTAGCATGAAACTCGGCCTGCCAGGTACGGTGGCTCTCAGGAACTTGTCATTTAGGCGCTTCGAAGACCATCACAAAAATTTTCGATGATGCATGTTCAAGACCCGCTGAAACAACGTAAAAATTTTCTGTCTTAAAAACGAAAAAAATACTTGGGTTAAGGTAGGCGCATCACATCTGTAACCCCGTGACAGTGGAGTGTCGAGCTAAGAAAATGGAACGTGGTTGCTTCGGCAGTATGTACACTGAAATTGTGACTCTACATAGAATCTTGAAAAGGCGTCAGTGCTAGCATGAAACTCGGCCTGCCAAGTTCAGTGGCTCACAGGAACCTGTCATTTAGGCGCTTCGAAGACCAACGCAAAAAATTTCGAGGTTGGGTGTTCAAAACCAGCCCGACCAACATGGTAAATTTCCGTCTTCAGAACGGAAACAAAACTTGGGTTAGGCTCGGCGCATCACACCTGTAATCCCATGACAGTGGAATGTCCAGTGAAGCGGACGGGATGTGCTCGCTTCGGCAGCATGTACACTGAAATTGGAACTCTACATAGAAGCTTAGAAAGGCCTCAGCACTAGCATGAAACTCGGCCTGCGAAGCACGGTCGCTCACAGGAACCTGTCATTTAGGCGCTTTGAAGACCACCACAAAAAAATTTCGAGGGTGATTGTTCGAGACCCGCCCGACCAACATGGGAAATCTCTGTCTTCAGAACAGAAAAATAACTTGGGTTAGGCTCGGCGCATTTCACCTGTAATCCCGTGACAGTTAAATGTCGGCCGTGCGGACGACATGTGGTCGCTTTGGCAGTACGAACACTGAAATTGGGATTCTACATAGAAAATTGAAATGGCATCAGTGCTAGCATGAAACTCGGCCTGCCATGTATGGTGGCTCACAAATACCTGCCATTTAGGCGCTTTGAAGACCCATGCAGTAATAATTCTGAAAGTGCGTGTTCGAGACCCGCCTGACCAACATGGAAAATTCCAGACTTCAGAATGGAAACAAAGCATGGGTTAGACTTGGCGCATCACACCTGTAGTCCTGAGACAATGAAATGTCAAGCCGGGCAAATGGCATGTGCTCGCTTAGGCAGCACGTACACTGAAAGTGGAACTCTACAAAGAATCTTGAAAAGGCCTCAGCACTATCATGACACTTGGCCTGCCAGGTACGGTAGCTCAGAGGAACCTGTCCTTTGGGGGCTTTGAAGGCCAACGCAAAAAAATTCTAGGGTGGGTGTTCGAGACCCACTCGAGCAACATGGGAAATTATTTTCTTCAGAATGGAAACAAAACTTGGGTTAGGCTTACGCATCACACCTGTAATTCCGTGACAGTGGAATGCTGAGCCGGGCAGATGGCATGGGCTCGCTTTGGCAGCACGTACACTGAAAATGTGATTCAACATAGAACTTGAAAAGACCTCAGTGCTAGCATGAAACTGGGCTTGCCAGGTATGGTGTCTCACAGCAACGTGTCATTTAGGCGCTTCGAAGGCCAAGGTGAAAACTATTTCGAGGGTGCGTGCTCGAGACCCACACGACCAACGTGGGAAATTTCCGTCTTCAGAACGAAAACAAAACTTGGGATAGGCTCGGTGCATCACACCTGTAATTTCGTGGAAGTGGAATGTCAAGCCGGGCGGACCATTAGATTACAAATTCGAGACTGGCCTCTCCCAACACAGTGATACCCACTGCTATAAACAACATGAAAACAGAAAGAAATAAAACAACTGAGCCGGGCATGGCATGTGCTCGCTTTGGCAGCAGGTACCCTGTAATTGGGACTCTTCATAGAAGCCCAAAAAAACCTCAGTGGTAGCGCAAATCTTGGCCTGCCAGGTACCGTGTTTCACAGGAAACTGTCATGTAGGCGCTTCGAAGACCAACGCAAAGAAAATTTCGAGGATACGTGTTCGAGACCTGCCCGACCAACATGGAAAATTTCCGTCTTCAGAACGGAAATAAACCTTGCGTTGGGCTCGGCACATCACACCTGTAATCCCCTGACAGTGGAATGTTGAGCCAGGCGGACAGTGAGATCACAAATTCGAGACTGTCCTCATGCAACACAGCCCTTCTTGCTTGCTCTAAACAACATAAAAACAGATAGAAACTAAAAAGGTGAGCCGGGCATGGCAAGTGCTCGCTTCAGCAGCACGTACACTGAAATTGGGACTCCACATGGAAGCCCGAAATGGCCTCAGCGCTAGCATAAAACTTGGCCTGCCAGTTACGGTGTCTCACAGAAACCTGTCATTTAGGCGCTTTGAAGACCAATGCAGAAAATTTTCGAGGATGTGTGTTCGAGACCCGCTTGACCAACATAAGAAATTTTTTTCTTCAGAACAAAAACAAAACTTGAGATTGGCTTGGCGCATTACACTTGTAATCCCGTGACTTTGGAATATCGAGCCGGGCAGATCATGAGATCACAAATTCGAGACTGGCCTCGACTGACAATGCACTACTTGCTTGCTATAAACAACCTAGAAACCGAAAGAAATAGAAAAGCTGAGCCAGACACGGCATGTGCTCGATTCGGCAGCATGTACACTGAAATTGGGACTATACATAAAAGTGTGAAAAGACATCAGGGCTAGCATGAAACTCGGCCTGCCAGATACGGTGGCTCAAAGAACCCTGTCACATAGGCGCTTCAAAGACCAACGCAAAATTTTCGAGGATGCGTCTTCGAGACCCGACCGACATACATGGGTAATTTTTGTCTTCTACACGAAAACAAAACTTGGGTTAGGCTCGGCGAATCACACCTGTAATACTGTGAGAGTGGAATGTCGAGCCGTGCAGACAGTGAGATCACAAATTAGAGACTGTCCTCGACCAACACAGCACTGCCCGCTTGCTATAAACAACATAAAACCAAAAGAAATAAAAAAGCTGGGCCGGGCATGGCATGTGCTCGCTTCGGCAGCACGTACACTGAAATTGGGACTGTACATAGAAGCCCAAAAAGGCCTCAGCACCAGCATGAAACTCGGCCTGCAGGTACGGTGGCTCACAGGAAACTGTCATTTAAGCGCTTTGAAAACCAACGCAAAAAATATTTTGAGGATGCCTGTTCGAGACATGGCCCACCAACATGGGAAATTTCCGTCTTCAAAATGGAAAGAAACCTTGCATTAGGCTCGGCGCATCACACCTGTAATCCCGTGACTATGGAATGTTGAGCCGGGAAAACAGTGAGATCATAAATTCGAGACTGGCCTCGACCGACACAGTGATACACGCTTGCTATAAACAACATGAAAACCAAAACAAATAAAAAAGGTGAGCCGAGCACGGCATGTGCTTGCTTCGGCACCATGTACCCTGAAATTGAAACTCTTCATAGAAGCCCGAAAGGCCTCAGCGCTAGCATGAAACTCGGCCTGCCAGGTACGGTGTCTCACAGAAACCTGTCATTTAGGCGCTTCGAAGACCAACGCAAAAACTTTCGAGGATGCGTGATCGAGAACCGCCCGACCAACATGGGAAATTTCCGTCTTCAGAATGGAAACAAAACTTTGGTTAGGATCGGCGGATCACACCTGTAAGCCCGTGACAGTGAAATGTCGAGCCGGGCGGTCCGAGAGATCACAAATTTGAGACTGCCCTCGACCGAGACCGTGCTATCCACTTGCTAATCCTAACCCTAACCCTAATTTAAACCCTAACCCTAACCCGGTATCCCTAACCCTAACTTTTACCCTAACCCTCTAACCCTAACCCTAACCCTAATCCTGTAATAGCGTGAAACTGAAATTTCGACCAGGGAAAACCGTGAGATCACAAAGTCGAGACTGACCTCGACTGACACAGTGCTACTTGCTTGCTATAAAAAACATAAAAACTGAAAGAAATAAAATAGATTAGCCGGGCATAACATGTGCTCCTTTTGGCACCACATACACTGAAATTGGGACTCTACATAGAAGTCCGAAAAAGCCCCAGGGCTAGCATGAAACTCGGCCTGCCAGGTACAGTGGCTCACAGGAAACTCTCATCAAGGCGCTTCGAAGACCAACGCCAAAAAAATTTTTAGGGTGTGTGTTCAAGACCCACCTGAACAATGTGGAAAATTTCCGTCTTCAGAATGGAAACAAAACTTGGGTTAAGCTCTGCCCATCATACGTGTAATCTCGTGAAAGTGGAATATTGAGCAGGGCACATGGCATGTGCTCGCTTCGGCAGCACGTACACTGAAATTGGGATTCTACATACAAGCTTGGAATGGCCTCAGCGCTCGCATGAACCTCGGCCTGCCAGGTACGGTGGCTCACAGAAACCTGTCATGTAGGCGCTTCGAAAACCAACGCAAAAATTTTCCAGATTGCGTGTTCGAGACCCGTCTGACCAACGTAGGATATTCCCATCTTCATTACGGAAACAAAACTTGGGTTAGGGATGCCGCATGAAACCTGTACTTTAGTGAGAGTGGAATCTGGAGCCCGGGGGATGGCATGTGCTTGCTTTGGCCGCATGTACACTAAAATTGGGACTGTAAATAGAAGCTATGAAAGGCCTCAGCGATAGCACAAAACTTGGCTTTCCGGGTACGGTGGCTCACAAGAACCTGTCATTTAGGCACTTCGAAGACGAATGCAAAAAAAATTTTGCGGGTGCGTGTTCGAGACCCGCCCGACCAACATAAAAAATTTCCGTCTTCAGAACGGAAACAAAACTTTGGTTCGGCTGGGCGCATTACACCTGTAATCCCGTGACAGTGTAATGTCGAGCCTGGAGGACGGTTTGTGCTCACGTCAACAGCAGGTACACTGACATTGGGACTCTGCTTAGAAGCTTGAAAAGGCCTCAGCGCTAGCATGAAACTTGGCCTGCCAGGTACGGAAACTCAAAGGAACCTGTCATATAGGCGCTTTGAAAACCAACGCGAAAAATATTTAGAGGCTGCGTATTTGAGACCCGCCCAACCAACATGGGAAATTTCAGTCTTCAGAACGGAAATAAAACGTGGGTTAGGCTCAGCGCATCACACCTGTAATACCGTGACAGTGGAATGTTGATTTGGACGAATGGCATGTGCTCCCTTCGCAGCATGTACACTGAAATTGGGACTCTACATAGAAGTTTGAAAAGGCCTCAGCGCTAGCATAAATCTCGGCTTGCCATGTACGAGGGATCACAAGAACCTGTCATTTACGCGTGTTGAAGACCAACGCAAAAATTTCTAGGGTGGGTGTTCGAGTCCCGCCTGACCAACATGGGAAATGTCCGTCTTCAGAATGGAAAGAAACTTTGCGTTAGGCTCGGCGCATCACACCTGTAATCCCATGACAATGGAATGTTGAGCCGGGCAAACAGTGAGATCACAAAGTCGAGACAGGCCCCAACCACCACAGTGCTGCGTGCTTGCTATAATCAATAAGAAAACCGAAACAAATAAAAAAGGTAAGCTGACCACGGCATGTGCTCGCTTCGGTAGCATGTACCCTGAAATTGGGACTCTTCCTAGAAGCTCGAAAAGGCCTCAGTGCTAGCATGAAACTTGGCCTGCCAGGTACCAGGTCTCACAGCAACCTGTCATTTAGGAGCTTCCAAGACCAACACAGAAAAAATTTCGAGAATTTGTGTTTGAAACCCGCTCGACCAACATGAATAATTTCCGTCTTCGGAACAGAAACAATACTTGAGTTAGGCTCGGTGCCACACACCTTTAATCCCGTGACAGTCAAAATTTCGAGAAGGGCAGTCCGAGAGATCACGAATTCGAGACGGCCCTCGACCGACACAGTGCTACCCGCTTGCTAACCCTGACCCTGACCCTAACCCTAACCCTACCCTAACCCTAACCCTAACCCCAAACCCTAACCATAACCCTAACCCTCTAACCCTAACTTTAACCGTAACCGTAAAGTTCTAAGCCTAACCCTAACCCTAACCCTGTAATAGCATAAAAGTGAAATTTTCACCAAGGCAGACCGTGAGATTACAGTTTCAAGACTGGCCTCGACCGACACAGCGCTAACCGTTTGCTATAAACAACATGAGAACCGAAAGAAATAAAATAGATGAGCTGTGCACGGCATGGGCTCGCTTCGGCAGCACGTACACTGAAATTGGGACTGTACATAAAAGTGTGAAAAGGCTTCAGGGCTAGTATGAAACTCGGCCTGCCAGGTACGGTGCATCACAGGAACCTTTTATTAGACCCTTCGAAGATCAACGCAAAAACTTTTCAAGGGTGCGTGTTCGAGACCAGCATGACCAGCATGGGAGACTTCTGTCTTCAAATCGGAAACAAAACTTGGGTTAGGCTCAGCGTATCACACCTGTAATCCCATGACAGTGGAATGTCGAGCCGGGCGGACGGCTTTTGCTGGCTTCGACAGCATGTACACTAAAATTGGGACTCTATATAGAAGCTTGAAAAGGCCTCAGCGCTAGCATGAAACTCTGCCTGCCAGATACAGTGGCTCACAGAAACCTGTCATTTTGGCGCTTCGAAGACCAACGCAAAAAATTTCGAGGGTGCGTGTTCGAGACCAGCCCGACCAACATGGGAATTTTCTGTCTTCAGAACAAAAACAAAACTTGGGTTAGTCTCGGCGCATCGCAGCTGTATTCCCGTGAAAGTGGAATGTCGAGCCAAGCTCACGTCATGAGCTCGTTTCGGCAGCACGTACACTGAAATTGGGACTCTACATAGAAGCTGAAAATGGCCTCAGCACTAGCCTGCAACTCGACCTGCCAGGTATGGTGGCTCAAAGAAACCTGTCATTTAAACACTGGCTAGACCAACGCAAAAAAAATTTCTAGGGTGTGTGTTCGAGACCCGCCCGACCAACGTAAGAAATTCCCGTCCTCAGATTGGAAACCAAACTTCGGTTAGGCTCTGCGCATCACACCTGTAATCTTGTGACAGTGGAATATCGAGCCGGGTGAACAGCATGTGCTTGATTCGGCAGCACGTACATTGAAATGAGGACTCTACATAGAAGCTTGAAAAGGCCTCATCACTAGCATGAAACTCGGCCTGCCAGGTACGGGGCTCACAGAAACCTGTCAATTCGGTGCTTCGAAGACCAACGCAAAAAACATTTCGAGGGTGGGTGTTCGAGGCCAGCCTGACCAACGTGGGAAATTTCCGTCTTCAGAATGGAAACAAAACTTGGGTTAGGCTCGGCGCATCACACCTGTAATCCGGTCACAGTGGAATGTCGAGCCAGGCGGATGGCATGTGCTCGCTTCGGCAGCACATAAACTGAAAATGAAACTCTACATAGAAGTTAAAAAAGACCTCAGCACTAGCATGAAACTTTGCCTGCCAGGTACACTGGCTCACAGGAACCTGTCGTTTAGGCGCTTCAAAGATGAACGCAAAGAATATTTCGAAAGTGCCTTTCCGAGACCCGCATGACCAACATGAAAAATTTCGGTCTACAGTAGAAAACAAAACTTGGGTTAGGCTCAGTGCATCACACCTGTAATCCCGTGACAGTGGAATGTCGATCCAGGTGGACAGTGAGATCCAAATTCGAGACTGGACTCGCTCAACAGAGCATTACCTGTGGTTATAAACAACATAAAACTGAAAGAAATAAAAAAGCTGCATTGGGCATGGCATGTGCTCACTTCGGCAGCACATACACTGAAATTGGGTCTCTACACCGAAGCCTGAAGAAGCCTCAGCGCTAGTGTAAAACTCAGCCTGCCACGTGCAGTGTCTCACAGGAACGTCTCATTTAGGCGCGTTGAAAACAAATAAAAAAAAATTCGAGGATGCGTGTTTGAGACCCGCCCAACCACCACGGAAAATTTTCGTCATCAGAACGGAAACCACACTTGGGTTAAACTTGGCGAATTACACTTATAATCTTGTTACAGTGAAATGTCCAGCCGGGCAAACCGTGAGATCACAAATTCGAGTCTGGCCTCAACCTACACAGCGCTACCCACTTCCTAACCCTAACCCTAACCCTAAACCCAAACCCTAATTTTAACCCTAATCCTAACCCTTTAACCGTAACTCTAACATTAACCCTAACCCTCTAACCCTAACCCTAACCCTAACCCGAACCCTCTAACCCTAACCCTAACGCTAACCCTAACCCCAAACCTTAATTCTAACCCTAACCCCAACCCTCTAACCGTAACTCTCACCCTAAACTTAATCCTAACCCTAACCCTCACACTGTAATAGCGTGAAAGTGAAATTTAGACCAGGGCAGACCGTGAGATCACAAATTCGAGACTGGCCTCGACCAACTCAGCGCTACCCGCTTGCTATAAACAACATAAAAACCGAAAGAAATAAAATAGTTGAGCCGGGCAAGGCATGTGCTCGCTTCGGCAGCACGTACACTGAAATTGGGACTGTACCTAGAAGTCTGAAAAGGCCTCAGGGCTAGCATGAAACTCGGCCTGCCAGGTACGATGGCTCAAAGGAAGCTGTCACTTAGGCGCTTCGAAGACCAATGCAAAATTTTCGAGGATGCCTGTTCGAGACCCGCCCAACAAACATGGGAAATTTTGTATTCAGCACGGAAACAAAACTTGGGTTAGGCTCGGCGCATTAAACCTGTAATCCCGTGACAGTGCAATGTCAAGCAGGGCGGACAGTGAGATCACAAATTCGGGACTGGGCTCGACCGACACAGCAGTACTCACTTGCTATAAACAATATAAAAACCGATATAAATAAAGAAGCTGAGCCGGGCATGACATGTGCTCGCTTTGGCAGCACGTACACTGAAATTGGGACTGTACATAGAAGCCCGAAAAGGCCTCAGCACAAGCATGAAACTTGGCCTGCAGGTACGGTGGCTCACAGGAAACTGTCATTTAAGTGCTCTGAAGACCAACGGAAGAAATATTTCGAGGATGCCTGTTCGAGACACGGCCCACCAACATGGGAAATTTCCGTCTTCAAAATGGAAAGAAACCTTGCGTTAGTATCGACGCATCACACCTGTAATCCCGTGACTATGGAATGTTGAGCCGGGCAAACAGTGAGATCACAAATTCGAGACTGGCCTCGACGGACACAGTGCTACATGCTTGCTATAAACAACATAAAACCAAAACATATAAAAAAGGTGAGCTGAGCACGGCATGTGCTCGCTCGGCAGCACGTACCCGGAAATTGGGACTCTTCATAGAAGCCCAAAAAGTCCTCAGTGCTAGCATGAAACTCGGCCTGCCAGGTACGGTGTCTCACAGAAAGCTGTCACTTAGGCGATCCGAAGACCCACGCAAAAAAATTTCAAGGGTGCATGTTCGAGACCCACCCGACCAACATGGAAAATTTCTGTCTTCAGAACGGAAACAAAACTTGGGTTAGGCTCGGTGCATCACACGTGTATTCCCGTGAGAGTGGAAGGTCGAGCCGGCCTGACATCATGAGCTCGTTTCCACAGAACGTACACTGAAATTGAAACTCTACATAGAAGCTTGAAATGGCCTCAGTGCTAGCATAGAACTCGGCCTGCCAGGTATGGTGGCTCACAGGAACCTGTCATTTAAACGCTTGGAAGGCCAATGCAAAAAAATTTCGAGGGTGCGTTTTCGAGACCCGCCCAACTATCATAGGAAATTTCCGACTTCAGAACAGAAACAGAAGTTGGGTTAGGCTCAGCACATCACACCTGCACTCCCATGACAGTGGAATGTCGAGCTGGATGGATGGCAGGTGTTTGTTTCGGCAGCACATAGACTGAAATTGGGACTCTACACAGAAGCTTGAAAAGGCTACAGCGCTAGCATGAATCTCGTCCTGCCAGGTACGGTGGCTCACAGGAACCTGTCATTTAGGCGCTTCGTAGACCAAAGCAAAAATTTCGAGGGTGCGAGTTTGAGACCCGCCTGAGCCACATTGAAAATGCCCGTCTTCAGAATGGAAACAAAACTTGGCTTTGGTTCGGCGCATCAAACCTGTAATCTCATGACAGTGGAATGTCGAGCCGGGCGGACGGCATGTGCTTGCTTCGGCAGAAGGTACACTGAAATTGGGACTCTACATAGAAGCTTGAAAAAGCCTCATTGCTAGCATGAAACTCGGCCTGCCAGGTACGGTGGCTCACAGGAAACTGTCATGTCTGCGCTTCAAAGACCAACAAAAAGAAAATTTCCAGGTTGTCTGTTCGAGACTCGCTGGACCAACTTAGAAAATTTCCGTCTTCATAATGAAAACAAAACTTGTGTTAGGCTTGCCGCATCACATCTGTACTCCCATGACAGTGGAATGTCAAGCCGAGCCGACGTCATGTGCTTTCTTCGGCCGTACGTACACTCAAATTGGGACTACATAGAACTTGAAAAGGCCTCAGCACCAGCATGAAAGTCGTCCTGCCAGGTACGGTGGCTCACAGGAACCTGTCATTTAGGCGCTTCGAAGACAAAGATATAAAATTTCGAGGGTGCGTGCTCGAGACCTGCTCAACCAACATGGAAAATTTCCGTCTTCAGAACGGAAACAAAACTTGGGTTAGGCTTTGGGTATTACACTTGTAATGTACTGACAGTGGAATATCTAGCCGAGCATACAGCATGTGCTCTCTTCAGCAGCACATACACTAAAATTGGGACTCTACATAGAAGCTTGAAAAGGCCTCAGTGCTAGCATTAGACTCGGCCTGCTAGGTATGGAGACTCATGAAAACATGTAATTAATGCGCTTCGAAGACCAACGCAAAAAATATATCGAGGGAGCATGTTTGAGATCCGCCCGACCAACATGGAAAATTTCTGTCTTCAGAACGGAAATAAAACTTGGGTTAGGCTTGGCGCATCACACCTGTAATCCCATGACAGTGGAATGTCAAGCCGGGCAATTGGCATGTGCTCACTTCGGGAGCACTTACACTGAAATTGGGACTCTACATAGAAGCTTGAAAAGGCCTCAGCGCTAGCATGAAACTCGGCCAGCCAGGTACAATGGCTCACAGGAACCTGTCATTTAGGCAATTCGAAGACAAACGCAGAAAATATTTCGATGGTGCGTGTTCAAGACCTGCCCGAACAACGTGGGAAATTTCCGTCTTCAGAACGGAAACAAAACTTGGGTTAGGCTTAGCGAATCACACCTGTAATGCCGTGACAATAAAATGTTGAGCCAAGCGAATGGCATGTGCTCGTTTCGGCAGCACATACACTGAAAATGGGACTCTACATAGAAGCTTGAAAAGGCCTCAGTGCTAGCATGAAACTCAGCCTGCCAGGTACGGTGGTTCAAAGAAACCTGTCATTTAGGCGCTTGGAAGACCAACGAAAAAAATATTTTGAGGGTGCGTGTTCGAGACCCACCCGACCAACGTGGGAAATTTTCGTCTTCAGAACAGAAACAAAACTTGGGTTAGGCTCGTCGTATCCCACTCATAATCCCGTGAAAGTGGAATGTCGAGCCAGATGGAAAACATGTGCTCGTGTCGGCAGCACGTACACTGAAATTGGGACTCTACATAGAAAATTGAAAAGCCTCAGCATGCTGTGTGGACGGCATGTGCTCACTTCAACAGCACATACCCTGACAATTGGGACTCTACATACTAGCTTGAAAATCTTTAGCGCTAGCATGAAACTTAGCCTGCCAGATACAGTGGCTCACAGGAACCTGCCATTTAGGCGCTTCGAATACCAACGCAGAAAAAAGTTTGATGGTGCGTTTTCAAGACCCACCCGAACAACTTGGGAAATTTCTGTCTTCAGAACAAAAACAAAACTTGGGTTAGGCTCAGCGCATCACACCTGTAATCCCGTGAGAGTGGAATGTCAAGCCGGGCGGACGGCATGTGCTCGCATCGGCAGCACCTACACTGAATTTAAGACTGTTCATGGAAGCTTGAAAAGGCCTTAGTTCTAGCATGAAACTCGGCCTGTCATGTACGGTGGCTCACAGAAACCTGTCATTTAGGCGCCTCAAAGACCAACGCCAAAAAAATTCGAGGGTGTGTGTGTGAGACCCACCGGACCAACATGGGAAATTTCCGTCTTCAGAATGGAAACAAAACTTGGGTTAGGCTTGGCGCATCACACCTGTAATCCCGTGCCAGTGGAATGTCGAGCTGGCGGACCGTTAGATCACAAATTCGAGACTGGCCTCATCCGAAACAGTGCTACCCACTGCTATAAACAACATAAAAACCAAAAGAAATACAAAAGCTGAGCCAGGCATGGCATGTGCTTGTTTCGGCAGCACGTACCCTGTAACTGGGAATCTTCATAGAAGCCTGAAAAGGCCTCAGCGCTAGCATGAATCTCAGCCTGCCAGGTACGGTGTCTCACAGGAAACTGTCATGTAGGCGCTTCAAAGACCAACGCAAAAATTTTCGAGGATGCGTGTACAAGACCTGCCCGTCCAACATGGGAAATTTCCGTCTTCAGAACGGAAACAAAACTTGGGTTAGGCTGGGCGCATCACACCTGTAATCCTGTGACAGTGGAATGTCGAGCCAGGCAGACAGTGAGATCACAAATTCGAGACTGGCCTCACGCAACACAGCCATTCTTGCTTGCTCTAAACAACATAAAAACTGAAAGAAATAAATAAGGTGAGCCTGGCACGGTATGTGCTCGCTTCGGCAGGATGTACACTGAAATTGGGACTCTACATGGAAGCATGAAAAGGATTCATCGCTAGCATAAAACTCGGTCTGCCAGGTATGGTGTCTCACAGGAACCTGTCATTTAGGCGCTTCGAAGACCAACGCAAAAAATTTCGAAGATGCGTGTTCGAGACCCACTAGACTAACATGAGTATTTTCGTCTTAAGAACAGAAACAAAACTTGAGTTGGCTCGGCGCATTACACTTGTAATCCCGTGACTGGAATGTCGAGCCGGCTGGAACATAAGATCACAAATTCGAGACTGGCTTCGACTGACAATGCGCTACTTGCTTGTGATGAACAACATAAAATCCGAAAGAAATAGAAAAGCTAAGCCGGGCAAGGCATGTGCTCGCTTCAGCAGCACGTACACTGAAATTGGGACTCTACATGGAAGCACGAAAAGGCCTCAGCGCAAGCATGAAACTCGCCCTGCGGGTACAGTGGCTCACAGGAACCTGTCATTTAGGCGCTTCGAAGACCAACGCAAAAAATATTTCGAGGATGCGTGTTCGAGACCCACCCGAGCAACATGAGTAATTGCCGTCCTCAGAACGAAAACAAAACGTGGGTTAGGCTCAGCGCATCACAACTGTAACCCCGTGACAGTGGAATGTCGAGCTAAGCAAACTGGAATTGTCCACTTCGGCAGCACGTACACTGAAAATGGGACTTTACATAGAAGCTTGAAAAGACCTCAGAGCTAGCAGGAAACGGCCTGCCAGGTACGGTGGCTCACAAGAACCTGTCATTTATGCGCTTCAAAGACCAACGCAAACTTTTCTAGGGTGCGTGTTCGAGACCCGCCCGAACAACATGTGAAATTTCCGTTTTCAGAAAGGAAACAAAACTTGGATTAGGCTTTGTGCATCACACCTGTAATCCCGTGAGAGTGGAATGTCGAGGCTTGGTGCATCACACTTGTAATCCCGTGAGAGTGGAATGTCGAGCCGGGAAGATGGCATGTGCTTGCCTCGGCAGCATGTACACTGAAATTAAGACTCTACATAGAAGCTGGAAAAGGCCTCAGTGCTAGCATGAAACTTGGCCTGACAAGTACAGTGGCTCACAGGAACCTGTCTTTTAGGCGCTTTGAATAACAACGCAAAAGAAATTTCGAGGATGCGTGTTCGATACCCGCCAGACAAACGTGGGAAATTTTCGTCTTCAGAACGGAAACAGAACTTGGGTTAGGCTCGGCACATCACCCCTGCACTCCCATGACAGTGGAATGTCGAGCTGGACGGATGGCATGTGTTCGTTTCGGCAGCACGTAGACTGAAATTGGGACTCTACACAGAAGATTGAAAAGGCCTCAGCGCTAGCATGAATCTCGGACTGCCAGGTACGGTGGCTCACAGGAACCTCTCATTAAGGCGCTTCGTAGACCAAAGCAATAATTTCGAGGGTTCGTGTTCGAGACCCACCCGAGCAACATGGTAAATTTCCGTCCTTAGAACGAAAAAACTTGGGTTTGGCTCGGCGCATCATACCTATAATCCCGTGACAGTGGAATGTTGAACCAGGCAGATGGCATGTGCTTGCTTCGGCAGCACGTAAACTGAAATTTGGACTCTACATTGAAGCTTCTAAAGGCCTCAGCACAAGCACAAAACTCGGCCTGCCAGGTACAATGGCCCACAGCAACGTGTAATTTAGGCAATTCGAAGGCCAAGGCAAAAACTATTTCGAGGGTGGGTGCTCGAAACCTGCATGACCAACGTGGGAAATTTTCGTCTTCAGAACGGAAACAAAACTTGGGGTAGGCTCAGCGCATCACAACTGTAATTCCAGGACAGTGGAATGTCGAGCCAAGCAGACAGCATGCGCTCGCTTCGGCAGCACGTACACTGTAAATGGGACTCAATATAGAACTTAGAAAAACCTTAGCGCTAGCATGAAACTCGGCTTGCCACGTACAATGGCTCACAGGAACCTGTCATTTAAGCGTTTCGAAGACCAACACAAAGGAAATCTCGAGGGTGCATGTTCGAGACCCGCCCAAACAACGTGAAAGATTTTCGTCTTAAGAACGAAAATGAAACTTGGGTTATGCTCAGTGCATAACACCTGTAATCCCACGACCGTGCAACGTCGAGCCGGGAGAACTGCCTGTGCTTGCTTCGACAGCATGTACACTGAAATTGGGGCTATACATAGAAACTTAAAAAAACTCAGCACTAGCATGAAAGTGTACCTGCCAGGTACGGTGGCTCACAGGAACCTGTCATTTAGGTGCTTCATAGACCAAAGCAAAAATTTCGAGGGTGCGTGTTCAAGACCCACCCGAGCAACATGGTAAATTTTTGTCTTCAGAATGGAAACAAAACTTGGGTTTGGCTCGGCGCATCACACCTGTAATCCTGGGACAGTGGAATGTCAAGCTGGGAGGACGGCATGTGCTCGCTTCGGCAGCATGTACACTCAAATTGAGAAAGCCTCATCGCTAGCAAAAAACTCGGCCTGCCAGATACGGTGGCTTACAGGAACCTGTCATGTACGCGCTTTGAAGACCAATGGAAAAAAATTTCCAGGCTATGTATTCGAGACCCGCTGGACCAATGTAGAAAATTTCCGTCTTCATAACGAAAAAAAAACTTGGGTTAGGCTCGCCGCATCACACCTGTACTCCCTTGACGGTGGAATGTCGAGCTGGCCGATGGCATGTGCTCGCTTTGGCTGCACGTACAGTCAAATTGGGACTCTACATAGAACTTGAAAAGGCCTCAGCACTAGCATGAAATTCGGCCTGCCAGGTACGGTGCCTCACAGGAATCTGCCATTTAGGCGCTTCGATGACCAACGAAAAAACCTTTCGAGGGTGTGTGTTCCAGACCGGCATGACCAGCGTGGGAGATTTCTGTCTTAAAAACGGAAACAAAACTTGGGTTAGTCTCTGTGTATCACACCTGTAGTCCCGTGACAGTGGAACGTCGAGCCGGGCGGACGGTTTTGCTTGCTTTGACAGCATGTACACTGAAAGTGGGACTCTACATAGAAGCTTGAAAAAGCCTCAGTGCTAGCATGAAACTCGGCCTGGAGGGACGGTGGCTCACAGAAACCTGTCATTTTGGTGCTTCAAAGACCAACGCAAAAAAAATTTCGAGGGTGCATGTTCTAGATCCGCCCGACCAACATGGAAAGTTTCCGTCTTCAGAACGGAAACAAAACGTGGGTTAGGCTCAGTGCATCACAGCTGAATTTCCGTGAAATTGGAATGTCGAGCAGGGCTGACGTCATGAGCTCGTTTCAGCAGCACGTACACTGAAATTAGTACTCTACATAGAAGCTTAAAATGGCCTCAGTGCTAGCGAGAAGCTCAGCCTGCCAGGTATGGTGGCTCACAGGAACCTGTCATTTAAACGCTTGGAAGACCAACGCAAAAAATTTCGAGGGTGCGTGTTAGAGAACCGCCCGACTAACATAGGAAATTTCCGACTTCAGAACGGGAACAAAACTTGGGTTAGGCTCGGCGCATCACACCTGCACTCCCGTGACAGTGGAATGTCGAGCCAGACGGTTGGCATGTGTTCATTTCGGCAGCACATAGACTGAAATTGGGACTCTACACAGAAGCTTGAAAAGGACTCAGCGCTAGCATGAATCTCGGCCTGCCAGGTACACTGATTCACAGGAACCTGTCATTTGGGTGCTTCATAGACCAAAGCAAAAATTTCGAGGGTGAGTGTTCAGGAGCCACCCGAGAAACATGGTAAATTTTTATCTTCAGAACGAAAGAAAACTTGAATTTGGCTCGGCGCATCACATCTGTAATCCCGGGACAGTGGAATGTCAAGCTGGGCGGACGGCATGTGCTTGCTTTGGCAGCATGTACACTCAATTTGGGACTCTACATAGAAGCTTGAAAAAGCCTCATCGCTAGCAGGAAACTCGGCCTGCCAGATATGGTGGCTTACAGGAACCTGTCATGTACACACTTCAAAGACCAACGGAAAAAAATTTTCAGGTTTTGTGTTTGAGACCCGCTGGACCAACGTAGAAAATTTCCGTCTTCATAACGAAAACAAAACTTGGGTTAGGCTCGCCGCATCACATCTGTACTCCCGTGACAGTGGAATGTAGAGCTGGCCGATGGGATGTGCTCGCTTTGGCCGCACGTACAGTCAAATTGGGACTCTACATAGAACTTGAAAAGGCCTCAGCACTAGCATGAAATTCGGCCTGCCAGGTACGGTGCCTCACAGGAACTTGTCATTAGGTGCTTTGAAGACCAACGAAAAAAACATTTCGAGGGTGTGTGTTCAAGACAGGCATAACCAGCGTGGGACATTTCTGTCTTCAAAACAAAAACAAAACTTGGGTTAAGCTCGATGTATAACACCTGTAATCCCGTGATAGTGGAATGTCGAGCCGGGCCGACGGCATGTGCTCGCTTCGGCTGTACATACACTCAAATTGGGACTTCACATAGAACTTGAAAAGGCCTCAGCGCTAGCATGAAACTCGGCCTGCCAGGTTCGGTAACTCACAAGAACCTGTCATATAAACGATTTGAAATCCAAAGCAAAAAATTTCGAGGGTGCGTGTTCGACTTTTGCCTGACAAAGATGGGAAATTTTTGTCTTCAGAACGGAAATAAAACGTGGGTTAGTCTCGGCACGTCACACCTGTAATTCGGTCACAGTGGAATGTCGAGCCAAGCAAACGGCATGTGCTCGCTTCCACAGCACGGACACTGAAATTGGGACTCTACATAGAAGCTTGAAAAGGCCTCAGCGCTAGCATGAAACTAGGCCTGCCAGGTATGATGGCTCACAGGTAACTCTCATTTAGACACTACGAACCCCAAGGCAAAAAATGTTTTGAGGGTGCATGATCGAGACCCGCCCAACGTGGGAAATTTCCGTCTTCAGGACGGAAACAAAACTTGGGTTAGGCTCGGCACATCACACCTGTAATCCCGTGACAGTGGAATGTCGAGCTGGCCGACGGCATGTGCTCGCTTTGGCTGCACGTACAGTCAAATTGGGACTCTACATAGAACTTGAAAAGGCCTCAGCGCTAGCATGAAACTCGGCCTGACAGGCACGGTAGCTCACAAGAACCTGTCATTTTGGCACTTCGAAGACCAACGCCAAAAAATTTTGAGGGTGCGTATTCGAGACCCGCCCGACCAACATGGGAAATTTCTGTCTTCAGAATAAGAACAAAACTTGGGTTAGGCTCGGTGCATCACAGCTCTAATTCTGTGAGTGTGGAATGTCGAGCGGGGCAAACGGCATGAGCTAGCTTCGGCAGCACGTTCACTGAAATTGGGACTCTAAATTGAAGCTTGAAATGGCCTCAGCACTAGCGTGAAACTCGGCCTGCCAGGTATGGTGGCTCACAGGAACCTGTCATTTAAACGCTTGCAAGACCAACCAAAAAAAAATTTCGAGAGTGTGTGTTTGAGACCCGCCCGACCAACGTAGAAAACTCCCGTCCTCAAACCAAACCAAAACTTGGGTTTGGCTCAGCGCATCACACCTGTAATCTTGTGAAAGTGGAATGTCGAGGCGGGTGGACAGCATGTGCTTGATTCGGCAAAGCGTACATTGAAATAATGACTCTACATAGAAGATTGAAAAGGCCTCATCGATAGCATGAAACTTGGCCTGCCTGGTACGGCACTCACAGGAACAGGTCATTTAGTCGCTTCGAAGACAAACGCAAACAATATTTCCAGGATGCGTGTTTGAGACCCGCCTGACAAATGTCGGAAATGTCCATCTATTGAATGGAAAGAAAACTTGAGTTAGGCTCGGCGCATCCCACCTAAAATCCTGTCACAGTGGAATGTCGAGCCTGGCGGATGGCATGTGCTCGCTTCGACAGCACGGACACTGAAATTGGGACTCTACATAGAAGCTTGAAAAGGCCTCAGTGCTAGCATGGAACTCGGTCTGCCAGGTACGGTGGCTCACAGGAACCTGTCATTTTGGCACTTCGAAGACCAACGCCAAAAAATTTCGAGGGTGCATGTCCAAGACCCGCCTGACCAACATGGAAAATTTCTGTCTTCAGAATAAAAAAAAACATGGATTAGGCTCAGCGCATCACAGCTGTAATCCCGTGAGAGTGGAATGTAGAGCTGGGTGGACAGCATGAGCTCGCTTCGGCAGCACATACACTGAAATTGGGACTCTACATAGAAGCTTGAAATGGCCTCAATGCAAGCGTGAAACTCGGCCTGCCAGGTATGGTGGCTCACAGGAACCTATCCTTTAAACGCTTGCAAGACCAATGCAGAAAAAATTTCAAAGGTGCGTATTCGAGACCCGCCCGCCCAACGTGGGAAATTTCCTTCTCCAGGACGGAAACAAAACTTGGGTTAGGCTTGGCACATCACACCTGTAATTTCGTGACAGTGGAATGTCAAGCCAGGCAGATGGCCTGTGCTCAATTCGGCAGCACGTACACTGAAATTGCGACTTTATATAGAAGTTTGAAAAGGCCTCAGCACTAGCATGAAACTCGGCCTGCCAGTTACAGTGGCTCACAGGAACCTGTCATTTAGGCGCTTCAAAGACCAACACAAAAAATATTCTAGGCTGCGTGTTGGAGACATGCCCGACCAACGGAAAATTTTCGTATTCAGAACAAAAACAAAAGTTTGGTTAGGCTCTGTGCATTACACCTGTTATACCGTGACTGTGGAATGACAAGATGGGCGAACGGCATGTGCTCGCTTCGGCAGCACATACACTGAAATTGGGACTCTACTTAGAAGCTTGAAAAGGTCTCAGTGCTAGCATAAAACTCGGCCTGCCAGGTACGGTGGCTCACAGGAACCTGTCATTTAGACGCTTCGAAGACCAACGCAAAGAAAATTTCGAGGGTGCGTGTTCAAGACCCGCACGACCATCATGTGAAATTTCCATCAACAGAACGAAAACAAAACTTGGATTAGGCTCGGTGCATCACACCTGTAATCCTGTGACCCTGGAATGTCGAGATAAGCAAATGGGATATCCTTGCTTCGGCAGCACGTACACTAAAATTGGGACTCTATATAGAAGCTTGAAAAGGCCTAAGCACTAGCATGAAACTCGGCCTGCCAAGTACGGTGGCTCACAGGAACCTGTCATTTAGGTGCATTGAAGACCAATGAAAAAAATATTTCCAGGGTGCCTGTTTGAGATCCGCCGGACCAACGTGACAAATTTCCGTCTTCAGAAAGAAAAAAAACTTGGGTTAAGATTGGCGCATCACACCTGCAATCCTGTGACAGTGGAATATCAGGCCGGGCAGACAGTGAGATCGCAAATTCGAGACTGGCCTCGACCGACACAGTGCTAACCGCTTGCTATGAACAACAAAGAAACCGAAAGAAAAATAAGCTGGACCGAGCACGGCATGTGCTCGCTTCGACAGCACATACACTGAAATTGGGACTCTACATACAAGCTTGAAAAGGCCTCAGTGCTAGCATGAAACTCAGCCTGCCAAAAACGGTGGCTCACAAGAAACTGTCATTTAGGTGCTTCAAAGAGATACGCAATAAATTTCGAGGTTGAGTGTTCGAGACCTGCCCGACCAACGTGGGAAATTAGAGTCTCCAGAATGGAAACAAAACATGGGTTATGCTCAGCACAGCACACCTGTAATCCCATTACCGTAAAATGTCAAGTCGGGTGAACGGCTTGTGCTCACTTTGGCAGCAAGTACACTGAATTTGGGACTTTACATAGAAGCTTAAAAAGGCCTCATCGCTAGCATGAAACTCAACCTGCCAGGTGCGGTGGCTCACAGAAACCTGTCATTTAGGCGCTTCGAAGACAAACACATAAAATATTTCGAGGGTGCGTTTTCGAGACCCGCCCGACAAACGTGGAAAATTTTTGTCTTCAGAACGTCAACAAAACGTGGGTTAGGCTCAGCGCATCACACCTGTAATCCCGTGACAATGAATGTCAAGCCAGGCGGATGGCATGTGCTTGCTTTGGCAGCAGTAGACTGAAATGGGGACTCTATATAGAAGCTAAAAATGCCTCAGCACTAGCATGAGACTAGGCCTGCCAGGGACAATGGCTATCAGGAATCTGTCATTAAGGTGCTTTGTAGACCAATGCAGAAAACATTTCGAGGGTGCATTTCGGAGACCCGCTTTACCAACACGATAAATTTCCGTCTTCAGAACGAAAAGAAAACTTGGGTTAGCCTTGGCGCATCACACCTGTAATCCCATTATAGTGGAATGTCGAGCCGGGCTGATGGCATGTGCTCGCTTCGGCAGCATGTACACTGAAAATGTGACTCTACATAGAAGCTTGAAAAGGCCTACACGCTAGCATGAATCTTGGCCTGCCAGGTACGGTGGCAAACAGCAAGCTTTCATTTAGGCACTTCGAAGACCAATGCAAAAACTATTTCGAGGGTGTGTGTTTGAGAGCCGCTTAACCAACATGGGAAATTTCCGTGTTCAGAACGGAAACAAAACTTGGGTTAGGTTTGGCCCATCACACCTGTAATCCCATGACAGTGGAATGTCGAGCCGGGCAATCGGCATGTGCTCACTTCAGCAGCATGTACACTGAAATTGGGACTCTACATAGAAGCTTGAAAAGACCTCAGCACTAGCATGAAACTAGGCCTGCCAGGTATGATGGCTCACAGGTAACTGTCATTTAGGCACTTCGAACACCAAGGCAAAAAATGTTTTGAGGGTGCGTGATCGAGACCCGCCCAACGTGGGAAATTTCCGTCTTCAGGACGGAAACAAAACTTGGGTTAGGCTCGGCACATCACACCTGTAATCCCATGACACTGGAATGTCGAGCCAGGCAGATGGCATGTGCTCGGTTCGGCAGCACGTACACTGAAATATGGACTCTACATAGTAGCTTGAAATGGCCTCAGCGCTAGCATGAAACTCGGCCTCCCAGGTACGGTGGCTCACAGAAACCTGTCATTTAGGTGCTTCGAAGACCAATGAAAAAAATATTTCGAGGGTGCGTGTTCGAGACCCGCCGGACCAACGTGACAAATTTCCGTCTTCAGAAAGAAACAAAACTTGGGTTATGCTCGGCACATCACACCTGTAATCCCGTGACAGTGGAATGTCAAGCCGGGCAGACAGTGAGATCGCAAATTCGAGACTGGTCTCGACCAGCACAGCGCTAACCGCTTGCTCTGAACAACAACAAAAAAATGAAAGAAAAAATAAGCTGAACCGAGCACGGCATGTGCTCGCTTCCACAGCACGTACACTGAAATTGGGACTCTACATAGAAGCTTGAAAAGGCCTCAGCGCTAGCATGAAACTCGGCCTGCCAGGTATGATGGCTCACAAGAAACTGTCATTTAGGCGCTTCGAGGAGATACGCAATGAAATTTCGAGGTTGAGTGTTCAAGACCTGCCTGACCAACGTGGGAAATTAGAGTCTCCAGAATGGAAACAAAACGCGGGTTATGCTCGGCGCAGCACACCTGTAATCCCATTACCGTGGAATGTTGAGTCGGGTGAACGGCTTGTGCTCACTTTGGCAGCAAGTACACTGAAATTGGGACTTTACATAGAAGCTTGAAAAGGCCTCAGCGCTAGCATGAAACTCAATTTGCCAGGTGCGGTGGCTCACAGGAACCTGTCATTTAGGTGCTTTGAAGACAAACGCATAAAATATTTCGAGGGTGCGATTTCGAGACCCGCTCAACACACGTGGGAAATTTTTGTCTTCAGAACGTCAACAAACCGTGGGTTAGGCTCGGCGGATCACACCTGTGATTCCGTGACTCTGAATGTCAAGCCGGGTGGACGGCCTGTGCTTGCTTCGTCAGCAGTAGACTGAAATGGGGACTCTATATGGAAGCTTTAAAATGCCTCAGTGCTAGCATGAGACTAGGCCTGCCAGGTACAATGGCTATCAGGAATCTGTCATTTCGGCACTTTGAAGACCTACTCAAAAAACATTTCGAGGGTGCATTTTCGAGACCTGCTTTACCATCATGATAAATTTCCGTCTTCAGAATGGAAACAAAACTTGGGTTAGCCTCGGCGCATCAGACCTGTAATCCCGTCATAGTGGAATGTCGAGCCGGGCGGATGGCATGTGCTCGCTTCGGCAGCACGTACACTGAAACTGTGACTCTACATAGAAGCTTGAAAAGGCCTACGCACTAGCATGAATCTCGGCCTGCCAGGTACGGTGACAAACAGCAAGCTTTCATTTAGGCGCTTCGAAGACCAACGCAAAATAAACTTCGAGGGTGAGTTTTCAAGAGCCGCTTAACCAACATTGGAAATTTCCTTCTTCAGAACGGAAACAAAACTTGGGTTAGGCTCAGCACATCACACCTGTAATTTCCTGACAGTGGAATGTCGAGCCGGGCAATCAGCATGTGCTCGATTCGGCAGTACGTACACTGAAATTGGGACTCTTCATAGAAGCTCGAAAAGGGTTACAGTTTAGGGTTAGGGTTAGGGTTAGGGTTATCTTTTTTATTTGTTTTGGTTATAGCAAGCACGTAGCACTGTGTTGGTCGGGGCCAGTCTCGACTTTGTGATCTCACTGTTTGCTGGCTCAACATTTTATTGTCACGGGATTACAGGTGTGATGTGCCGAGCCTAACGCAAGGTTTCATTCCGTTCTGAAGACGGAAATTTCCCATGTTGGTGGGCCGGGTTTTGAACAGGCATCCTCGAAATAGTTTTTGAGTTGGTCTTTGAAGCGCCTAAATGACAGTTTCCTGTGAGCCACTGTACCTGCAAGCTGAGTTTCATACTTGTGCTGAGGCCTTTTCGGGCTTCTATGTACAGTCCATATTTCAGTGTACGTGCTGCCCAAGCGAGCACATGCCGTGCCCAGCTCAGCTTTTTTATTTATTTTGGTTTTTATATTGTTTATAGCAAGTGGGTACTGCTGTGTCGGTCGAACCCAGTCCCGAATTTGTGATCTCACTGTCCGCTCGGCTCGACATTCCACCATAACGGGATTACAGGAGTAATACGCTGAGCCTAACCCAAGTTTTGTTTCCGTGCTGAAGACAAAATTTCCCATGTTTGTCGGACGGGTCTCGAACACGCATCCTCAAAAATTTTGCGTTGGTCTTCGAAGCGCCTATGTGACAGGGTTCTTTGAGCCACGGTACCTGGCAGGCCGAGGTACATGCCAGCCCTGAGGCCTTTTCACCCTTCTATGTACAGTCCGAATTTCAGTGTACATACCATCGAAGCGAGCACATGCTGTTCCCGGCTCAGCTTTTCTATTTATTTCGGTTTTCAGGTTGTTTATAGCAAGCAAGTAGCACATTGTCAGTCGAGGCCAGTCTCGAATTTGTGATCTCACGATCCGCCCAGCTCGACATTCCACAGTCACTGGATTACAAGTGTAATGCGCCGAGCCAATCTCAAGTTTTGTTTCCGTTCTGAAGACGAAAATTTCTCATGTTGGTCGGACGGGTCTCGAACACGCATCCTCGAAATTTTTTGCATTGGTCTTCGAAGTACCTAAATGGCAGGTTCCTGTAAGACACCATACTTCGCAGTCTGAATTTTATGCTAGCACTGAGGCCTTTTCGGGCTTCCATGTAGAGTCCCAATTTCAGTGTACGTGCTGACAAAACGAGCACATGCTGTGCCCAGCTCACCTTTTTTATTTCTTTCAGTTTTTATGTTGTTTAGAGCAAGCAAGAAGGGCTGTGTTGCGTGAGGCCAGTCTCGAGTTTGTGATCTCACTGTCTGCCCAGCTCAGCATTCTATTGTCACGAAATTACAGGTGTGATGCGCCAGCCTAACCCAAGTTTTTTTTTTTGTTTTGAAGACGAAAATTTCACATATTGGTCGGGTGGGTCTCCAACACGCACCCTCGAAATTTCTTTTGTGTTAGTCTTCAAAGCGCCTAGATGACAGGTTCCTGTGAGCCACCTTACCTGGCAGGCCGAGTTTCACGCTAGTGCTGAGGCCTTTTCAAGCTTCTATGTAGAGTCCATATTTCAGTGTACGTGCTGCCAAACCGAGCACATGCCATCTGCCTGGCTGGACATTTAACTGTCACGGGATTACAGGTTTGATGTGCCGAGCCTAACCCAAGTTTTGTTTCCATTTTGAAGACGAAAATTTCCCACTTTGGGCGGGTCTCGATCACGCAAACTCAAAATATTTTTGCCTTGGTGTTCGAAGCGCATAAATGACAGTTACCTGTGAGCCATCATACCTGGCAGGCCTAATTTCATGCTAGCACTGAGGCCTTTTCAAGCTTCTATGTAGAGTCCCAATTTCAGTGTAAGTGCTGCCGAAGTGAGCACATGCCGATTGCCCGGCTCGACATTCCACTGTCACGGGATTACAGGTGTGATGCGCCGAGCCTAACCCAAGTTTTGTTTCCGTTCTGAAGACAGAAATTTTCCATGTTGGTCAGGCGGTTCTCAAACACGCACCCTTGATATATTTTTTGCGTTGGTCTTCAAAGCGCCTAAATGACATGTTTTCATGAGTCTTCATACTAGGCAGGCCGAGTCTAATGCTAGCGCTGAGGCCTTTTCAAGCTTCTATGTAGAGTCCCAATTTTAGTGTATGTGCTGCCGAAGCGAGCACATACCGTACACTCAGCTAGATATTCCACTGTCACTAGATTACAAGTGTAATGCCCAAAGCCTAACCCAAGTTTTGTTTCCGTTCTGAAGACGGAAATTTTCCATGTTGATTGAGTGGGTCTCAAACACGCATTCTCGAAATTTTATGGCTTTGTCTTTGAAGCGCCTAAATGACAGGTTCCTGTTAGCCACCGTATCTGGCAGGACGACTTTCATGTTGGGGCTGAGGCCTTTTCAAGTTCTATGTAGAGTCCCAATTTGAGTGTACATGTGGCCGAAGTAAGCACATGCCGTCGGCTCGTCCCGACATTCCACTGTCACGGGAGTGCAGGTGTGATGCGGCAAGCCTAACACAAGTATTGTTTTTGTTATTAAGATGGAAATTTTCTAAGTAGGTCCAGCGGGTCTTGAACACACAACCTGGAAATTTTTTTCCGTTGGTCTTTGAAGCACAAACGTGACAGTTTCCTGTGAGCCACCGTACCTGGCAGGCCAAGTTTCATGCTAGCGAGGAGGCTTTTTCAAGCTTTTATGTAGAGTCCCAATTTCAGTGTATGTGCTGCCGAAGCGAGCACATGCCGTCTACCCAGCTCGACATTCCACTGTCACGGGATTACAGGTTTGATGCGCCGAGCCAAAGCCAAGTTTTGTTTCCATTCTGAAGACGGAAATTTTCCATGTGGCTCATGCGGGTCTAAAACACGCACCCTTGAAATTTTCGCTTTGGTCTACGAAGCGCCTAAGTGACAGGTTCCTGTGAGCCGCCATACCTGGCAGGCCGAGATTCATGCTAGCGCTGTGGCCTTTTCAAGCTTCTGTGTAGAGTCCCAATTTCAGTCTACGTGCTTCCAAAACGAACACATGCCATTTGTCCGGCTCGACGTTCCACTGTCATGGGAGTGCAGGTGTAATGCGCTGAGCCTAACCCAACTTTTGTTTCTGTTCTGAAGTCGGAAATTTCCTATGATAGTTGGGCGTGTCTCGAACACGCACCCTCGAAATATTTTTTGCGTTGGTCTTCCAAGCGTTTAAATGACAGGTTCCTTTGAGCCACCATACCTGACAGGCCGAGTTCTACGCTAGGGCTGAGGCCATTTCAAGCTTCTATATAGAGTTTCAATTTCAGTGTACGTGCTGCCGAAAAAAGCTCATCAGGTCAGCCTGGCTCGACATTCCACTCTCACGGGAATACAGCTGTGATGCGCTGAGCCTAACCCAAGTTTTGTTTCCGTTCTGAAGACGGAAATTTTCCATGTTGGTCGGGTGGGTCTCGAACACGCACCCTTGAAATTTTTTTTGCGTGGGTCTTCCAAGCGTTTAAATGACAGGTTCCTGTGAGCCACCGTACCTAGCAGGCCGAGTTTCATGCTAGCACTGAGGCCTTTTCAAGCTTCTATGTAGAGTCCCAATTTCAGTGTACATGCTGTCATAGCGAGCACAAGCCATCTGCCAGGCTCGACATTACACTGTCACGGGATTACAGGTGTAATGCGCCCAGCTGAACCCAAGTTTTGTTTTCCTTCTGAAGACGAAAATTTTTTATGTTGGTCAAGCGTGTCTTGAACAAGCCCCCTCGAAAGGTTTTTCCATTGGTGTTCGACGTGCCTAAATGACAGGTCCTTGTGAGCCCCCGTGCCTGGCAGGCCGAGTTTCATGCTAGCGCTATGGCCTTTTCAAGTTCTATGAAGAGTCCCAATTTGAGTGTATGTGCGGCCGAAGCGAGCACATGCCATTGGCCTTGCTCGAGATTGCACTGTCATGGGAGTAGAGGTGTGATGCGGTGAGCCTAACACAAATTTTGTTTTCGTTATGAAGATGGAAATTTCCCATGTTGGTCGGGCAAGTCTCGAACACGCATCATCGAAATTTTTTCTGCGTTGTTCTTCGAAGTGCCTAACTGACAGGCTCCTGTGAGACACCGTACCAGGCAGACCGAGATTCATGGTAGCGCTGAGGACTTTTCAGGCTTCTATGTAGAGTTTCAATTTCAGTGTACATGCTGCCAAAATGAGCACATGCCGTGCCCGGCTCAGCTTTTTTATTTCTTTTGGCTTTTATGTTGTTTATAGCAAGTGAATAGCGATGTGTCGGTCGAGGCCAGTCTCGAATCTGTGATCTCCCAGTCCGCCCGGCTAGACATTCCACTGTCACAGGATTACAGGTGTGATGCGCCGAGGCTAACCCAAATTTGTTTTTGTTCTGAAGATGAAAATTTCCCATGTTGGTCGGGCGGGTCTCGAAAAAGCATCCTCAAAATTTTTTAGGGTTGGTGTTCAAAGCGCCTAAATGACAGGTTCCTGTGAGACAGTGTACCTGGTACGCTGAGTTTCAAGCTAGCGCTGAGGCCTTTTCGGGCTTCTTTGTAGAGTCCCAATTTCAGTGTATGTGCTGCCAAAGCAAGCAAATGCCATGCCTGACTCAGCTTTTTATTTCTTTCGGGTTTTATGTTGTTTAGAGCGAGCCGGTAGCACTGTGTCGGTCGAGGCCAGTCTTGAATTTGTGATCTCACCATTCGCACGGCTCGACATTCCACTGTAACGGGATTACAGGTGTGATTCGCTGAGCCAAACCCAAGTTTTGTTTTTGTGCTGAAGACAAAAATTTCCAATGTTTGTCGAGCGGGTCTCGTACAGGCATCCTCGAAAATTTTGCAGTTTTCTTCGAAGTGCCTAAGTGACAGGTTTATTTGAGCCACCGTACATGGCAGACCGAGTTTCATGCTAGCCCTGAGGCTTTTTCGGACTTCTATGTAGAGTCCCAATTTCAGTGTATGTGCTGCCGAAAGGAGCACATGCCGTGCCTGGCTAAGCTATTTTATTTCTTTCGGTTTTTATGTTGTTTAAAGCAAGCGGGTAGCACTGTGTCAGTCGAGGCCAGTCTCTAATTTGTGATCTCACGGTTTGCCCTGTTCGAAATTTCACTTTCACGCTATTACAGGGTTAGGGTTAGGATTAGGGTTAGGGTTAGGGTTAGAATTAGAGGGTTAGGTTTAGGTTTAGGGTTAGGGTGAGTGTGAGGGTTTGGGTTAGTGTTAGACGGTTAGGGTTAGGGTTAGGAGTAGGGGTAGGATTTGGGTTTAGGGTTAGGGTTATGGTTAGGGTTAGCAAGCGGGTAGTGCTGTGTTGGTCGAGGGCAGTCTCAAATTTGTAATCTCTCGAACCACCCGACTAGACATTCCACTGTCACGGGATTACAGGTGTGATCCGCCGATCCTAACCAAAGTTTTGTTTCCATTCTGTAGACGGAAATTTCCCATTTTGGTCAGGTGGATCTCGAACACGCATCCTCGAATTTTTTGCGATGGTCTTCGAAGCGCCTAAATGACAGGTTTCTGTGAGACACCGTACCTGGCAGGCCGAGTTTCATGCTAGTGCTGAGGACATTTTGGGCTTCTATGAAGAGTCCCAATTTCAGGGTATGTGCTGCTGAGCAAACACATGCCGTGCTCGGCTCACCTTTTTTTATATGTTTTGGTTTTATGTTCTTTATAGCAAGCGTGTAGCACTGTGTCTGTCGAGGCCAGTCTCGAATTTGTGATCTCACTGTTTGCCCGGCTCAACATTCCATAGTGACGGGATTACAGGTGTGATGCGTCGATCCTAACTCAAGGTTTCTTTCCATTTTGAAGACGGAAATTTCCCATGTTGGTGGGCCATGTATCGAACAGGCATCCTCGAAATATTTCTTGCGATGGTCTTCGAAGCGCCTAAATGACAGGTTTCTGTGAGACACCGTACCTGGCAGGCCGAGTTTCATGCTTGTGTTGAGGCCTTTTCGGGCTTCTATGTACAGTCCCAATTTCAGTGTATGTGCTGCCAAAGCGAGCACATGCTGTGCCCGGCTCAGCTTTTTTATTTCTTTCGGTTTTTATGTTGTTTATAGCAGGCGGGTAGGGCTGTGTCAGTCGAGGCCAGTCTCGAATTTGTGATCTCACTGTCCGCACGGCTGGACATTCCACTGTTATGGGATTACAGATGTGATTCGCCAAGCCAAACCCAAGTTTTGTTTCCGTGCAGAAGACAAAAATTACCCATGTTTGTCCGGCGGGTCTAGAACACACGTCCTCGAAAATTTTGCGTTGGTCTTCTAAGCACTGAGGCCTTTTCAAGCTATTATGAACAGTCCCAATTTCAGTGTATGTGCTGGCGAAGTGAGCACATGCCATGCCCGGCTCAGCTTTTTTATTTCTTTCGGTTTTATGTTCTTTATAGCAAGCGGGTAGCGCTGAGTCAGTCGAGGCCAGTCTCGAATTTGTGATCTCACGGTCTGCCCTGGTCGAAATTTCACTTTCACACTATTACAGTGTTAGGGTTAGGGTTAGGGTTAGGGTTAGGTTTAGAGGGTTAGGATTAGGGTTAGGGTTAGGGTTAGGGTCAGAGTTATGGTTAGAGGGTTAGGGTGAGGGTTAGAATTAAGGTTTGGGTTTAGAGTTAGGGTTAGTGTTAGAGGGTTAGGGTTAGGGTTAGAGGGTTAGGATTAATGTTAGGGTTACGGTTAGAGGGTTAGGGTTAGAATTAGGGTTTGGGGTTAGGGTTAGGGTTAGGGTTAGTGTTAGGAAGTGGGTAGGGCTGTGTAGGTCGAGGCCAGACTCGAATTTGTGATCTCACAGTTTGCCCAGCTCGACATTTCACTGTCACGGGATTATAAGTGTAATTCGCCAAGTTTAACCCAAGATTGGTTTCCGTTCTGAATATGAAAATTTTCCATGTTTGTCCGGCGGGTCTCGAACACGCATCCTCGAAACTTTTTTTCGTTGGTCTTCTACGCACCTAAATGACACGTTCCTGTGAGACACCGCACCTGGCAGGCCGAGTTTCATGCTAGTGCTGAGGCTTTTTTGGGCTTCTGTGTAGAGTCCCAATTTCAGTGTACATGCTGCCAAAGGGAGCACATGCCATGCCCAATGCAGCTTTTTTATTTCTTTCAGTTTTATGTTGTTTATAACCACAGGTAGTGCTATGTTGAGCGAGTCCAGTCTCTAATTTGTGATCTCACTGTCCACCTGGAACGACATTCCACTGTCATGGGATTACAGGTTTGATGCGCCCAGCCTAACCCAGGTTTTGTTTTTGTTCTATAGACGGAAATTTCCCATGTTGCTCGGTTGGGTCTCGAAAACGCATCCTCGAAATGTTCTTTGCGTTCGTCTTCAAAGCGCCTACATGACAGTTTCCTGTGAGACAACGTACCTGGCAGGCCGAGATTCATGCTAGCACTGAGGCCTTTTTGGGCTTCTATGAAGAGTCCGAATTTCAGGGTACGTGCTGCCAAAGAGAGCACATGCCGTGCCCGTCTCAGGTTTTTTATTTCTTTCAGTTTTTATGTTGTTTATAGCAGTGGGTAGCACTGTGTCGGGTGAGGCCAGTCTCGAATTTGTTATCTAACGGTCCTCCCAGCTCGGCATTCCACTGTGACCGGATTACAGGTATGATGCGCCGAGCATAACCCCAGTTTTGTTTCCGTTCTGATGACAGAAATTTCCCACGTTGGTCAGGCGGGTCTCGAACACCCATACTCGAAATGTTTTTGGCGTTGGTCTTCGAAGCGCCGAATCGACAGGTTTCTGTGAGCCCCGTACCTGGCAGGCCGAGTTTCATGCTAGGGATGAGGCGTTTTCAAGCTTCTAAGTAGAGTCCCAACTTCAGTGTACATGCTGTCGAAGCGAGCACAAACTGTCTTCCAGGCTTGACATTACACTGTCACGGGATTACAGGTGTGATGCGCCGAGCCTAACCCACGTTTTATTTCTGTTCTGAAGACTGAAATTTCCCATGTTGGTCAGGCGGGTCTCGAATACGCAACCTCGAAATATTTTTTTTTTGCGTTGGTTTTCAAAGCACCTATATGACAGGTTCCTTTGATTTTCCGTACCTGGCAGGCCAAGTTTCATGCTAGCACTGAGGCCTTTTCAAGCTTCTAAGTAGAGTCCCAACTTCAGTGTACATGCTGTCGAAGCGAGCACAAACCGTCTTCCAGGCTCGACATTACACTGTCACGGGATTAAAGGTGTAATGCGCCCAGCCCAACCAAAGTTTTGTTTCTGTTCTGAAGATGGAAATTTTTTATGTTGTTCGGGCGGGTCTTGAACACGCACCCACAAAATTTTTTTTGCATTCGTCTTCGAAGTGCCTAAATGACAGGCTCTTGTGAGCCACAGTACCCGGAAAGCCAAGTTTCATGCTATCGCTGAGGCCTTTTAAAGCTTCTATTTAGAGTCCCAATTTTAGTGTACATGCGGCCGAAGCAAGCACATGCCATTCTCCCGGCTCCAGATTCCACTCTCACGAAAGTACAGGTGTGATGCGGCATCCCTAACTCACGTTTTGTTTCTGTAATGAAGACGGTAATATCCTGCCTTGGTCAGGCGGGTCTCGAACAGGCAACCTGGAAAATTTTTGCTTTGATTTTCGAATCACCCACATGACTGGTTTCTGTGAGCCACCGTACCTGGCAGGCCGAGGTTCATGGGAGCGCTGAGGCCATTCCAAGCTTGTATGTAGAGTCCCAATTTCAGTGTACGTGCTGCCAAAGTGAGCACATGCCATGTGCCCGGCTCAATATTCCACTTTCATGAGATTACAGGTTTGATGGGCCGAGCCTAACCCAAGTTTTATTTCCATTCTGAAGACGGAAGTTTCCCACGTTGTTGGGGCGGGTCTCGAACACACACCCTAAAAATATTTTCTGCGTTGGTCTTCGAAGCACCTAAATGACGGGTTCCTGTGAGCCACCGTACCTGGCCGGCCGAGTTTCATGCTAGTGCTGAGGCCTGTTCAAGCTTCTATGTAGAGTCCCAATTTCAGTGTATGTGCTGCGAAGCGAGCACATGCCATTTGTCCAAATCAACATTCCACTGTCACGGGATTACAGGTGTGACACACCGAGCCTAACCCACGTTTTGTTTTCGTTCTAAAAACTGAAATTTCCCATGTTGGTCGGGCGGGTCTCGAATACACATCCTCGAAATATTTTTTGCGTTGGTCGTCAAAGCGCCTAAATTACAGGGTCCTGTGAGCCATCGCACTTGGCAGGCCGAGTTCTATACTAGCGTTGAGACCTTTCGAAGGTTCTATGTAGAGTCCCAATTTCAGTGTATGTGCTGCCGAAGGGAGCACATGCCATTGTCCCTGTTCGCTGGCTTCTATGTACAGTCTTAATGTCAGTGTACGTGCTTCCAAAGCAAGCACATGCCATCCACCCGACACGACATTCCACTGTCACGGGATTACAGGTGTGATGCACTGAGCCTAACCCAAGATATGTTTCCCTTCTGAAGGTGAAAATTTCCCATGTTGGTCAGGCGGGCCTCCATAACGCACCCTCGAAATTTCTTTCGCGTTGGTCTTCGAAGCGCCTAAATGATAGGTTTCTGTGAGCCATCGTACCTGGCAGGCGAATTTGCATGCTAGCGCTGAGGCCTTTTCTGGCTTCTATGTAGAGTCCCAATTTTTGTTTACGTGGTGCTGAAGCGAGCATATGCTATCTGCCTGGCTCGACATTTGAGTGTCACAAGATTAAGGGTGTGATGCGCCTAGCCTAACCCAAGTTCTCTTTCTGTTGTGAAGATGGAAATTTCCCACGTTGTTCGGGTGGGTCTCGAACATGCAGCATCGAAATTTTTTTTGCGTTGGTCTTTGAAGCGCCTAAATGACAGGTTTCTGTGAGCCAGCGTAGCTGGCAGGCCGAGATTCCTGCTAGCACTGAGGACTCTTCTAGCTTCTATGTATAGTCCCAATTTCAGTGTACATGCTGGCGAAGTGAGCACATGTTGTCCGCACACCTCAACATTCCACTGTCACGGGATTACAGGTGTGATGCACCGAGCCTAATTAAAGTTTTGTTTCTGTTTTGAAGACAAAAATTTACCATGTTTGTCAAGCGGGTCTCGAAAAGGCACCCTCGAAATTTTATTGCGTTGGTCTTCGAAGCGCCTAAATGACAGGTTCCTGTGTGCCACCTTATCTGGCAGGCGGAGATTCACGCTAGCGCTGAGGCCTACTCAATTTTCTCTGTAGAGTCTGAATTTCAGTGTACATGCTGCCGAGGCAAGCACATGTTATCCGCTCGGCTCGACATTCCACTGTCATGGGATTACAGGTGTGATGCGCCAAGCCTAACCCAAGTTATCTTTCCGTTCTGAAGACGGAAATTTCACATGTTGGTCTGGCGGGTCTCGAATACGCACCCATGACATGTTTTTTGCGTTGGTATTGCAAGCGTTTAAATGACAGGTTCCTGTGAGCCATCGTACCTAGCAGGCCGAGTTTCATGCTAGTGCTGAGGCCTTTTCACGCTTCTATGTAGAGTCCCAATTTGAGTGTACGTGCTGCCAAAATGAGCACATGCCGTCCGCCCGGCTTGACATTCCACTATCAGGGTATTACAGGTGTGATGTGCCGAGCCAAACCCAAGTTTTGTTTAAATTCTGAAGACTGAAATTTACCATGTAGCTCGGGTGGGTCTCAAAAACGCACCCTCGAAATTTTTGCTTTGGTCTACGAAGCGCGTTGATGACAGGTTCCTGTGAGCCACTGTACCTGGCAGGCCGAGTTTCATGCTAGCCCCGAGGCTTTTTCGGACTTCTATGTAGAGTCCCAATTTCAGTGTATGTGGTGCCGAAAGGAGCACATGCCATGCCTGGCTAAGCTATTTTATTTCTTTCGGTTTTTATGTTGTTTATAGCAAGCAAGTAGCACTGTGTTGGTCGAGGCCAGTCTCGAATTTGTGATCTCATGGTTTGCCATGGTCGAAATTTCAGTTTCACGCTATTACAGGGTTAGGGTTAGAGGGTTAGGGTTAGCGTTAGGGGTAGGGGGTTACGGTTAGGGTTAGGATTAGGGTTATGGTTAGGGTTAGCAAGCGGGTAGCGCTGTGTCGGTCGAGGGCAGTCTCTAATTTGTGATCTCTCGAACCGCCCGGCTCGACATTCCACTGTCAAGGGATTACACGTGTGATCCGCCGATCCTAACCAAAGTTTTGTTTCCATTCTGAAGACGGAAATTTTCCATGTTGGTCAGGCGGATCTCAAACGCGCATCCTCGAAAGTTTTTGCGTTGGTCTTCAAAGCGCCTATGTGACAGGGTTCTTTGAGCCACCGTACCTGGCAGGCCAAGTTTCATGCTAGCCCTGAGGCCTTTTCACACTATTATGTACAGTCCCAATTTTAGTGTACATGCTGCCAAATCGAGCACATGCCATGCCCGGCTCAGCTTTTCTATCTCTTTCAGTTTTTAGGTTGTTTATAGCAAGCAAGTAGCGCATTGTCAGTGGAGGCCAGTCTCGAATTTGTGATCTCACGATCCGCCCAGCTTGACATTCCCCTGTCACGGGATTACAAGTGTAATGCGCCGAGCCAATCTCAAGTTTTGTTTCCGTTCCGAAGAAGAAAATTTCTCATGTTGGTCAAGCGGGTCTCGAACACACATCCTCGAAAATTTTTGCGTTGGTCTTCGAAGCGCCTAAATGACAGGTTCCTGTGAGACACCATACCTGGCAGGCCGAGTTTTATGCTAGCGCTGAGGCCATTTCGGGCTTCCATGTAGAGTCCCAATTTCAGTGTACGTGCTGCCGAAGGGAGCACATGCCATGCCCGGCTCACCTTTTTCGTTTCTATCTATTTTTATGTTTTTTGGAGCAAGCAAGAAGGGCTGTGTTGCGTGAGGCCAGTCTCGAATTTGTGATCTCACTGTCCGCCTGGTTCAACATTCCACTGTCACAGAATTACAGGTGTGATGCGCCGAGCCCCACTCAAGGTTTCTTTTCGTTCTAAAGACGGAAATTTTCTATGTTGGTCGGGCGGGTCTCGAACAGGTACCCTCGAAATTTTCTTTGCATTGGTCTTTGAAGAGCCTACATGACAGTTTCCTGTGAAATACGGTACCTGGTTGGCCGAGATTTGCGCTACTGCTGAGGTTTCTTCGGGCTTCTATGAAGAGTCCCAATTTCAGGGTACCTGCTGCCAAAGCGAGCACATGCCATGCCCGGCTCAGTTGTTTTATTTCTTTCGGTTTTCATGTTGTTTATAGCAGTGGGTAGCACTGAGTCGGGTGAGGCCAGTCTCGAATTTGTAATCTAATGGTCCGCCCTGCTCAACATTCCACTCCCACGAGATTACAGGTGTGATGCGCCGAGGCTAACCCAATTTTTGTCTGTTCTGAGGACAGATATTTCCCATGTTGGTCGGGCGGGTCTCAAACACGCATTCTCAAAATTTTTTTGCGTTGATCCTCGAAGCGCCTAAATGACAGGTTCCTGTGAGACACCGTACCTGGCAAGCCCAGTTTCATGCTAGCACTGACGTCTTTTCAAGTTCTATGTTGAGTCACATTTTCAGTGTATGTGCTGCCAAAGCAAGCGCATGCCGTCTGCCCAGCTCGACATTCCACTGTCACGGAATTACAGTTGTGATGTTCCGAGCCTATCCCAAGTTTTGTTTTCGTTCTGAAGACAAAAATTTCCCACTTTGGTCGTGCGAATCTCGAGCACGCACCCTCGAAATAATTTTCACCTTGGCCTTCAAAGCACCTAAATGACACGTGTCTGTGGGTCACCGTACCTGTCAGGCCGAGTTTCAGGCCAGCGCTGAGGCCCTTTTAAGCGTCTATGTAAAGTCCCAATTTCAGTGTATGTGCTGCCGAAACGAACACATGCCGTCTGCCCGGCTCAACATTCCACTGTCACAAAATTACAGGTGTGATGCGTAAGCCTAACCCAAGTTTTGTTTCCGTTCTGAATAAAAAAATTTCCCATGTTGCTCGAGTGGGTCTCGAACACCCACCCTAGAATTTTTTTGTGTTGGCCTTCGAAGTCCTCAAAGGACAGGTTCCTCTGAGCCACTGTACCTAGCAGGCCAAGTGTCATGATAGCGCTGAGGCCTTTTCAAGATTCTTTGTAGAGTTCCACTTTCAGTGTACGTGCTGCCTAAGCGAGCACATGCCATTTGCCCGGATCAACATTTCATTGTCTCATGATTACAGGTGTGATGCGCCGAGTCTAACGCATGCTTTGTTTCCATTCTGAATTCTGAAATTTCCCATGTTGGTCGGGCAGGTCCCAAACATGCACTTTCGGAATTATTATTGCATGGGTCTTCAAAGCGCCTAAATGACAGGTATTTGTGAGCCACCATACATGGCAGGCCGAGTTTCATACTAGTGCTGATGCCATTTCAACTTTCTATGTAGAGTCCCAATTTCAGTGTTCGTGCTGCCAAAGCAACCACATGTCATCCGCACGGCTGACATTTCACTTTCACGGGATTACAGGTGAAATGCGCCGAGCCTAACCCAAGTTATTTTTCTGTTCTGAAGACAGAGATTTCCCATGTTAGTCAGGCTGGTCTCGAACAATCACCCTCGAAATATTTTTTGTGGTGGTCTTCGAAGCGCCTAAATGACAGGTTCCTGTGAGCGACCATGCTTCGCAGGCCGAGTTTCATGCTAGCTCTGAGGCCTTTTTAAGCTTCTATGTAGTGTCCCAATTTCATTGTACGTGCTGCCGAAGCGAGCACATCCTGTCCCCTTCGCTCGACATTCCACTGTCACGGGATTACAGGTATGATGCACCGAGCCTAACCCAAGTTTTGTTTCCGTTCTGAAGACGGAAATTTACCATGTTGGTCGGGCTGGTTTTGAAAACCCACCCTCGAAATATTTTTTGCGTTGGTCTTCGAAGCACCTAAATGACAGGTCCCTGTGAGCCACCGAACCTAACAGGCCGAATTTCATGCTAGCACTGATGCCTTTTCAAGATTCTATGTAGAGTCACAATTTCAGTGTACATACTGCCGAAGTGAGCACGCTCCATTTTCTTAGCTCGACACTCCACTGTCATGGGGTTACAGATGTGATGCGCCTACCCTAACCCAAGTATTTTTTTCGTTTTTAAGACGGAAAATTTTTACGTTGTTTCAGCGGGTCTCGAACACACACCATCGAAAATTTTTGTGATGGTCTTCGAAGTGCCTAAATGACAAGCTCCTGAGAGCCACCGTACCTGGCAGGCCGAGTTTCATGCTAGCACTGAGGGTTTTTCAAGCTTCTATGTAGAGTCCCAATTTCAGTGTACGTGCTGCAGAAGCAAGAACATGCCATCCGCCTGGCTCGACATTCCACTGTCACGGGATTACAAGTGTGATGCGCCAAGCCTAACACAAGTTTTGTTTCCGTTCTGAAGACGAAAATTTTCCACGTTGTTCAGGCGGCACTCGAACACCCACCCTAGAAATTTTTGCATTGGTCTTCAACACGCTTAAATGACAGGTTCTTGTGAACCACCGTACATTGCAGGCCGAGTTTCATGCTAGTGCTGAGGCCTTTTCAAGCTTCTATGTAGAGTCCCAATTTTAGTTTACGTTCTACCGAAGCCAGCACATGCCTTGCCCAGCTCAGCTTTTCTATTTCTTTCGGTTTTTAGGTTGTTTATAGCAAGCAAGTAGCACATTGTCAGTCGAGGCCAGTCTCGAATTTGTGATCTCACGGTCTGCCCGGCTCGACATTCCACTGTCATGGAATTACAAGTGTAATTCGCCGAGCCTAACCCAAGTTTTGTTTCCGTTCTGAAGACAAAAATTTCCCATGTTCGTCGGCAGGGTCTCCAACACCCACCCTCGAAATGTTTTTTGCGTTGCTCTTCAAATCACATAGATGACAGGTTTCTGTGAGCCACCGTACTTGTCAGGCTGAGTTTCATGCTAGTGATGAGGCCTTTTCAAGCTTCTGTGTAGAGTCCCAATTTCAGTGTACATGCTGTTGAAGCGAGCACATGCTGTCCGCCAGGCTCGACATTCCACTGTGACGGGAGTTTAGGAGCATTGTACCGAGCCTTACCCAAGTTTTGTTTCCATTCTGAAGACGGATATTTCTGACGTTGGTCAGGCGGGTCTCATACACGCACTCTGGAAATATTGTTTGCGTTTGTCTTCGAAGCGACAAAATGACCGGTTCCTGTGAGCCCCGTACCTGGCAGGCCGAGTTTCCTGCTAGCACTGAGGCCGATTCAAGCTTCTATGTAAAGACCCATTTTCAGTGTACCTGCTGCCGAAGTCGGCACATTTAGTTTGCTTAGCTCAACATTCCACTGTCACGGGGTTACAGTTGTGATGCGCCAAGCCAATCCCAAGTTTTGTTTTCGTTCTGAAGACGGAAATTTCCCACTTTTGTTGGGCGGGTATCGAACATGCATCCTCGAAATTTCTTTTGCGATGGTCTTCAAAGCGCCAAAATAACAGGTTCCTGTTAGCCACCATACCTGGCAGGCGGAGGGTCATGCTAGCACTGATGCCTTTTCAAGATTCTACGTAGAGTGCCAATTTCAGTGTATGTGCTGCCAAAGCGAGCACATGCCATTGCGTGGCTCGACATTCCACTGTCACGAAATTACAGGTGTGATGCGCCGAGCCTAACAGAAGTTTAGTTTCCTTTCTGAAGAAGGAAATTTCCCACGTTGGTCAGGCGGGACTCGAACACCCACCCTAGAAATTTTTGCGTTGGTCTTCAACGCGCCTAAATGACAGGTTTTTGTGAGCGATCGTACATGGCAGGCCGAGGTTCATGCTCGCACTGAGGCCTTTTCAAGCTTCTATGTAGAGTCCCAATTTCAGTGTACGTGCTGCCGAAGCAAGCACATGCCTTGCCTGGCTCAGCTTTTCTATTTCTTTCGGTTTTTAGGTTGTTTATAGCAAGCAAGTAGCGCATTGTCAGTCGAGGCCAGTCTTGAATTTGTGATCTCACGATCTGCCCAGCTCGACATTCCACAGTCACGGCATTACAAGTGTAGTGCGCCAAGCCAAACTCAATTTTTGTTTCCGTTCTGAAGACGAAAATTTCTCATGTTGGTCGGGCGGGTCTCAAACACGCACCCTCGAAATTTTTTGCGTTGGTCTTCGAAGCGCCTAAATGACAGGTTCCTGTGAGACACCATACCTGGCAGGCCGAGTTTTATGCTAGCGCTGAGGCCTTTTCGTGCTTCCATGTAGAATCCCAATTTCAGTGTACGTCCTGCCGAAGTGAGCACATGCCGTGCCCGGCTCACCTTATTTCTTTCTTTCAGGTTTTATGTTGTTTAGAGCAAGCAAGAAGGACTGTGTTGTGTGAGGCCAGTCTCGAATTTGTGATCTCACTGTCCGCCTGGCTCAACATTCCACTGTCACGGGATTACAAGTGTAATGCGCCCAGCCTAACCCACGTTTTGTTTCCGTTCTGAAGACGGAAATTTCCCATGTTGGTCGGGCGGGTCTTGTACACGCATCCTCGAAAATTTTTGCATTGGCCTTTGAAGCGCCTACATGACATTTTCCTGTGAGTCATCGTACCTGGTAGGCCGAGATTCATGCTAGCCCTGAGGCCTTTTCGGGCTTCTATGAAGAGTCCCAATTTCAGTGTATGTGCTGCCGAAGCGAGCATATGCTGTGCCAGACTCAGCTTTTGTATTTCTTTTGGTTTTCATGTTGTTTATAGCAGTGGGTAGCACTGTTTCGGGTGAGGCCAGTCTCGAGTTTGTGATCTAACGGTCCATTGGCTCGATATTCCACTGGCACAGGATTACAGGTGTGATGCTCCAAGCCTAACCCAAGTTTTGTTTCCGTTCTTAAGATGGAAATTTCCCATGTTGGTCGGGCGGGTCTCGAAAACGCATCCTCGAAATGTTCTTTGCGTTCATCTTCAAAGCACCTACATGACAGTTTCCTGTGAGACACCGTACCTGGCAGGCCGAGATTCACGCTAGCGCTGAGGCATTTTTGGGCTGCTATGAAGATTCCCAATATCAGGATACGGGCTACCGAAGGCAGCACATGCCGTGCCCGGCTCAGCGTTTTTATTTCTTTCGGTTTTTATGTTGTTTATAGCAGTGGGTAGCACTATGTCGGGTAAGGCCAGTCTCGAATTTGTGATCTAACGGTCCGTCCATCTCGACATTCTACTGGCACAAGATTACAGGTGTGATGTGCCGAGCATAACTTCAGTTTTGTTTCTGTTCTGAAGACGGAAATTTCCCATGTTCTTCGGGCGGGTCTCAAACACACATCCTTGCAATTTTTTCTGCGTTGGTCTTCGATGCGCCTAAATGACAGGTTCCTGTGAGACACTGTACATGGCAGGCCGAATTTCATTCTAGCGCTGAGGCCTTTTCGGGCTCCTATGTAGAGTTTCAATTTCAGGGTACGTGCTGCCGAAGAGAGCACATGCCTTGCCCAGCTCAGCTTTTTTATTTCTTTCGGTTTTCATGTTGTTTATAGCAAATGGGTAGCGCTGTGTCGGTCGAAACCAGTCTTGAAATTGTAATCTCACGGTCTGCCTTGGTCGAAATTTCACTTTCACGCTATTTCAGGGTAAGGGTTAGGGTTAAGGTTAGGCTTAGAACTTTAGGGTTAGGGTTAAAGTTAGGGTTAGAGGGTTAGGGTTAGGTTTAGGGTTTGTGGTTAGGGTTAAGGTTAGGGTTAGGGTAGGGTTAGGGTTAGGGTTAGCAAGTGGGTAGCGCTGTGTCGGTTGAGGGCCATCTCAAATTCGTGATCTCTCAGACTGCCCTTCTCGACAGTTTGACTGTCACGGGATTACAGTTGTGTTGCACCGACCCTAACCCAACTATTGTTTCCGTTCTGAAGACGGAAATTATTCATGTTTGTCAGGCGGGTTTCGAACACGAATCCTCGAAATATTTTCTGCGTTGGTCTTGGAAGCTCCTAAATGACAGGTTGCTGTGAGACCTCGTACCTGGCAGGCCGAGTTTCATGCTAGCGCTGAGGCCTTTTTGAGCTTCTACATAGAGTCCCAATTTCAGGGTACCTGCTGCCGAAGTGAGCACATGCAGTGCTCGGCTTACCTTTTTTATTTGTTTCGGTTTTCTTGTTGATTATAGCAAGCATGTAGCACTGTGGTGGTCGGGGCTAGTCTCGACTTTGTGATCTCACTGTTTGCCCGGCTCAACATTCCATTGTCACGGGATTACAGGTGTGACGCACCGAGCCAAACGCAAGGTTTCTTTCCATTTGGAAGACGGAAATTTCCCATGTTGGTGGGCTGGGTTTCGAACAGGCATCCTCAAAATATTTTTTGCGGTGGTCTTTGAAGTGCCTAAATGAAAGTTTCCTGTGAGCCACCGTAGCTGCAAGCCGAGTTTTATACTTGTGTTGAGGCCTTTTCGGGCTTCTATGTACAGTTCCTGTTTCAGTGTACATGCTGCCGAAGTGAGCACATGCCATGCCCGGGTCAGATTTTTTATTTATATCGGTTTTTATATTGTTTATAGCAAGTGGGTAGTGCTGTGTCGGTCGAGCCCAGTCCCGAATTTGTGATCTCACTGTCCGCCCGGCTCGACATTCCACAGTCACGGGATTACAGGTGTAATGCACCGAGCCTAACCCAGGTTTTGTTTTGGTGCTGAAGACAAAATTTCCCATGTTTGTTGGGCGGGTCTCGAACACGCATCCTCGAAAATTTTGCATTGGTCTTTGAAGTGCCTACATGACAGGGTTTTTTGAGCCACCATACCTGGCAGGTCGAGTTTCATTCCAGCCCTGAGGCCTTTTCACACTTCTATGTGCAGTTTCAATTTCAGTGTACGTGTGGCTGAAGCGAGCACATGCCGTGCCCGGCTCAGGTTTTCTATTTCTTTTGGTTTTTAGGTTGTTTATAGCAAGTAAGTAGTGCATTGACAGTGGAGGCCAGTCTCGAATTTGTGATCTCACGATCCACCCGGCTTGACATTCCACAGTCACGGGATTACAAGTGTAATGCGCCGAGCCAATCTCAAGTTCTGTTTCCATTCTGAAGACTAAAATTTCTCATGTTGGTTGGGCGGGTCTCGAACAAGCATCCTCGAAATATTCTCACGTTGGTCTTTGAAGCACCTAAATGACAGGTTTTTGTGAGACACCATACATAGCAGGCCGAATTTCATGCTAGCGCTCAGGTCTTTTCGGGCTTCTATGTAGAGTCCGAATTTTAGTGTTTGTGCTGCCGAAATGAGCACATGCCCTGCCCGGTTCAGCTATGTTATTTCTTTCGGTTTTTATGTTGTTTATAGCAAGCGGGTAGCACTGTGTCGGGCGAGGCCAGTCTCGAATTTGTGATCTCACTGTACACACAGCTGGACATTCCACTGTCACGGGATTACAGGTGTGATTCGCTGAGCCTAACCCAAGTTTTGTTTCCGTGCTGAAGACAAAAATTTCCCATGTTTATCGGGCACGTCTCAAACACGCACCCTCAAAAATTTTGCGTTGGTCTTCGAAGCGCCTAAGTGACAGGATCCTTTGAGCCACCGTTCCTGGCAGGCTGAGTTTCATGCTAGCCCTGAGGCCTTTTCGGACTTCTATGTAAAGTCCCAATTTCAGGGTACAAGGTGCCGAAGCGAGCACATGCCGTCCCCGGCTCAGCTTTTTTATTTCTTTCGGTTTTCAGGTTGTTTATAGCAAGTGAGTAGCGCTGTGTCATTCGAGGCCAGTCTGGAATTTGTGATCTCATGATTCGCCCTGCTCGACATTCCACTGTCATGGGGTTCCAAGTGTAATTCACCGAGCCTAAGCCAAGTTTGGTTTCCGTTCTGAAGATGAAAATTTCGCATGTTGGTCGAGCGGGTCTCGAACACGCATCCTCGAAATTTTTTGCATTGGTCTTCGAAGTGCCTAAATGACAGGTTCCTGTGAGGCACCGCACCTGGCAGGCCGAGTTTCATGCTAGCGCTGAGGCTTCTTCAGGCTTCTATGTAGAGTTCCAATTTCAGTGTACGCGCTGCCAAAGCGAGCACATGCCAAGCCCAATGCAGCGTTTTTATTTCTTTCAGTTTTTATGTTGTTTATAACCACAGGTAGTGCTGTGTTGAACGAGTCCAGTCTCGAATTTGTGATCTCACTTTCCTCCTGGCTCAATATTCCACTGTCAGGAAATTTCAGGTGTGATGCACCGAGCCTAACCCAAGTTTCGTTTTCGTTCTGAGGATGGCAATTTGTCATGTTGGTCGGGTGGGTCTCGAACACGCATCCTCGAAAAATTTTTTGCGTTGGTCTTCGAAACACCTAAATGACAGGTTCCTGTGAGCAACCGTACCTGCAGGGTGAGACTCATGCTGGCGGGGAGGCCTTTTCGGGCTTCTATGTAGAGTCCCAATTCCAGTGTACGTGCTGCCGAAATGAGCACATGTCGTTTTCGGCTCAGCTATTTTATTTCTTTCGGTTTTTATGTTGTTAATAGCAAGTGGGTAGCGCTGTGTCCATCGAGGCCAGTCTCGAATTTGTGATCTCACTGTCTGCACGGCTGAACATTCCACTTTCACGGATTACAGGTGTGATTCGCCGAGCCTAACCCAAGTTTTGTTTCCGTGCTGAAGACCAAAATTTCCCATGTTTGTCGGGCAGGTCTCGAACACGCATCCTCGACAATTTTGCGTTGGTCTTCGAAGCGCCTAAGTGACAGGTTCTTTACAGCCACTGTACCTGGCAGGCCAAGTTTCATGCTAGCCTGAGACCTTTCGCACTTTTATGTACAGTCCCAATTTCAGTGTACGTGCTGCCAAAGCGAGCACATGCCGTGCCCGGCTCAGCTATTTTATTTCTTTCGGTTGTATGTTGTTTATAGCAAGCGGGTAGTGCTGTGTTGGTCAAGGCCAGTCTCGAACTTGTAATCTCACGGTCTGTCTTGGTCCAAATTTCACTTTCATGCTATTACAGTGTTAGGGTTAGGGTTACGGTTAGGGTTAGAGGGTTAGGGTTAGGGTTAGGGATAGGGCTAGAGGGTTAGGAATAGGGTTAGTGTTAAGGTTTCGGGTTATGGTTATGGTTAGGGTTAGGGTTAGGTTTAGAGCAGGTAGCGCTGTGTCAGTCAAGGGCAGTCTCGAATTTGTGATCTCTCAAACCGCCCGTCTCAACATTTTGACTGTCACGGGATTACAGGTGTGATGCACCGAGCCTAAGCCAAGTATTGTTTCTGTTCTGAAGATGAAAATTTTTCATGTTGGTCGGGCGGGTCTCGAACACGAATCCTCGAAATACTTTCTGCGTTGGTCTTGGAAGCTCCTAAATGACAGGTTGCTGTGAGACCTCGTACCTGGCTGGTCGAGTTTCATGCTAGCGTTGAGGCTTTTTCAAGCTTCTATGTAGAGTCCCAATTTCAGTGTACGTGCTGCCGAAGGGAACACATGCTGTGCCTGCCTCACCTTTTTTATTTCCTTCAGTTCTTGTTTTTTTACAGCAAGTGGGTAGCGCTGTTTCGATCGAGGGAAGTCTCGAATTTGTGATCTCACTATATGCCAGGCTCGACATTCCACTGTAACGGGATTTCAGGTGTGATGCGCCGATCCTAACTTAAGTTTTGTTTCCATTCTGAAGATGAAAATTTCCCATGTTGGTCGGGCGGATCTCGAACATGCATCCTCGAAAGATTTTTGGGTTGGTCTTCGAAGCGCATAAATGACAGGTTCCTGTGAGACATCGTACCTGGCAGGCCGAGTATCATGCTAGAGCTGATGCCTTTTCGGGCTTCTATGAAAAGTCCCAATTTCAGGGTACGTGCTGCCGAAGCGAGCACATGCCTTGCTCGGCTCACCTCTTTCATTTGTTTCAGTTTTTATTTTGATTATAGCAAGCGTGTAGCACTGTGTCAGTCGAGGTCAGTCTGGAATTTGTGATCTCACTGTTTGCCCGGCTCAACATTCCATTGTCACGGGATTACAGGTGTGATGCGCCGAGCTTAAGGCAAGGTTTCTTTCCGTTCTAAAGAAGGAAATTTCCCATGTTGGTGGGCCGTGTCTCGAACAGGCATCCTCGAAATATGTTTTGCCTTGGTTTTGAAGCGCCTAAATGAGAGTTTCCTGTGAGACACCGAACCTGCAGGCCGAGTTTCATGCTTGTGCTGAGGCCTTTTCGGGCTTCTATGTAGAGTCCCAATTTCAGTGTATGTGCTACCGAAGCGAGCACATGCCGTGCTTGGCTCAGCTTTTTTTTTTTAATTTTCTATTGGATTATAGGTTTGGGGTACATGAGCAGAGCATGCAAGACAGTTGCGTAGGTACATACATGGCAGTGTGCTTTACTTTTCTTCTCCCCTTCACCCACATTTGGCATTTCTCCCCAGGGTATCCCCCCCAGTCCCCCTCCCACTGGCCCTCCCCTTTTCTCCCAATAGAACTCAGTGTTTAGTATTCCCCTTTCTATGTCCATGTGTTCTCATTTTTCATCACCCGCCTATGAGTGAGAATATGTGGTGTTTCGTTTTCTGTTCTTGTGTCAGTTGGCTGAGGATGATGTTCTCCAGATTCATCCATGTCCCTACAAACGACACAAACTCATCATTTCTGATTGCTGCATAATATTCCGTGGTGTATATGTGCCACATTTTTCAAATCCAGTCTATTATCAATGGGCATTTGGGTTGATTCCAGGTCTTTGCTATTGTAAACAGTGCTGCAATGAACATTCGTGTACATGTGTCCTTATAGTAGAACGATTTATAGTCTTTTGGATATATACCCAGAAATGGGATTGCTGGGTCAAATGGAATTTCTATTTCTAAGGCCTTGAGGAATCGCCACACCGTCTTCCACAATGGTTGAACTAATTTACACCCCCACCAACAGTGTAAAAGTGTTCCTTTTTCTCCACATCCTCTCCAGCATCTGTTGTCTCCAGATTTTTTAATGATCGCCATTCTAACTGGCGTGAGATTGTATCTCAATGTGGTTTTGATTTGCTTCTCTCTGATGACCAGTGACGATGAGCATTTTTTCATATGATTGTTGGCCTCATATATGTCTTCTTTCGTAAAGTATCTGTTCATATCCTTTGCCCAATTTGAATGGGCTTGTTTGTTTTCTTCCTGTAAATCTGTTTGAGTTGTTTGTAAATTCTGGATATCAGTTCTTTGTCAGATGGGTAGACTGAGAAAATTTTTTCCCATTCTGTTGGTTGCCGATCCACTCTAGTGACGGTTTCTTTTGCCGTGCAGAAGCTGTGGAGTTTCATTAGGTCCTATTTATCTATTTTGGCATTTGTTGCCAATGCTTTTGGTGTTTTGTTCATGAAGTCCTTGCCTACTCCTATGTCCTGGATAGTTTTGCCTAGATTTCCTTCTAGGGTTTTTATGGTGCCAGGACTTATGTTTAAGTCTTTAATCCATCTGGAGTTAATTTTTGTGTAAGGTGTCAGGAAGGGGTCCAGTTTCTGCTTTCTGCACATGGCTATCCAGTTTTCCCAACACCATTTGTTAAACATGGAATCCTTTCCCCCTTGCTTGTTTTTGTCAGGTTTATCAAAGATTGTATAGTTGTATGTATGTTGTGTTGCCTCCGGTGCCTCTGTTTTGTTCCATTGGACTATATCTCTGTTTTGGTACCAGTACCATGCTGTTTTGATTACTATAGCCTTGTAGTATAGTTTGAAATCCCGGAGTGTGATGCCCCCCGCTGTGTTCTTTTTGCTTAGAATTGACTTGGCTATGCGGGCTCCCTTTTGGTTCCATATGAAGTTCATGGTGGTTTTTTCCAGTTCTGTGAAGAAAGTCAATGGTAGCTTGATGGGGATAGCGTTGATTCTGTAAATTACTTTGGGCAGTATAGCAATTTTCATGATATTAATTCTTTCTAACCGTGAACATGGAATGTTTCTCCATCTGTTTGTGTCCTCTCTGATTTCGTTGAGCAGTGGTTTGTAGTTCTCCTTGAAGAGGTCCCTTACGTTCCTTGTGAGTTGTATTCCAAGGTATTTTATTCTTTTTGTAGCAATTGCAAATGGCAGTTCGCTCTTGATTTGGCTTTCTTTAAGTCTGTTATTGGTGTAGACGAATGCTTGTGATTTTTGCACATTGATTTTACATCCTGAGACCTTGCTGAAGTTGCTTATCAGTTTCAGGAGTTTTTGGGCTGAGGCGATGGGGTCTTCTAGGTATACTATCATGTCGTCTGCAAATAGAGACAATTTGGCTTCCACCTTTCCTATTTGAATACCCTTTATTTCTTTTTCTTGCCTGATTGCTCTGGCTAGAGCTTCCAGTACTATATTGAATTGGAGTGGTGAGAGAGGGCATCCTTGTCTAGTGCCAGATTTTAAAGAAAATGCTTCCAGTTTTTGCCCATTCAGTATGATATTGGCTGTTGGTTTGTCATAAATAGCTTTGATTACTTTGAGATACGTTCCATCGATACCGAGTTTATTGAGGGTTTTTAGCATAAAGGGCTGTTGAATTTTGTCAAATGCCTTCTGTGCTCCAATTGAGATAATCATGTGGTTTTTGTTTTTGGTTCTGTTTATGTGGTGAATTACGTTGATAGACTTGCATATGTTGAACCAGCCTTGCATCCCTGGGATGAATCCTACTTGATCATGATTTATAAGTTTTTTGATTTGCTGTTGCAATCGGCTTGCCAATATTTTATTGAAGATTTTTGCATCTATGTTCATCATGGATATTGGCCTGAAGTTTTCTTTTCTCGTTTGGTCTCTGCCGGGTTTTGGTATCAGGATGATGTTGATCTCATAAAATGATTTGGGAAGGAATCCGTCTTTTTGGATTGTTTGAAATAGTTTTAGTAGGAATGGTACCAGCTCCTCCTTGTGTGTCTGGTAGAATTCGGCTGTGAGCCCGTCGGGACCTGGGCTTTTTTTGTGTGGTAGGCTGTTAATTTCTGCCTCAACTTCAGACCTTGTTATTGGTGTATTCATACTTTCAGCTTCCTCCTGGTTTTGGCTTGGGAGGACACAGGAGTCCAGGAATTTATCCATTTCTTCCAGGTTTACTAGTTTATGTGCATAGAGTTGTTTGTAATATTCTCTGATGATGGTTTGAATTTCTGTGGAGTCTGTGGTGATTTCCCCTTTATCATTTTTTATTGCATCTATTTGGTTGTTCTCTCTTTTATTTTTAATCAATCTGGCTAGTGGTCTGTCTATTTTGTTGATCTTTTCAAAAAAGCAGCTCTTGGATTTATTGATTTTTTGAAGGGTTTTTCGTGTCTCAATCTCCTTCAGTTCAGTTCTGATCTTAGTTATTTCTTGTCTTCTGCTGTGTTTTTTTTTATCTTGCTTCTCTAGCTCTTTCAATTTTGACGATAGGGTGTCAATTTTGGATCTCTCCATTCTCCTTATATGGGCGCTTATTGCTATATACTTTCCTCTAGAGACTGCTTTAAATGTGTCCCAGAGGTTCTGGCATGTTGTGTCTTCGTTCTCATTGGTTTCGAAGAACTTCTTTATTTCTGCCTTCATTTCGTTGTTTACCCAGTCAACATTCAAGAGCCAGTTGTTCAGTTTCCATGAAGCTGTGCGGTTCTGGGTCAGTTTCTGAATTCTGAGTTCTAACTTGATTGCACTATGGTCTGAGAGGCTGTTTGTTATGATTTCAGTTGTTTTGCATTTGTTGAGCAGTGCTTTACTTCCAATTATGTGGTCAATTTTAAAGTAGGTGTGATGGTGCTGAGAAGAATGTGTATTCTGTGGATTTGGGGTGGAGAGTTCTGTAAATGTCTATCAGGTTTGCTTGCTCCAGGTCTGAGTTCAAGCCCTGGATATCCTTGTTGATTTTCTGTCTGGTTGATCTGTCTAGTATTGACAGTGGAGTGTTAAAGTCTCCCACTATTATTGTGTGGGAGTCTAAGTCCTTTTGTAAGTCATTAAGAACTTGCCTTATGTATCTGGGTGCTCCTGCATTGGGTCCATATATGTTTAGGATCGTTAGCTCTTCTTGTTTTATTGATCCTTTTACCATTATGAAATGGCCTTCTTTGTCTCTTTTGATCTTTGTTGCTTTAAAGTCTATTTTATCAGAGATGAGGATTGCAACTCCTGCTTTCTTTTGCTTTCCATTAGCTTGGTAAATCTTCCTCCATCCCTTTATTTTGAGCCTTTGTGTATCCTTGCATGTGAGATGGGTTTCCTGGATACAGCACACTGATGGGTTTTGGATTTTTATCTAATTTGCCAGTCTGTGTCTTTTGATTGGTGCATTTAGTCCATTTACATTCAGGGTTAATATTGTTATGTGTGAATTTGATACTGCCATTTTGATGCTAAGTGGCTGTTTTGCCTGTTAGTTGTTGTCGATTCTTCATTATGTCGAAGCTCTTTAGCATTCAGTGTGATTTTGGAATGGCTGGTATTGGTTGATCCTTTCTATGTGTATTGCCTCTTTTAGGAGCTCTTGTAAAGCAGGCCTGGTGGTGACAAAATCTCTGAGTACTTGCTTGTTCGCCAAGGATTTTATTTTTCCTTCACTTCTGAAGCTCAGTTTGGCTGGATATGAAATTCTGGGTTGAAAGTTCTTTTCTTTAAGAATGTTGAATATTGGCCCCCACTCTCTTCTGGCTTGTAGTGTTTCTGCCAAGAGATCTGCTGTGAATCTGATGAGCTTCACTTTGTGGGTGACCCGACCTTTCTCTCTGGCTGCCCTTAGTATTCTCTCCTTTATTTCAACCCTGTTGAATCTGACGGTTATGTGCCTTGGGGTTGCTCTTCTTGCGGAATATCTTTGTGGTGTTCTCTGTATTTCCTGCAAATGAGTGTTGGCCCTCTTGCTAGGTGGGGGAAATTTTCCTGGATGATGTCCTGAAGAGTATTTTCCAGCTTGGATTCATTCTCTTCGTCTTCTTCCGGTACACCTATCAAACGTAGGTTAGGTCTTTTCACATAGTTTCACATTTCTTGGAGACTTTGTTCATTCCTTTAGCGCTTTTTTCTCTAATCCTGGTTTCTCGTTTTATTTCATTGAGTTGGTCTTCGACTTCAGATATTCTTTCTTCTGCTTGGTCAATTCGGCTATTGAAACTTGTGTTTGCTTCGCGAAGTTCTTGTATTGTGTTTTTCAGCTCCTTTAATCATTCATATTCCTCTCTAAGTTATCCATTCTTGTTATCATTTCCTCGAATCTTTTTTCAAATCTTTTTTCAAGGTTCTTAGTTTCTTTGCATTGATTTAATACATGATTTTTTAGCTCACAAAAGTTTCTCATTATCCATCTTCTGAAGTCTAATTCTGTCATTTCGTCGCAGTCATTCTCCGTCCAGCTTTGTTCCTTTGCTTGTGAGGAGTTTTGGTCCTTTCTAGGAGGCGAGGTGTTCTGGTTTCGGGTGTTTTCCTCCTTTTTGCGCTGGTTTCTTCCCATCTTTGTGGATTTGTCCGCTGGTCGTCCGCGTAGTTGCTGACTTTTCGATTGGGTCTCTGAGTGGACACCCGGAATGTTGATGATGGAGTATTTCTGTTGCTTGGTTTTCTTTCTACCAGTCTAGCCCCTTCGCTGTACGAGTGCTGAGGTCCGCTCCAGACCCTGCTTGTCTGGGGTGCACCTCTAGCAGCTGTGGCACAGCGAGGGATGCTACCAGTTTCTTTTTCTGCTATCTTTGTTTCTGGATGATGCCTGCCTAATGTCAGTCTTTTGGATATAGAGGGGTCAGGGAGCTGCTTGAGAAGACAGTTTGTACTTTATATGGGCCTAATTGCTGACCTGTGCGCTCTGTTGTTCAATCAGGGCTGTTAGGCTGCTATGTTTGATTCTGCTGCAACAGAACTCATTAAAAAAACCCTTTTTTTCTCAAATGATCTGTGTTGATGGGTTTGGGCTTTATTTTTGGATATTCGATGAGGTGTCCTGCCCAGCTAGAAGGCAGACTAGCCACTGTTTGGCTGCCGAGGCTCCAGCCTGCTCTTGTGTGATTCGCCCTGTTCCTGCAGGCTCTGCTGTGCTCTCCGCCATGCCCTGTGGTTGAGTCTCTTCATTGTAGCGTGTTGCCTCAGAAACGGCAGGCTGCGTCAGCAGTGGGCGTGTATCTCAGTAGGGACGGGTTGCCTCGGCAACGGCTGGCTGCATCAGCAGTGGGCGTGTATCTCAGTTGGGGTGGGTTGCCTCGGTAGTGGTGGACGCCCCTCCCCCACAGAGCGTCTCGGATCATGTGCTCGGGATAGTTTGAAATCGCGGTTTGGTTCGTCCCACTGGGTATCCCAAACGATCTGTTCCTGCAATCTCCTGGGCTGGCCTTCTGTCCAAGTCTCGTTCAGTCTCAAATCCAGCCCTCTAGAGTCTCAGGTTGCCGGTTCAGCAGGGCACCCAGACAAGCACGCCCTGTGGGGATTGCTGGGTAGGGCCGGCCGCCGCCACCCCAGCTGTTGGCTTCGTCAGGCAGACCTACTGCCTGGCATTCCGTGTCTTTTTTATACTTGGGAGTTTCCTTGTTCTGTGAGCAAAAACGATCAGTCTGGAAATGCAGCTCTGACTCACCGTTTGCGGATTCAACGCGAGCTCCAATCCTGGGTTGTTCTCACAGCGCCATCTTGAGTCCTCCCTCTGGCTCAGCTTTTTTATTTCTTTTGGTTTTTATGTAGTTTATAGCAAGCAAGTAGCGCTGTGTCAGTCGAGCCCAGTCGAGAATTTGTGATCTCACTCTCCACCTGGCTCGACATGCCACTGTCACGGGATTACAGATGTGATGCACTGAGCCTAACCCACGTTTTGCTTCCCTTCTGAAGACAAAAATGTCCCATGTATGTTTGGCAAGTCTTGAACACGCATCATCGAAAATTTTGCGTTGGTCTGCGAAGCGTCTACCTGACAGGTTCCTGTGAGCCATGGTACCTGGCAGGCCGAGTTTAATGGTAGCGCTGATGCCTTTTCGGAATTATATGTACAGTCCTAATTTCAGTGTACGTGCTGATGCAGCGAGCACATGCTGTGCCCAGCTTAACTTTTTTATTTCTTTCAGTTTTTACATTGTTTAGAGCAAGCAAGAAGGACTGTGTTGCATGAGGTCAGTCTCGAATTTGTGATCTCACTCTCCGCCCGGCTCAGCATTCCACTGTCATGAAATTACAGGTGTGATACGCCAGCCTAACCCAAGTTTTTTTCCGTTCTGAAGACGAAAATTTCACATGTTGATCGGGCAGGTCTCGAACACCCACCCTAGAATTCATTTCATTGGTCTTCAAAGCACCTAAATGACAGGTTCCTTTGAGCCGTTATACCTGGCAGGCCGAGATTCATGTGAGCGCTAAGGCATTATCAAGCTTCTATGTAGAATCCGAATTTCAGTGTACATGCTGCCGAAGCGAGCACATGCCATCAGCCCGGCTCGACATTTCACTGTCAAAAATTACAGTTGTGATACGCCGAGCCTAACCCAAGTTTTGTTTACGTTGTGAAGATGGAAATTTCCCATGTTGGTCGGCCAGGTCTTGCACACGCACCCTCTAAATTTTGTTTGCGTTGGTCTTCGAAGTGCCTAAAAGACAGGTTTCTGTGAGCCACCGTACATGGCAGGCCGAGTTTCATGCTAGCACTGAGGCCTTTTAAAGCTTTTATGGACAGTCTCAATTTCAGTGTAGGTGCTACCAACATGAGCACATGCCATCCGCCTGGCTCGACATTCCACTGTCACGGGATTACAGGTGTGATGCGCCGAGCGTAACCCAAGTTTTGTTTTTATTCTGAAGACGGAAATTTCACATGTTGATCGGGCGGGTCTCGAGCACGCACCCTCGAAATTTTTATTGTGTTGGTCTTCGAAGGGCCTAATTGACAGGTTCCTGTGGGCCACCTTACCGGGCAGTCCGAGTTTCATGCTGGCTCTGAGGTGTTTTCAAGCTTCAATGTAGAGTCCCAATTTCAGTGTACGTGCTTCAGAAACAAGCATAGGCCGTATGCCCAACTCGATGACTTCTATGTAGAGTCTTAATTTCAGTGTACGTGCTGCCGAAGCGAGCACATGCCATCTGCCCTGCTCGACATTCCACTTTCATGGGATTACTGGTGTGATGCGCCGAACCTAATTCAAGTTATGTTTGCGTTCTCAAAATGGAAATTTTTCATGTTGGTCAGGCGGGTCTCCAGCACGCACCTTCAAAATTTCCTTTGCATTTGTCTTCGAAGCGCTTATATTACGGCTTCCTGTGAGACACCGTACGTGGCAGGTTGAGTTCTATGCTAGCGCTGAGGCCTTTTCAACCTTCCATGAAAAGTCCAAATTTCAGTGTACTTGCTGCTGAAACAAGTACATGCCGTCTGCCCGGCTAAATATTCCACTGTCACGGGATTAGAGGTGTGATACTCCGAGCCTAACCCAAGTTTTGTTTCCATTCTGAAGACGGAAATTTTCCACATTGGGCGGGCGAATCGCGAACATGCACCCTCGAAATTTTAATTGCGTTGGTATTTGAAGCGCCTAAATGACAGGTTTCTGTGAGCCACCATACCTGGCTGGCCGAGTTTCATGCTAGCACTGAGGCCTATTCAAGCTTCTATATAGAGTCCCAATTTCAGTGTACTTGCTGCCGAAGCGAGCACATGCTGTCCAACCGGCTCAACAATCCACTGTAACAAGATTACAAGTGTGATGTGCCGAGCCTAACCCATGTTTATTTTCCGTTCTGAAGACAAAAATTTCCCTGTTGGTCGGGCGGGTTTTGAACACGCACCCTGGAAATATTTTTTGCGTAGGTCTTCGAAGTGCATAAATGACAGGATCCTTTGAGCCACCATACCAGGCAGGCCGAGTTTCATGCGAGAGCTGAGGCCTTTTCAAACTCCTATGTAGAGTCCCAATTTCAGTGTACGTGCTGCCGAAATGAGCACATGCCGTCCGGCCGGCTCGACATTCCACTGTCACGGGATTACAGGTGTGATGCGTCAAGCGTTATCCAAATTTTGTTTTTGTTCTGAAGACGGAAGTCACGAATGTTTGTCGGGTGGGTCCCAAACACACACCCTCAAAATTGTTTCTGCATTGGTTTCGAAGCGCCTAAATGACAGGTTTCTGTGAGCCACCATACCTGGCAGGCCGAGTTTCATGTTAGCGCTGATGCATTTTCAATCTTATATGTAGAGTCCAAATTTCAGTGTACGTGCTGCCGAAGTGAACACATGCAGTTCACATGGCTCGACATTCCATTGTCACGAAATTACAGGTGTGATGCTCCGAGCATAACCCAAGCTTTTTTTTCGTTCTGAAGGCGGAAATTTCCCATGTTGGTTGGGCGGGTATTGTACACGAACCCTCGAATTTTTTTTTCGTTGGTCTTCATAGTGCCTAAATGACAGGTTCCTGTGAGCCACTGTACCTGGCAGGGCTAGATTCATGCTAGCGCTGAGACCTTTTCAAGCTTCTATGTAGAGTTCCAATTTCAGTGTATGTGGCCCCAAAGCGAGCACATGCCATCTGCCCAGCTCAACATTCCACTGTCATAGTCTTACAGGTGTGATGCCCCAAGCCTTACCCAAGTTTTGTATCCGTTCTGAAAACGGAAATTTCCCATGTTCGTCGAGTGGGTCTCGAACATGCACCCATGAAATTTTTTTGCATTGGTCTTCGAAGCGTCTAAATGACAGGTTCCTGTGAGCCACCATACCTGGCAGGTTGAGTTTCATACTAGCGCTGAGGCCTTTTCAAGTTTTTATGTAGAGTCCCAATGTCAGTGTACGTGCTTCGGAAACGAGCACATGCGGTATGCCCAGCTCGACGGCTTCTATGTGGAGTCCCAATTTCAGTGTACTTGCTGCCGAAGCGAGCACATGGTGTCTGCCTGGCTCAACATTCCACTGTCACAAGATTACCGGTGTGATGTGCTGAGCAAGCCCAAGTTTTGTTTCCGTTCTGAAGGTAAAAATTTCTCATGTTGGTCAGGCGGGTCTCCAACAGGCACCCTCAAAATTTTTTTTGTTGGTCTTCGAAGCGCCTATATTACAGGTTCCTGTGAGACACCGTACCTGGCAGGCCGAGTTCTATGCTAGCGCTGATGCTTTTTCAAGCTTCCATGAAGAGTCCCAATTTCAGTGTATGTGCTGCCGAAGCGAGCACATGCCGTTTGCCTGGCTCGACATTCCACTGTCACAGGATTACAGGTGTGATGCGCCGAGCTTAACCCTAGTTTATTTTTCGTTCTGAAGACAAAAATTTCCAGTGTTGGTCGGGTGGGTCTCCAACACGCATTTTCGAAATTTTTTGCATTGGTCTTCGAAGCACCTTAATGATAGGATCCTGTGAGCCATTGTACCTGGCAGGGCAAGTTTCTTCCTAGCACTGTGGCCTTTTCAAGTTTCTACGTAGAGTCCCAGTTTCAGTGTACATGATTCGGAAATGAACACATGCTATATGTCTAGCTGGACGGCTTCTATATAGAGTCCCAATTTCATTGTACGTGCTGCCGATGTGATCACATGCCGTTTGCCCGGCTCGACATTCCGTTGTCACGGGATTACAGTTGTGATGCGCCGAGTCTAACCCAAGTTTTGTTTTTATTCTGAAGTCTGAAATTTCCCATGTTGGTCGGGCGGGTCTCGAACACGCACTTTCGCAATTATTACTTCGTGTGTCTTCAAAGTGCCTAAATGACAGGTTCCTTTGGGCCACCGTACATGGCAGGCCAAGTTTCATGCTGGCGCTGATGCCATTTCAGTTTTCTATGTAGAGTCCCAATTTCAGTGTCTGTGCTGCCGAAGCGACCACATGTCGTCCGCATGGCCGACATTTCACTGTCACGGGATTACAGGTGAAATGCGCCGAGCCTAACCCTAGTTATTTTTCGTTTTGAAGACGAAAATTTCCCATGTTGGTCGGGCGGGTCTCGAACAATCACCCTCAAAATTTTTTGCGGTGGTCTTCAAAGCGCCTAAATGACAGGTTCCTGTGAGCCACCGTACCTGGCTCGCCGACTTTCATGCTAGCGCTGAGGTGTTTTCAAGCTTCTATGTAGAGTCCCAATTTCAGTGTATGTGCTTCGGAAATGAGCACATGCCATATTCCCGGCTGGACAGCTTCTATGTAGAGTCCCAATTTCAGTGTATGTGCTGCCGAAACGAGCACATACTGTCTGCCCGGCTAGACATTTTACTTTCACAGGATTAAAGGTGTGATGCGCCAAGCCCAACCCAAGTTTTGTTTTTGTTCTGAAGGTGGAAATTTCCCATGTTAGTTGGGCGGGTCTCAAACATGCACCCTCAAAATATTTTTTGCGTTGGTCTTTGAAGCGCCAAAATGACAGGTTCCTGTGAGCCACCGTACCTGGCAGGCAGAGTTTCATGCTAGCGCTGAGGCCTTTTCAAGCTTCTATATAGAGTCTCAATTTCAGTGTACATGCTGTCGCAGCGAGCAAAAACCGTCCACCCGGCTCGACATTCCACTGTCACGGGATTACTGGTGTGATACGCCGAGCCTAACCCAAGTTTTGTTTCCGTTTTGCAGAAAGAAATCTTCCATGCTGGTCATGCCGGTCTCGAACACACATCCTCGAAATGTTTTTTGCGTTGATCTTCGAAGCGCCTAAATGACAGGTTCCTGTGAGGCACTGTACCTGGGAGGCCGACTTTCATGCTAGCGCTGAAGCCTTTTCAAGTTCTATGTAAAGTCCCAATTTGAGTGTATGTGTGGCCGAAACAAGCATATGCCATCGGCCCGGCTCGACATACCACTGTCACGGGAGTACAGGTGTGATGTGGTGAGCCTAACACAAGTTTTGTTTCCGTTATGAAGAGAAAAATTTTTTACCTTGGTCTAGCAGATCTCGAACACTCAACGTGAAAATTTTTTTTCGTTGGTCTTCGAAGCACGTACCTGACATGTTCCTGTGAGACACTGTTCCTGGCAGGCCGAGTTTCATGCTAGCACTGAGGCCTTTTCAAGCTTCTGTGTAGAGTCCCAATTTCAGTGTACGTGCTGTCAAAGCAAGCACATGTCGTCTGCCCAGCTCGACATTCCACTCTGACTGGTTTTTTGGTGTGATGCGCCGAGCCTTACCCAAGTTTTGTTTTCATTCTGAAGACAAATATTTCCCACGTTTGTTAGGCGGGTCTCGAACCCGCACCCTGGATATATTATTTGCGTTTGTCTTCGAAGCGCCTAAATGACAGGTTTCTGTGAGCCTTGTACCTGGCAGGCCGAGTTTTATGCTAGGGATGAGGCCTTTTCAAGCTTTTATGTAGAGTCCTAATTTCAATGTATGTGCTGCTGTATCAAGCACATGCCGTCTGCCTGGCTCAACATTCCACTGTCAGAAGATTATAGGTGTGATGCGCCAAACCTATCCCAAGTTTTGTTTCCGATCTGAAGACGAGAATTTCCTACATTGGTCAGGCGGGTCTTGAACACGCACCCTCGAAATTTCCTTTGCGTTGGTCTTGCAAGCGTTTAAGTGACAGGTTCCTGTGAGCGACCATACCTGGCAGGCCGAGTTTGATGCTAGCGCTGAGGCCATTTCAAGCTTCTATGTAGAGTCCCAATTTCAGTGTATGTGCTGCGGAAACGAGCTCATGCCGTCCGCCTGGCTGGACATTCCACTCTCACGGGATTACAGCTGTGATGCGCCGAGCCTAACCCAAGTTTTTTTTTTTATTCTGAAGACAGAAATTTTCCATGTTTGTCGGGCAAGTCTCGAACACGCACCTCGAAATTTTTGGCGTTGGTCTTTGAGGCGACAAAATGACAGGTTTCTGTGAGCCACCGTACCTGGCAGGCCGAGTTCCATGCAAGCGCTGAGGCCTTTTCAAGCTTCTATGGTAGAGTCCCAATTTCAGTGTACGTGCTGCCGAAGTGAGCAAAAGCCATTTGCCCCGCTCGACATTCCACTGTCACGGGATTACAAGTGTGACATGCCGAGCCTAACCCAAGTTTTGTTTTTATTCTGAAGACGGAAATTTCCCACGTTGGTCGGGCAGGTCTCGAATATGCACCCTCGAAATTTTCTTTGCGTTGGTCTTCAAAGCGTCTAAATGACAGGTTCCTGTGAGCCACCGCACCTGGAAGGCCGAGTCTCATGCTAGAGCTGAGGCCTTTTTAAGCTTCTTTGTAGAGTCCCACTTTCAGTGTACATAATGCTGAAGCGAGCACATGCCATTTGCCCAGCTAGACATTCCACTGTCACGGAATTATAGGTGCGATGTGCCGAGCCTGACCCAAGTTTTGTTTTCGTTAAAAGACGAAAGTTTCCCATGTTGGTCTGGCGGGTCTCGAACAAGCACCTTCGAAATTTTTTTTGTGTTGGTCTTCCACGTGCCTAAATGACAGGTTCCCGTGAGCCACCGTACGTGGCAGGCCGAGTTTCATACTAGCGCTGAGGTCTTTTCAAGCTTCTATGTAGAGTCCCAATTTCAGTGTATGTGCTGCCGAAGCAAGCCCATGCCGTCCGCACGGCTCGACATTCCACTGTCACGGGATTACAGGTGTAATGCGCTGAGCCTAACCCAAGTTTTGTTTCTGTTCTGAAGACGGAAATTTCCCATATTGCTCGGGCGGGTCTCGAACACGCACCCTCGATACTTTTTTTGTGTTGGCTTTCAAAGCGCCTAAATGACAGGTTCCTCTTAGAAACCGCATCTGGCAGGCCGAGTTTTATGCTAGCGTTGAGGCTTCTTCGGGCTTCTATGTAGAATCCTAATTTCAGTGTACATGCTGCCAATGCGAGCACATGCCATGCCCAACGCAGCTTTTTTATTTCTTTCAGTTTTATGTTGTTTATACAAACAGGTAGTGCTGTGTTTAGCGAGTCCAGTCTCGAATTTGTGATCTCACTGTCCTCCTGGCTCGATATTCCACTGTCACGAAATTCCAGGTGTGATGCGCTGAGCCTAACCCAAGTTTTGGTGGCGTTCTGAGGATGGCAATTTCTCATGTAGGTCGGGTGGGTCTCGAACACGCTCCTTCAAAAATTTTTTGCGTTGGTTTTTGAAGCAACTAAATGACAGGTTCCTGTGAGCCAGCGTACCTGGCAGGCCGAGTTTCATGCTAGCACTGATGCCTTTGCAAGCTTCTATGTAGAGTCCCAATTTCCATGTACGTGCTGCCAAAGCGGGCACATGCCATCCACACGGCTTGACATTCCACTCTCACGGGATTACAGGTGTGATGCACCGAGACTAACCCAAGTATTCTTTTCGTTCTGATGACACAAATTTCTAATGTTAGTCGGGCGGGTCTCCAACACGCACCTTCGAAATTTTTTGCGTTGGTCTTCGAAGCACCTTAATGATAGGATTCTGTGAGCCATTGTACCTGGCAGGGCGAGATTCTTCCTAGCGCTGTGGCCTTTTCAAGTTGCTATGTAGAGTCCCAATTTCAGTGTATGTGCTTCAAAAACGAACACATGCCATATGTCCAGCTTGACGGCTTCTATGTAGAGTCCCAATTTCAGTGTATGTGCTGCCGAAGTGAGCACATGCCGTTTTCCTGGCTCAACATTCCATTGTCACGAAATTACAGGTGTGATGCGCCGAGTCTAATTCAAATTTTGTTGTCGTTCTGAAGTCTGAAATTTCCCATGTTGGTTGGGCCGGTCTCGAACATGCAGTTTCGCAATTATTACTGCGTGAGTCTTCGAAGTACCTAAATGACAGTTCCTGTGAGCCATCGTACATGGCAGGCCGAGTTTCATGCTAGTGCTGATGCCATTTTAATTTTCTATGTAGATTCCCAATTTCAGTGTTTGTGCTGCCGAAACAACTACATGTCATCTGCATGGGCGACATTTCACTGTCACGGGATTACAGGTGAAATGCGCCGAGCCTAACCCAAGTTATTTTTCCGTTCTGAAGACGGAGATTTCCCATGTGGGTTGGGCGGGTATCGAACAATCACCGTTGATATTTTTTTGTGGTGGTCTTCGAAACGCCTAAATGACAGGTTCCTGTGAGCCACTGTGCTTCGCAGGCCGAGTTTAATGCTAGTGCTGAGGCCTTTTCAAGCTTCTATGTAGAGTCCCAATTTCAGTGTACGTGCTGCCAAAGCGAGCATATCCTGTCCGCTTCGCTCGACATTCCACTGTCACGGGATTACAGATGTGATGCACCGAGCCTAACCCAAGTTTTGTTTCCGTTCTGAAGACGGAAATTTACCATGTTGGTCGGGCTGGTTTTGAACACCCACCCTCAAAATATTTTTTGCATTGGTCTTCGAAGCACCTAAATGACAGGTCCCTGTGAGCCACCGAATCTAGCAGGCCAAGTTTCATGCTAGCACTGATGCCTTTTCAAGATTCTATGTGGAGTCACAATTTCAGTGTACATACTGCTGAAGCGAGCACATCCCATTTTCTTAGCTCGACACTCCACTGTCACGAGGTTACAGGTGTGATGCGCCGACCCTAACCCAAGTATTTTTTTCGTTTTTAAGACGGAAAATTTCCACGTTGGTTAAGCGGGTCTCAAACACGCACCATCGAAAATATTTGCGATGGTCTTCGAAGTGCCTAAATGACAGGTTCCTGAGAGCCACCGTACCTGGCAGGCCGAGTTTCATGCTAGCACTGAGGGTTTTTCAAGCTTTTATGTAGAGTCCCAATTTCAGTATACGTGCTGCAGAAGCGAGAACATGCCATCCTCCTAGCTCGACATTCCACTCTCACGGGATTACATGTGTGATGCGCAGAGCCTAACCCAAGTTTTGTTTCCGTTCTGAAAACAGACATTTCCCACGTTGGTCGGGCTGGTCACGAACAGGCATCCTCAAATGTTTTTTTGCATTGGTCTTCAAAGCGCCTAAATGACAGTTTCCTTTGAGCCACCGTACCTGGCAGGCCGAGTTTCATGTTAGTGCTGAAGCCTTTTCGGGCTCCTAAGTAGCGTCCCAATTTCAGTGTACATGCTGCAGAATAAAGCACATGCTGTGCCTGGCCCAGCTTTATTATTTCTTTCGGGATTTATGTTGTTTATAGCCAGCGGGAAGTGCAGTGTCAATTGAGGCCAGTCTCGAATTTGAGATCTCACTGTCTGCCCGCCTTGACATTCCGCTGTCAGGGGATTACAGGTGTGATGCACCGACCTAACCCAAGTTTTGCTTCCGTTCTGAAGACGGACATTTCCGAAGTTGTTCAGGCCGGTCACAAACAAGCATCCACGAAATTTTTCTGCGTTGGTCTTCAAAACGCCTAAATGACAGGTTCCTGTGAGCCACCATATCTGGCAGGCCGAGTTTCATGTTGGCACTGAGGCCTTTTCAAGCTTCTATGTAGAGTCCCAATTTTAGTGTACATGCTGCCGAAGGGAGCACATGCCGTGCCCGGCTCACCTCTATTATTTCTTTCGGTTATTATGTTGTTTATAGCAAGCGGGTAGCACTGTGTTGATCCAGGGAAGTCTCAAATTTGTGATCTCACTGTCTGCCCAGCTCGACATTACACTGTCACGGGATTACAGGTGTGATGCGCCGAGCCTAACCCAAGTTTTGTTTTTGTTCTGAAGGCAGAAATTTCCCATGTTCGTCAGGCAGGTCTCAAACACCCATCCTCAAAATTTTCTTGCGTTGGTCTTCGAAGCGCCTAAATGACAGGTTCCTGAGGGCCACGGTACCTGGCAGGCCTAGTTTTATGCTAGTGCTGAGGCCTTTTCAAGCTTCTATGTAGAGTCCCAATTTCAGTGTACATGCTGCCGAAGCGAGGACATGCCGTGCCCGGCTCAGCTTTTTTATTTCTTTCGGTTTTTATGTTGTTTATAGCAAGCGGGTTGCGCTGTGTCGGTTTAGGCCAGTCTCGAAATTGTGATCTCATTGTCTGCCCAGCTCGACATTACACTGTCACGGGATTACAGGTGTGATGCCCCGAGCCTAACCCAAGTATTTTTTCCATTCTGAAGACGGAAATTTTCCATGTTGGTCAGGCTGGTTTCAAACACACATCCTCGAATTTCTTATTGCGTTGGTCTTCGAAGTGCCTAAATGACAGGTTCTTGCGAGCCACTGTATTTGTCAGGCCGAGTTTCATGCTAGCACTGAGGCCTTTCTGGGCTTCTATGTAGAGTCCCAATTTCAGTGTACGTGCTGCTGAAGTGAGCACATGTTGTGCTTGGCTCAGATTTTATTTCTTTCGGTTTTTATGTTGTTTATAGCAAGCGGGTATCACTGTGTCGGTCGAGGTGAGTCTCGAATTTGTGATCTCACTGTTGCCCGACTCGACATTCCACTCTCACGGGATTACAGGAGTGATGCACTGAGCCTAACCCAAGTTTTGTTTGTGTTCTGAAGACGGAAATTTTTCATGTTTCTCACGTGGGTCTTGCACACGCATCTTCAAAATTTTTACTGTGTATGTCTTCGAAGCATGTAAATGACAGTTTTCTGTGAGCCACCATACCTGGCAGGCCGAGTTTCCTCCTAGTGCTGAGGCCTTGTCGGCCTTCTATGTACAGTCCCAATTTCAGTGTACATGCTGCCGAAGCGAGAACATGTTGTGCTCAGCTCAGCTTTTTCATTTCTTTCGGTTTTATATTGTTTATACCAAGCGGGTAGCACTGTGTCAGTCGAGGGCAGTCTCGAATTTGTGATCTCACTGTCTGCCCGACTCGACATTACACTGTCACGGGATTACAGGTGTGATGCGCCAAGCCTAACTCAAGTATTTGTTCCATTCTGAAGACGAAAATTGTTCATGTTGGTCGGGCGGGCCTCGAACACGCATTATCGAATTTCTTTTTGTGTTGGTCTTCGAAGTGCCTAAATGACAGGTTCCTGTGAACCACCATATTTGGCAGGCTGAGTTTCATGCTAGCGCTGAGGCCTTTTCTGGCTTCTATGTAGAGTTTCAATTTCAGTGTACGTGCTGCCGAAGCAAGCACATGCCGTGCCCGGCTCAGCTTTTATATTTATTTCGGTTTTTATGTTGTTTATAGCAAGCGGGTAGCGCTGTGTCGGGCGAGGCCAGTCTCGACTTTGTGATCTTACTGTCTGCCCGGCTTGACATTCCACTGTTACGGGATTAAAGGTGTAAAGCGCCGAGCTTAACCCAGGTTTTGTTTTTGTTCTGAAGACGGAAATTTTCCATGTGGGTCAGGCGAGTCTCGAACACGCATCCTGGAAAATTTTTTGCGTTGGTCATCGAAGCACCTAAATGACAGGTTCCTGTGAGCCACCGTACCTGGTAGGGCGAGTTTCATGCTAGCGTTGAGGCCTTTTCGGTCTTCTATGTAGAGTCCCAATTCAGTGTACGTGCTGCCGAAGCAAGAACATGCCGTGTTTATTTCTTTTGGTTTTTATGTTGTTTATAGCAAGCAGGTAGTGCTGTGCCGGTCGAGGCCAGTCTCGTATTTGTTACCTCACTGTTTGCATGGCTCGACATTCCAGTGTCACGGGATTACAGGTGTGTTGCGCCGAGCCTAACCCAAGTTTGGTTTTAGTTCTGAAGACGGAAATTTCCCATGTTTGTTGGGCGGGTTTCGAACACGCATCCTCGAAATATTTTTTGCATTGGTCTTCTAATCGCCTAAATGACAGGTTTCTGTGAGCCACCGTACCTTTCAGGCCAAGTTCCACGCTAGTGCTGAGGCCTATTCGCCATTCTATGTAGAGTCCCAATTTCAGTGTACGTGCTGCCGAAGCGAGCAAATGCCGTGCCCTTCTCAGCTTTTTTATTTCTTTCGGTTTTTATGTTGTTCATAGGAAGTGGGTAGCGCTGTGTCAGTTTAGGCCAGTCTCGAATTTGTGATCTCACTGTCTGCCTGGCTCGCCATTTTATTTTCACAATATTACAGGTGTGATGTGCCGAGCCCAATCCACGTTTTGTTTCCATTCTAAAGACGGAAATTTTCCATATTGGTTGGGAGGGTCTTGAACCCGCATTCTTGAAATTTTTTTCGCGTTGTTATTCGAAGCGCCTAAATGACAGGTTCCCTTGAGCCATCGTACATTTAGGCCGACATTATGCTAGCGCTGAGGCCTTATCGGGCTTCTATGTAGAGTTTCAATTTCAGTGTATGTGCTGCCGAAGTGAGCACATACCGTCCTCCCGGCTCGACATTCCACTTTCACGGGATTACAGGTGTTATGCACCGAGCCTAATTCAAGTTTTGTTTCTTTTCTGAAGAGGGACATTTCCCAGGTGGGTCGGGTGGGTCTCGAACATGCACCATCAAAATTTTTTCTTCTTTGGCCTTCAAAGCGCCTAAATAACAGGTTACTGTGAGCCACTGTACCTGGCAACCCGAGTTTCATGCTATCGCTGAGGCGTTTTCGAGCTACTATGTATAGTCCCAATTTCAGTGTATGTGCTTCGAAAATGAGCACATGCTCTATGCCTAAATCGATGGCTTCTATGTAGAGTCCCAATTTCAGTGTACGTGCTGCTGAAGCGAGCCCATGCCATCCGCCCGACTCGATATTCCACTGTCACGGGATTACAGGTGTGATTCGCCTAGCCTAACCCAAGTTTTGTTTTTGTTCTCAAGACCGAAATTTTCCATGTTGGTCGGGCGGGTCTTGAACACGCAGCCAGGAAATTTTTATTGCGTTGGTCTTCAAAGCGACTTATATGACAGGTCCCTCTGTGTCACCGTACCTGGCAGGCCGAGTTTCATGCTAGCACTGAGGTCTTTTCAAGCTTCTATGTAGAGTCCCAATTTCAGTGTACGTGCTTCGGAAACGAGCACATCCCATATGCCCAGCTCGACGGCTTCTTTGTACAGTCCCAACTTCAGTGTACATGCTGCCGAAGTGAGCACATGATGTCCGCTCGGCTCGACATTCCACTTTCACGGGATTACAGGTGTGATGCACCGAGCCTATCCCAAGTTTTGTTTCCGTTCTGAAGGTGGAAATTTTTCATGTTTGTCAAACAAGTCTCCAACACACAGCCTCGAAATTTCTTTTGCATTGGTCATCGAAGTGCCTAAATGACAGGTTTCTGCGAGCCACCGTACCTGGCAGGCCGAGTTCTATACAAGCGCTAAGGCCTTTTCAAACTTCCATGTAGAGTCCCAATTTCAGTGTACATGCTGCCGAAGCAAGCACATGCCGTACGTCCGGCTCAACATTAGACTGGCACAAGATTACAGGTGTCATGCACCGAACCTAATCCAAGTTTTGTTTCCGTTTTGAAGCCAGAAATTTCCCACGTGGGTCGGGCATGTTTCCAACACGCACCATCACAATTTTTTTGCGTTGGTCTTCGAAGCGCCTAAATGTCAGATTCCTGTGAGCCACCGTACCTGGCAGGTTGAGTTTCATGCTAGCCCTGAGGCCTATTCAAGCCTCTATATAGAGTCCCAATTTCAGTGTACATGCTGCCAAAGCGAGCACATGCTGTATGTCTTGCTCGACATTCCACTGTCATGGGATTACAGGTGAAATGCACAGAGCCAAACCCAAGACTTGTTTCCGATCTGAAGACAGAAATTTCCCACGTTGGTCGGGCATGTCTCGAAGATTCACCCTTGAGAAATTTTTGCGTTGCTCTTCGAAGCACCTAAATGACAGGTTCCCGTGAGCCACTGTACCTGGCTGGCCCAGGCTCATGCTATTGCTGAGGTGTTTTCAAGCTTCTGTGTAGAGTCCCAATTTCAGTGTATGTGCTGCCGAAGTGAGCACATCCCCTTTGCATAGCTGGACATTTCACTGTCACGGGATTACAGGTGTAATGCGCCAAGCCTAACCCAAGTTTTGTTTTCGTTCTGAAGACAGAAATTTCCCATGTTGGTCGGGCGGGTCTCAAAAACACACCATCGAAATTCTTTCTGCGTTGGTCTTCCAAACGTCAAAATGACAAGATTCTGTGAGCCACTGTACCTGGCAAGCCAAGTTTCAGGTTATTGCTGAGGCATTTTCAAGCTTCTATGTAGAGTCCCAATTTCAGTGTACATGCTGCCGAAGCGAGCACATGCCATATGCTCAACTCGATGGCTTCTATGTAGAGTTTCAATTTCACTGTACGTGCTGCCGACGCGAGCACATGCCGTCCACCTGGCTGGACATTCCACTGTCACGGGATTGCAGGTGTGATGTGCCATGCCTATCCCAAGTTTTGTTTCCTTTCTGAAGACGGAAATTTCACATGTTGGTCGGGCGGGTCTCAAACATGCACCATCGAAATTTTTTCTGCGTTGGTCTATGAAGCGCCTAAATGACAGCTTCCTGTGAGCCACTGTACCTGGCCGGCCGAGTTTCATGTTATTGCTGAGGCGTATTCAAGCTTCTATGTAAAGTCTCAATTTCAGTGTACGTGCTTCGGAAACGAGCACATGCCATATGCCCAACTCGACGGCTTCTATGTAGAGTTTCAATTTCACTGTATGTGCTGCAGAAGCGAGCACATGCCATCCACCTGGCTCAGCGTTCCACTATTATGGGATTACAGGTGTGATGCGCCGAGCCTAACTCAAGCTTTGTTTACGTTCTGAAGAAGAAAATTTCCCATGTCAGTCGGATGGGTCTCGAAAACGCATTCTCGAAATTTTTATTGCGTTGGTCTTTGACGTGCGTAAATGACAGGTTCCTGTGAGCCACTGGACCTTGAAGGCCGAGTTTCATGCTAGTGCTGAGGCCTCTTTAAGCTTCTGTGTAGAGTCCCAATTTCGGAGTACGTGCTGCCATAATGAGCACAAGCCATACGCATGGCTTGACATTCCACTGTCACGGGATTACAGGTGTGATGTGCCGAGCCTAACTCATGTTTTGTTTCTGTTCTGAAGACGGAAGTTTCCCATGTTTTTCGGGTGGGTCTCAAACATGCACTCTCGAAATTTTTCTTGCATTGGTCTTCGAAGTGCCTTAATTACAGTTTCCTGTGAGGCACTGTACCTGGCAGGCTGAGTTTCATGCTTGTGCTGAGGCCATTTCAAGCTTCTATGTAGAGTCCCAATATCAGTGTACGTGCCGCCGAAGCGAGCACATGCCATCCGCCCATCTCGACATTCCACTGTCACGGGATTAGAGGTGTGATGCTCCGAGCCAAACCCAAGTTTTGCTTTTGTTCTGAAAACAAAAATTTCATTTGTTGGTCGGACGGGTCTTGAACATGCACCCTCGAAATTTTTTTGCGTTGGTCTTTGAAGCACCTAAATGACAGGTCTCTGTGAGCCACTGTACCTGGCAGGCCGAGTTTCATGCTATCGCTGAGGCCTTTGCAAGCTTCTATGTAGAGTCCCAATTTCAGTGTACATGCTGCTGAAGCGAGCACATGCCGTGCCCGGCTCAGCTTTTTTCTTTCTTTCGGTTTTTATGTTGTTTATAGCAAGCCAGTTGCACTGTGTCGGTTTAGGCCAGTCTCGAATTTGTGAACTCACTGTCTGCCCTGCTCGACATTTTATTTTCACGGGATTATAGGTGTGCTGCGTTGAGAATAACCCAAGTTTTGTTTCCGTTCTGAAGACAAAAATTTCCCATATTGTTTGGGCGGGTCTGGAACACGCATCCTCGAAATATTTTTTGCGTTTGTCTTCGAAGCGCCTAAATGACAGGTTCCTTTGAGCCACCGTACATGGCAGGCCGAGTTTCATGCTAGCACTGAGGCCTTTTCAAGCTTCTATGTAGAGTCGCAATTTCAGTGTACGTGCTGCTGAAGTGAGCACATACTGTGCCCGGCTCAGCTTTTTTTATTACTTTTGGTTTTTATGTTGTTTATAGCAAGCGGGTAGTGCTGTGTCGGTCGAGACTAGTCTCAAATTTGTGATCTCACTGTCCGCCCGACTCGACATTCCACTGTCACGGGATTACAGAAGTGATGCACTGAGCCTAACCCAAGTTTGGTTTCCGTTCTGAAAACAGAAATTTCCCATGTTGCTCAGGTGGGTCTTGCACATGCATTTTCGAAATTATTATTGCGTTTGTTTTTGAAACGCGTAAATGACAGGTTTCTGTGAGCCACTGTACCTGGCTGGTCAAGTTTCATGCTAGCGCTGTGGCCTTGTCGGGCTTCTATGTACAGTCCCAATTTCAGGGTACATGCTGCCGAAGCGAGAACATGTCTAGCTCGGCTCAGCTTTTCTATTTTTTTGGTTTTAATATTGTTTATAGCAAGTGGGTAGCACTGTGTCGGTAGAGGCCAGTCTCGAATTTGTGATCTCATTGTTTGCCCGGCTCGACATTACACTGTCACAGGATTACATGTGTGATGCGCTGAGCCTAACCCAAGTATTATTTCCGTTCTGAAGACGGAAGTTTCCCATGTTGGTCGGGCGGTTTTCGAAAACGCATCCTCGAGTTTCTTATTGCGTTGATCTTCAAATCGCCTAAATGACAGGTTCCTGTGAACCACCGTATTTGTCAGGCCGAGATTCATGCTAGCACTGAGGCCTTTCTTGGCTTCTATGTGGAGTCCCAATTTCAGTGTACGTACTGCCAAAGTGAGCATAGCCTTTGCGCTAGCATGAAACTCGGCCTGCCAGGTATGGTGGCTCACAGGAACCTGTCATTTAGGCGCTTCGAAGACCAAATCACAAAATATTTCGAGGGTGCATGTTCGAGACCTGCCCGACCAACATGACAAATTTCCGTCTCCATAAGGGAATGAAACTTGGGTTAGGCTCGGCGCATCACACCTGTAATCTCGTGATGATGAAATGTCGAGCCAGGCGGACAGTGAGATCACAAATCCAAGACAGGCCTCGACCGACAAAGTGCTACCCGCTTGCTATGAACAACAAAAAAACAGAAAGAAGGAAAAAGCTGAACCGAGCACGGCATGTGCTCGCTTCAGCAGCATGTACACTGAAATTGGGACTCTACATAGAAGCTTGAAAAGGCCTCAGTGCTAGCATAAAACTCGGCCTGCCAGGTATGGTGGCTCACAAAAACCTGTCATTTAGACGCTTCGAAGACCAACGCAAAAAATATTTCGATGGTGAATCTTCGAGACCTGCCCGACCAACGTGGGAAATTTTCGTCTTCAGATCGGAAAGAAAACTTGGGATAGGCTCTGCGCATATCACATATAATCCCATGACAGTGGAATGTCGAGTCAGACAGACGGCATGTGCTCGCTTTGGCAGCATGTACACTGAAATTGGGACTCAATATAAAAGCTTGAATCGGCCTCAGGGCTAGCATGAAACTCGGCCTGCCAGGTACAGTGGCTCACAGGAACCTGTCATTTAGGCACTTCGAAGACCAATGGAAAGAAAATTTCGAGGGTGCGTGTTCAAGACACGCCCGACCAACATGTAACATTTCCGTCTTCAGAATGGAAACAAAACTTGAATTAGACTCGGCGCATCAAACCTGTAATCCCGTGACAGTGGAATGTCGAGAAGGGCGGATGGAATGTGCTTGCTTCATCTGCATGTACACTGAAATTGGAACTCTATACGGAAGCTTGAAAAGGCCTCAGCACTAGCATGAAACTCGGCCTGCCAGGTACAATGGCTCACAAGAACTTGTCATTTAGGCACTTCCAAGACCAACGCAAAATAAAATTCGAGGGTGCGTTTTCCAGACCCGCCCAAACAACATGTGAAATTTCGGTCTTTTTAACCGAAACAAAACTTGGGTTAGGCTTGGCGCATCACACTTGTAATCCCATGAGAGTGGAATGTCGAGCCGGGCAAATGGCATGTGCTCGATTTGGCAGCACATACACTGAAATTAGGACTCTACATAGAATATTGAAAAGGCCTCAGCGCTAGCATGAAACTCGGCCTGCCAGGTACGGTGGCTCACAGGAACCTGTCACTTAGGCACTTCGAATACCAACGCAAAAGATATTGCGATGGTGCGTGTTCGAGACACGCCTGACCCACGTGGGAAATTTCCGTCTTCAGAACGTAAACAAAGCTTGGGTTAGGCTCAGTGCATCACACCTGTAATCCCTTGACAGTGGAATGTCGAGCTGGGCAGATGGCAAGTGCTCGCTTCAGCAGCAGGTACACTGAAATTGAAACTCTACATAGAAGCCGTCGATTTGGGAATACGGCATGTGCTCGCTTCGGCAGCACATACACTGAAATTGGGACTCTACATAGAAGCTTGAAAAAGACTCAGCACTAGCCAGAAACTCAGCCTGCCAGATTCAGTGGCTCACAGGGACTTGTCATTAAGGCGCTTCAAAGACCAACGCCAAAAACATTTCGAGGGTGCGTGTTCCAGACCCACGTGACCAACACGGGAAATTTCCGTCTTCAGAAAAAAAAGACAAAACTTGGGTTAGGTTGGGCGCATCACACCTGTAATCCCGTGACAGTGGAATGTCAAGCCGGGCAAACAACATGTGCTCGATTCAGCAGCAGGTACACTAAAATTTGGACTCTACATAAAAGCTTGAAAAGGCCTCAGTGCTAGCGTGAAACTCAGCCTGCCAGGTACGGTGGCTCACAGGAACTTGTCATTAAGGCAATTCGAACACCAAAGCAAAAAACATTTGAAAGTGCATGTTCGGGACCCAACCAACGAATGTGGAAAATTTCCGCCTTCGGAACGGCAACAAAACTTGAATTAGGCTTGGCGCATCACACCAGTAATACCGTGACAGTGGAATGTCGAGCCGGACGGACAGCATGTGCTTGGGTTGGCAGCAGGTACACTGAAATTGGGACTCTACATAGAAGCTTGAAAAGGCCTCAGCGCTAGCATGAATCTCAGCCTGCCAGGTACGGTGACTCACAAGAACCTGTCATTTAAGCGCTTCGAAGACTAAGGCAAAAAAAAAAATTCGAGGGTGTTTTCGAGACTCACCCGACCAACATGAAAAATTTTCGTTTTCACAACAGAAACAAAACTTGGGTAGGCTCCGTGCATCACACCTGTAATCCCTGAAAGTGGAATGTCGAGCTAAGCAAAGGGGATGTGCTCGCTTCGGCAGCACGTACATTGAAATTGGGACTCTACAAAGAAGCTTGTAAAGGCCTCAGAGCTAGCATAAAACTCCGCCTGCCAGGTACGGTGGCTCACAGTAACCTGTCATTTAGGTGCTTCGAAGACCAACGCAAAAAATATTTCGAGGTTGCGTGTTCGAGGCCCGCTTGACCAACGTGGGAAATTTCTGTCTTCAGAATGGAAACAAAACTTGGGTTAGGCTCGGCATATCACACCTCTACTCCCATGACAGTGGAATGTCCAGCTGGGAGATGGCATGTGCTTGCTTTTGCAGCACATACACTGAAATTGGGACTCTACATAGAAGCTTGAAAAGGCCTCAGTGCTAGCATGAAATTCAGCCTGCCAGGTACAGTGGCACACAGGAAGCTGTCATTTAGGTGCTTCGAAGACCAACGCAAAAAAAATTTCGACGGTGACTGTACGAGACCCACCCGACCAACGTGGGAAATTTTTGTCGTCAGATCTAAAACAAAAGTTGTGTTAGGCTCTGCACATTACACCTGTAATTCCGTGACATTTGAATGTCTTGCCAAACAAACAGCATATGCTCGCTTTGGCAGCATGTACACTGAAATTTGGACTCTACATAGAAGGTTGAATAGGCCTCAGGTCTACCATGAAGCTCGGCCTGCCAGGTACGGTGGCTCACAGAAACCTGTCATTTAGGCGCTTCAAAGACCAACGCAAAATATATTTTGAGGGTGCGTGTTCGAGACCCGTCCGACCAACATGTGAAATTTCCCTCTTTAGTACGGAAACAAAACAGGGGTTAGGCTCGGTGCATCACACCTGTAATCTCGTGACAGTGGAATGTCGAGAAGGGCGGACGGCATGTGCTCGCTTCGGCAGCATGTATACTGAAACTGGGACTCAACATGGAAGCTTGAAAAGGCCTCAGAGCTAGCATGAAACTCGGCCTCCCAGGAACTGTGGCTCACAGGAACCTGTCATTTAGGTGCTTCAAAGACCAAAGCAAGAAAAATTTCGAGGGTGCCTGTTCGAGACCCGCCCGACCAACATGTGAAATTTCCGTCTTCAGGAAGGAAACAAAACTTGGGTTAGGCTTGGCGCATCATACCTGTAATCCCGAGACAGTGGAATGTCGAGCCAGGTTAATGGCATGTGCTCATTTCGGCAGCACATACACTGTAGTTGGGACTCTATATAGAAGCTTGAGAAGGCCTCAGTGATAGAATGAATCCCGGCCTCCATGGTACTGTAGCCCACGGGAACCTGTCATTTAGGCGCTTCGAAGACCAACACAAAAATTTTTGAGGGTGCACGTTCGAGACCCGCCTGACCAACTTGGGAAATTTCCGTCTTCAGAACGGAAAGAAAACTTGTTAGGCTCGGCGCATCACACCTGTAATCCTGTTAGCGGAATGTCGAACTGGGCGAACGGCATATGCTTGTTTGGCAGCATGTACACTGAAATTGGGACTCTACATAGAAGCTTGTAAAGGCCTCAGAGCTAGCATGAAACTCGGCCTGCCAGGTACGGTGCCTCACAGTAATCTGTCATTTAGGTGCTTCGAAGACCAACGCAAAAAATATTTCGAGGTTGCATGTTCGAGGCCCGCTTGACCATCGTGGGAAATTTCTGTCTTCAGAATGGAAACAAAACTTGGGTTAGGCTCAGCGTATCACAACTCTACTCCCATGACAGTGGAATGTCCAGCTGGGCAGATGGTATGTGCTCGCTTTTGCAGCACATACACTGAAATTGGGACTCTACATAGAAGCTTGAAAAGGCCTCAGTGCTAGCATGAAACTCGGCCTGCCAGGTATGGTGGCACACAGGAAGCTGTCATTTAGGTGCTTCCAAGACCAACGCAAAAAATTTTGAGAGTCCGTGTTTGAGACTCGCCTGAAAAACTTGGGAAATTTCCGTCTTCAGAATGAAAACAAAACTTGGGTTAGGCTCGGGGCTTCACCCCTGTAATCCCATGACAGTGGAATGTCGAGCCAAGCAAACGGAATGTGCTCGCTTCGGCAGCACGTACACTGAAAGTGGGACACTACATAGAAGCTTCAAAAGGCCTCAGTGCTAGCATGAAACTCGGCCTGCCAGGTACGGTGGCTCACAGGAACCTTTCATTTAGGCGCTTTGCAGTTCAACGCAAAAAATTTCGAGGGTGCGTGTTCGAGACCCGCCCTAACAACATAAGAAGATTCCGTCTTTAGAACAGAAACAAAACTTGGATTAGGCCTTGTGCATCACACCAGTAATCCCGTGGAAGTGGAATGTGTAGCTGAGCAAATGGCATGTGCTCGATTTGGCAGCACGTACACTGATATTGGGACTCTACATTGAAGCTTGAAAAGGCCTCAGCGCTAGCATGACCCTCGGCCTGCCTGGTACTGTGGCTTAAAGGAACCTGTCATTTAGGCGCTTTGAAGACCAACGCTAAAGAAATTTAGAGGGTGCGTGTTACATACTTGCCCAACAAACGTGAGAAATTTCCGCCTTCAGAACAAAAACAAAACTTGGGTTAGGCTAGGCGCATCACACCTGTAACCCCGTGACAGTGGAATGTCAAGCTAAGCAAACTGGATGTGCTCGTTTTGGCAGCACGTACACTGAAAATGGGACTCAACATGGAACTTGAAAAGACCTCAGTACTAGCATGAAACTCGGCTTGCCAGGTACGGTGGCTCACAGGAACCTGTCATATAGGCACTTCGAAGACCAATGCAAAGGAAATCTCGAGGGTGCATGTTCGAGACCCATCCAAACAATGTGGGAGGTTTTCATCTTCAGAACGGAAACGATACTTGGGTTAGGCTCGGCGCATAACACCTGTAATCCCACGACCATGCAATGTCGAGCCAGGCTGACGGCCTGTGCTTCTTTCGTCAGCAGGTACACTGAAATTGGGGCTATACATAGAAGCTTGAAAAGGCCTATGCGCTAGCATGAAACTTGGCCTGCCAGCTACGGTAACTCACAGGAACCTGTCATATAGGCGACTTGAAAACAAACGCTAAAATTTTCGAGGGTGTGTATTTGAGATTCGCCAGACCAACTTGGGAAATTTTTGTCTTCAGAACAAAAATAAAACGTGGCTTAAGCTTGGCGGGTCACACCTGTAATCCCGTGACAGTGGAATGTCTAGTTGTGTGAATGGCATGTTCTCGCTTCGGCAGAACGTACACTGAAATTGTGACACTACATAGAAGCTTGGAAAGGCCTCAGCGCTAGCATGAAACTCGGCCTGCTAACTACGGGGCTCCCAGAAACCTGTCATTTAGGCGCTTCGAAGACAAACGCAAAAAGTATTTCCAGGGTGCGTGTTCGAGACACGCCTGACCAACGTGGGAAATTTGCGTCTTAAGAGTGGAAACAAACGTGGGTAAGACTGGGCGCATTGCACCTAAAATCCCGTCACAGTGGAATGTCGAGTCAGGTGGATGGCACGTGCTTGCTTCGACAGCACGTACACTGAAATTGGGAATCTACACAGAAGCTTGAAAAGACCTCAGCACTAGCATAAATGTCGGCCTGCCAAATACGGTGGCTCAAAGGATCCTGTCATTTAGGCACTTCGAAGACCAACGCAAAAAACATTTCGAGGGTGGGTGTTCGAGACCCGCCCGACCAACATGGGAAATTTCCGTCTTCAAAACGGAAACAAAACTTGGGTTAGGCTCGGCGCATCACACCTGTAATCCCGTGACAGTGGAATGTTGAGCCGGGCGGAGAGTGAGATCACAAACTCGCGATGGGCCTCGACCTACACGGCACTACCCACTTGCTATGAACAACATAAAAACTGAAGAAATAACAAAGCGGAGCCTTGCACAGCATGTGCTTGCTTCGGCGGCACATACACTGAAATTGGGACTCTACATAGAAGCTTGAAAAGGCCTCAGCACCAGCATGAATCTCGGCCTGCCAGGTACGGTGGCTCACAGAAACCTGTCATTTAGGCGATTTGAAGACCAACGAAAAAATATTTCCAGAATTCGTGTTTGAGACCTGCCTGACCAACGTGGAAAATTTTCTTCTTCAGAATGGAAACAAAACTTTGATAAGTCTCGGCGCTTTGCACCTAAAATCCCGTCACAGTGGAATATCGAGCCGGGTGGGCAGCATGTGCTCGCTTCGACAGCACGTACACTGAAATTTGGACTCTACACAGAAGCTTGAAAAGGCCTCAGCGCTAGCATGAAACTCGGCTTGTCTGGTACGGTGACTCACAGGAACCTGTCATTTAGGCGCTTGGAAGACCAACACAAAAATATTACGAAGGTGCGTGTTCGAGACCCGCCCGACCAACATGGAAAATTTTCGTCTTTGAACGGAAACAAAACTTGGGTCAGGCTTGGCCCATTGCACCTGTAATCCCGTGACAGTGGAATGTCGAGCTGGGCAAAAGGCATGTGCTCGCTTCGGCAGTATATACACTGAAAGTGGGACTCTACAAAGAAGCTTAAAAAGGCTTCAGTGCTAGCATGAAACCTGGCCTGCCAGGTATGGTGGCTCACAGGAACCTGTCATTTAGACGCTTTGAAGACCAACACATAGAAAATTTTGAGGGTGTGTGTTCGAGACCCAACCGACCAACATAAGAAATTTCCGTCCTCAGAACTGAAACAAAACTTGGGTTAGGCTCGACGCATCACATTTGTAATCCCGTGACAGTGGAATGTCAAGCCACACGGCTGGCATGTGCTCGTGTCAACAGAATGTACACTGAAATTGGGACTCTATATAGAAGCCGTCGAGCCAAACATATGGCATGTGATAGTTTCCGAAGCACATACACTGAAATTGGGACTCTACATAGAAGCTTAAAATCACCTCAGCGCAAGCATGAAACTCAGCCTGCCAGGTACGGAGGCTTACAGGAACCTGTCATTTAGGCACTTCGACGACCAACGCAGAAAATATTTCGATGGTGCGTGATCAAGACCCGCTCGACCAACGTGGGAAATTTCCGTCTTCAGAACAGAAACAAAACTTGGGTTAGGATCAGCACATCACACCTGTAATCCCGTGAAAGTGGAATGTCGAGCCGAGTGGATGGCATGTGCTCGCTTTGGCAGCACGTACACTGAAATTTGGACTCTACACAGAAGCTTGAGAAGGCCTAAGCAATAGCAGAAATCTTCGCCTGCCAGGTATGCTAGCACACAGGAACCTGTCATTTAGGCGCTTTGAAGACCAGCGCAATAAAATTTCGAGGGTGCCTTTTCGAGACCCGCCTGACCAACATGGTAAATTTCCGTCTTCAAAACAGAAACAAAACTTGAATTAGGCTCGGCGCATCACACCTGTAATTTCGTGACAGTGGAATGTCGAGGCAGGCGGACGGCATGTGCTCGCTTTGGTGGGACATACACTGAAATTGGGACTCTACATAGAAGCTAGAAGAGGCCTCAGTGCTAGCAGGAATCTCAGCCTGCCAGGTACAGTAGCTCACAGAAACCTGTCATTTAGGTGATTCAAAGACCAACGCAAAAGACATTTCTAGGGTGCGTGATCGAGACAAGCCTGACCAACGTGGGAAATTTCCGACTTCAGAAAGTAAACAAAACTTGGGTTTGGCTCGGCGCAACACACCTGTAATTTCATAAAAGTGGAATGTCTAGCCGGGCAGACAGCATGTGCTCGCATCGGCAGCACTTACACTGAAATGCAGACTCTACATAGAAGCTTGAGAAAGCCTCAGCGCTAGCATAAAACTCGGCCTGCCAGGTACTGTGGCTCACAAAAACCTTTCATTTAGGCGCTTTAAAGACAAATGCAAAAATATTTCCTGGGTGGCTGTTCAAGACCCGCCCGACAAAAATGGAAAATTTCCGTCTTCAGAACGGAAACAATACTTGGGTTAGGCTTGGCGCATCACACCTGTAATCCCATGACAGTGGAATGTCAAGCCAGAAGGACGGCCTGTGCTCACTTCAGCAGCACGTACACTGAAATTGGGACTCTACATAGAAGCTTGAAAAGGCCTCAGCGCTAGCATGAAACTCGGCCTGCCTAATACAGTGGCTTAAAGGAACCTGTCATTTATGCGCTTCAAAGACCAATGCATAAAAATTTCGAGGGTGCGTGTTCAAAACTCGCCCAATCAACATGGGATATTTTGTTTTCAGAACAGAAAATAAACTTGGGTTAGGCTCAGCACATCACACCTGTAATCCCGTTACAGTGGATTGTCGAGCCAGTTGGACGGCATGTGCTCACTTCGGCAGCACGTACACTGAAATTGGGACTCTACATAGAATCTTGAAAAGGCCTCCGCACTAGCCTGAAACTCGGCCAGCCAGGTACGTTGGCTCACAGAAACCAGTCATTTAGGCGTTTTGAATACCAACGCAATATAAATTTCGAGGGTGCATGTTCACGACCCGCCCGACCAACGTGGACAATTTCCATCTTCAGAACGGAAACAAAACTTGGGTTAGGCTCAGCGTATCACAGCTCTAATCCCTTGACAGTGGAATGTTTAGCCGGGCAGATGGAATGTGCTCACATTGGCAGCACGTACACTTAAATTGGGATTCTACATACAGCCGTCGAGTCGGGAATACGTCATGTGCTCATTTCCAAAGCACGTACACTGAAATTGGGACTCTACATTGAAGCTTGAAAAAACCTCAGCGCTAACATGAAACGCAGCCTGCCAGGTACGGTGGCTCACAGGAACCTGTCAATTAGGCGCTTCGAAGACCAACGCAAAAATATATTTCGAGGGTGCATGTTCGAGACCCGCCCAACCCGCGTGGGAAATTTCTGTCTTCAGAATGGAAACAAAACTTGGGTTAGGCTCGGCGCATCCCACCTGTAACCCCAGGACAATGAAATGTCGAGCCCGGTGGACCATGAGATTACAATTTTGAGACTGGCCTCGACTGACAGCACTACCCGCTTGCTATAAACAACATGAGAACCGAAATAAATATAAAAGCTGAGTCTGGCATGGCATGTGCTCGCTTTGGCAGCACGAACCCTGAAATTGAAACTCTGCATAGAAGCCCGAAAAGGCCTCAGCGCTAGAATGTAATGGGGCCTGCCAAGTACGGTGGCTCACAGGAACCTCTCATTTAGGTGTTTCGAAGACCAACGCAGAAAAAAGTTCAAGGATGCGTGTTCGAGAACCACTCGACCAACATGGGAAATTTCCGTCTTCAGTACAGAAACAAAACTTGGGGTAGGCTCGGCGCATCACACCTGTAATCTCATGCCAGTGGAATGTCGAGCCAGGCGTACCGTTAGATCACAAATTCGAGACTGGCATCACCCGACACAGTGCTACCCACTGATATAAACAACATGAAAACCGAAAGAAATAAAAAAGCTGAACTGGGCATGGCATGTGCTCACTTCGGGAGCACGTACCCTGAAATTGGGACTCTTCATAGAAGCCTAAAAAGGCCTCAGCACTAGCATGAATCTCAGCCTGTCAGGTACGGTGTCTCACAGGAAACTGTCATTTAGGCGCTTCAAAGACCAAAGCAAAAAATATTTCGAGGATGCCTGTTTGAGACCCGGCCCACCAACATGGGAAGTTTCCGTTTTCAGAACGGAAAGAAACCTTGCGTTTGGCTCGGCGCATCACACCTGTAATCCTGTGACAATGGAATGTAGAGCCGGGCAAACAGTGAGATCACAAATTCGAGACTGGCCTCGACCGGCACGGCACTACGTGCTTGCAATAATCAACATGAAAACCGAAACAGATAAAAAAGGTGAGCCGAGCACAGCCTGTGCTCGCTTTGGCAGCATGTACCCTGAAATTGGGACTCTTCATAGAAGCCCAAAAAGGCCAAAGCGCTAGCATGAATCTCGGCCTGCCAGGTACGGTGTCTCACAGGAAACTGTCATGTAGGCACTTCAAAGACCAACGCAAAAAATATTTCGAGGATGCGTGTTCGAGACCCGCCTGACCAACATGGGAAATTTCCATCTTCAGAACGGAAAGAAAACTTGGGTTAGGCTGGGCGCATCACACCTGTCATCCCGTGACAGTGGAATGTCGAGCCAGGCGGACAGTGAGATCACAAATTCGAGACTGGCCTCACGCAACACAGCCCTTCTTGCTTGCTGTAAACTACATAAAACTGAAAGAAATAAAAAAGCTGAGCCGGCACGGCGTGTGCTCCCTTCAGCAGCACATACACTGAAATTGGGACTCTACATGGAAGCCCGAAAAGGCCTCAGTGCTAGCATAAATCTCGGCCTGTTAGGTAAGGTGTCTCACAGGAACCTGCCATTTAGGCACTTCAAAGACCAACGCAAAAAAATTTCGAGGATGCGTGTTCGAGACCCGCCTGACCAACATGAGAAATTTTCATCTTCAGAACGGAAACAAAACTTGAGTTTGGCTCGGTGCATTACACTTGTAATCCCGTGACTGTGGAATGTCGAGCCGGGCGGATCGTGAGATCACAAATTCGAGACTGGCCTCGACTGACAATGCGCTACTTGCTTGCTATAAACAACCTAAAAACTTAAAGAAATAAAAAAGCTGAGCCGGGCATGGCACGTGCTCGCTTCCACAGCACGTACACTGAAATTGGAACTATACACATAAGTCCAAAAAGGCCTCAGCGGTAGCATGAAACTCGGCCTGCCAGGTACGGTGGCTCACAGAAACCTATCACGTAGGTGCTTCGAAGACCAACGCAAAATTTTCGAGGATGCGTGTTCGAGACCCGCCCGACAACCATGGGAAATTTTTGTCTTCAGAACCGAAGCAAAACTTGGTTTAGGCTTGGCGCATTACACCTGTAATCCCGTTACAGTGGAATGCTGAGCCGGGTGGACAATGAGATCACAAATTTGAGACTGGGCTCGACTGACACAGCGCTACCCGCTTGCTATAAACAATATAAAAACCGAAAGAAATAAAAAAGCTGAGCCGGGCACAGCATGTGCTCACTTCGGCAGCACGTATACTGAAATTGGGACTCTACATAGAAGCCCGAAAAGGCCTCAGTGCAAGCATAAATCTAGGCCTGCAGGTACAGTGGCTCACAGGAAACTGTCTTTAAGGTGCTTCAAAAACCAAAGCACAAAATTATTTCGAGGATGCCTGTTTGAGACCCAACCCAGCAACATGGATGATTTCCATCTTCAAAACGGAAACTAAACATGGGTTAGGCTTGTCGCATTACACCTGTAATCCCGTGACAATGGAATGTTGAGCTGGGCAAATAGTGAATTCACAAACTCAAAACTTGCCTCGTCCAACACAGTGCTACGTGCTTGCTACAAACAACATGAAACCAAAAGGAATAGTAAAACTGAGCCAGGCACGGCATGTGCTCACTTCGGCAGCACCTACCCTGAAATCGGGACTCTTCATAGAAGCCAAAAAAGGCCTCAGCGCAAGCATGAAACTCGCCCTGCAGGTACGGTGGCTCACAGGAACCTGTTATTTAGGCGCTTCGAAGACCAACGCAAAAAATATTTCGAGGATGCCTGTTCGAGACCCACCCGACTGACATGAGAAATTGCTGTTTTCAGACAAAAACAAAACTTGGGTTAGGCTCGGCGCATCACACCTGTAACTTCGTGACAGTGGAATATCGAGCCAGAAGGACAGTGAGATCACAAATTCGAGAATAAACTCGCTCAACACAGAACTACGTGTTGTTATAAACAACATAAAATCTGAAAGAAATAAAAAAGCTACGTTGGGCATGGCATGTGCTCACTTCGGCAGCACGTACACTGAAATTGGGACTCTATATAGAAGCCCGAAGAAGCCTCAGCGCTAGCATGAAACTCGGCCTGCCAGGTGCAGTGTCTCACAAAAACCTGTCATTTAGGCACTTCGAAGACCAACACACAAAAATTTCGAGGATGCGTGTCTAAGACCCGCCTGACAAATATGGGAAACTTTTGTCTTCAGCACGAAAACAAAACTTGGGTTAGGCTCAGCGAATCCCACCTGTAATCCTGCAACAGTGGAATGTCGAGCCATGCGGACAGTGAGATTACAAATTCGAGACTGGCCTCAACCGACACAGCGCTACCTGCTTGCTATAAACAACATAAAAACCAAAAGAAATAAGAAAGCTGAGCCGGGCATGGCATGTGCTCACTTCAGCAGCACGTACACTGAATTTGGGACTGTACATAGAAGCCCGAAAAGGCCTCAGCACAAGCATGAAATTCGGCCTGCAGGTACGGTGGCTCACAATAAACTGTCATTTAGGCACTTCAAAGACCAACGCAACAAATATTTCGAGGATGCCACTTTGAGACCTGGCCCACCGATATGGGAAATTTCCGTCTTCAGAATGGAAAGAAATTTTGCATTAGGCTCGGCGCATCACACCTGCAATCCCGTGCCAGTGGAATGTCGAGCCAGGCGGACCGTTAGATCACAAATTCGAGACTGGCCTCACCCGACACAGTGCTACCCACTGCTATAAACAACAGAAAAACCGAAAAAAATAAAAAAGCTGAGCCGGGCACGGCATGTGCTCGCTTCGGCATCACGTACCCTGAAATTGGGACTCTTCATAGAAGCTTGAAAAGGCCTCAGCGCTAGCATGAATGTCGGCCTGCCAGGTACGGTGTCTCACAAGAAACTGTCATGTAGGCGCTTCGAAGACAAGGGCAAAAAAAATTTCGAGGATGCGTGTTCGAGACCCACCCGACCAACATGAGAAATTTCCGTCTTCAGAACGGAATGAAAACTTGGGTTAGGCTGGGCGCATCACACCTGTCATCCCGTGACATTGGAATGTCGAGCCAGGAAGACAGTGAGATCACAAATTGGAGACTGGCCTCATGCAACACAGCCCTACTTGCTTGCTCTAAACAACATTAAAACTGAAAGAAATAAAAAAGCTGAGCCAGGCACAGCATGTGCTCACATCGGCAGCACATACACTGAAATTGGGACCCTACATGGAATCCCAACAAGGCCTCAGCACTAGCATAAATCTCGGCCTGCCAGGTACGGTGTCTCACAGGAACCTGTCATTTAGGCGCTTCGAAGACCAACGCAAAAAATTTCGAGGATGCGTGTTCGAGACCCGCCTGACCAACATGAAAAATTTTCGTCTTCAGAACGGAAACAAAACTTGAGTTTGGCTCGGTGCATTACACTTGTAATCCCGTGACTGTGGAATGTCGAGCCAGGAGGATCGTGAGATCACAAATTCGAGACTGGCCTCGACTGTCAATGCGCTACTTGCTTGCTATAAACAACCTAAAAATTTAAAGAAATATAAAAGCTGAGCTGGTACAGCATGTGCTCACTTCCGCAGCATGCACACTGAAATTGGGACCCTACATGGAAGCCCGACAAGGCCTCAGTGCTAGCATGAAACTCGGCCTGCCAGGTACAGTGGCTAACGAAAACCTGTCACGTAGGCACTTCGAAGACCAACTCAAGATTTTCGAGGATGCGTGTTCGAGACCCGCCCGACAACCATAAGAAATATTTGTCTTCAGAACAGAAGCAAAACTTGGTTTAGGCTTGGCGCATTACACCTGTAATCCCGTGACAGTGGAATGTCAAGCCGGGCGGACAATGAGATCACAAATTCGAGACTGGGCTTGACCGACACAGTGCTACCCGCTTGCTATAAACAATATAAAAACCGAAAGAAATAAAAAAGCTGAGCCGGCACAGCATATGCTCTCTTTTGCAGCATGTACAATGAAATTGGGACCCTACATGGAAGCCCGACAAGGCCTCAGTGCTAGCATAAAACTCAGACTGCAGGTACGGTGGCTCACAGGAAACTCATTTAGGTGCTTCAAAGACCGACACAAAAAATATTTTGAGAATGTGTGTACGAGACCCGGCCCAGCAACCTGGGACATTTCTGTCTTCAGAACGGAAACAAAACTTGGGTTAGGCTTGGCACATCACAACTCTAATCCCGTGACAGTGAAATGTCGAGCAGGACAGATGGCATGTGCTCATTTCGGCAGCACGTACACTGGAATTGGGACTCTACATAGAAGCTTGAAAAGGCCTCAGCACTAGTATGATACTCGGCCTGCCAAGTACAATGGCTCACAGGAACCTGTCATTTAAGTGCTTCGAAGACCAATGCAAAGAAATTTTGAGGGTGCGTGTTGGAGACCCGCCCGACCAACATGGGAAATTTCCACCTTCAGAATGGAAACTAAACTTCAGTTAGGCTGGGCACATCACACCTGTAATTTCGTGACAGTGTAATGTCGAGCCAGGCAGACGGCATGTGCTTGCTTCGGCAGCATGTACACTGAAACTGGGACTCTACACAGAAGCCATCGAGCTGGGCCTAAGGCATGTGCTCGTTTGTGAAGCACGTACACTGGAATTGGGACTCTACTTAGAAGCTTGAAAGGGCCTCAGCGCTAGCATGAAATTTGACCTGCAGGGTGCGATGGCACACAGGAACCTGTCATTTAAGCCCTTCGAAGACCAACACAAAAAATATTTCAAGGGTGCGTGTTCGAGACCCGCCCGACCAACATGGAAAATTTTTGTCTTCAGAACGGAAATAAAACTTGGGTTAGGCTTCACGCATCACACCTGTAATCCTGTGACAGTGGAATGTCAAGCCAGGCAGATGGCATGTGCTTGCTTCAGCAGCACGTACACTGAAATTGGGACTCTACATAGAATCTTGAAAAGGCCTCAGCACTAGCATGAAACTGGGCCTGCAAGATACGGTGGCTCACAGGAACCTGTCATTTAGGTGCTTCGAAGACCAACGCAACAGAAATTTCGAGGGTGCGTGTTGGAGACCGCTAGACCAACATGGGAAATTTTCACCTTCAGAGCAGAAAAACTTGGGTTAGGCTCGGCGCATAATACCTGTAATCCCGTGACAGTGGAATGTCGAGCCGGGCAGCATGCATGTGCTCGATTTGGCAGCATGTACACTAAAATTGGGACTCTATATAGAAGCCGTCAAGCCAGGTATATGGCATGTGCTCATTTCCGAAGCATGTACACTGAAATTGGGACTCTACATAGAAGCTTGAAAAGGCTTCAGCGCTAGCATGAAACTCGGTCTGCCAGGTACAGTGGCTCACAGGAATCTGTCATTTAGGCACTTCCAAGACCACTGAAAAAAATATTTCAGGGTGCGTGTTCGAGACTTTCCCAACCAACATGGGTAATTTTCATCTTCAAAACAAAAACAAAACTTGGGTTAGGCTCGGCACATCACCCTTGTAATTTCGTGACAGTGGAATGTTGAGCAGGGCAGATGGGAGGTGCTCACTTCGGCAGCACATACACTGAAATTGGGACTCTACATAGAAATCATCGTGTTTTGCATATGGCATATGCTCGATTCCGAAGCACATACACTGAAATTGAAACTACATAGAAGCTTGAAAATGCCTCAGTGATTGCGTGAAACTCAAACTGCCAGATATGGTGGCTCAAAGGAACCTGTCATTTAGGCGCTTTGAAGACCAACACAGAAAAAATTTCGATGGTGCGTTTTCAAGATGCACCTGACCAACGGGAAAATTTCTATCTTCAGAAGAAAAATAAAACTTGGGTTAGGCTTGGGGCATCAGACCTGTAATCCCTTGAGAGTGGAATGTCGAGCCAGGCTAACGGCATGTTCTCGCTTCTGCATCATGTACACTGAAATTGGGACTTTACATAAAAGCTTGAAAAGGCCTCAGTGCTAGCATAAGTCTCGGCCTGCCAGATACGGTGGCTCACAGGAATCTGTCATTTAGGCGCTACGAAGACCAAGGCAACAAAAATTTCGAGGGTTCATGTTTGAGACCCACCCGACCAACATAAGAAATTTCCGTCTTCAGAATGAAAACAAAACTTGGGTTAGGCTCGGCGCATCACACCTGTAATCTTGTGACCGTGGAATGTTGAGACAAGCGGACGGCATGTGCTCCCATTGGCAGCATGTACACTGAAATTGGGACTCTACATAAAAGCATGAAAAGGCCTCAGCGGTAGCATGAATCTCGGCCTGCCAGGTACGGTGGCTGACAGACCTGTCATTTAGGCACTTCGAAGACCAACACAAAACAAATTTTGAGTGCGTGTTTGAGACCCGCCTGAACAACGTGGGAAATTTTTGTCTACAGAACAGTAACAAAACGTGGGTTAGGTGTGCGCATCACACATGTACTCCAGTGACAGTGGAATGTTGGGCCAGGCGGACAACTTGTGCTCGCTTTGGCAGAACCTACACTGAAATTGGGACTCTACATATAAGCTTGAAAAGGTCTCAGCACTAGCATGAAACTCGGCCTGTCAGGTATAGTGGCTCACAGGAACCTGTCATTTAGGCACTTCGAAGACCAACGCAATAAAAATTTCAAGGGTGTGTGTTCGAAAAATGCCTGACTACATGACAAATTTCCATCTTCAGAAGAAAACAAAACTTCGGGTAGGCTCGACGCATCACACCTGTAATCTCATGACAGTGGAATGTCAAGTCGGGTGGAAGAAATGTTCTCGCTTCAGCAGCACGTACACTGAAATTGGGACCCTACATAGGAGCCCGAAGAGGCCTCCACGCTAACATGAAACCCGTCCTGCCAGGTACGGTGGCTCACAGGAACCTGCCATTTAGGTGCTTTGAAGACCAACGCAAAAAATATTTCGAGGGTGCCTCTTCTTGACCCGCCAGACCAACGTGGGAAATGTCCGTCTTCAGAATAAAAACAAAACTTAGGTTAGGCTCAGCGCATCACAACTGTCATCCCATGACATCGGAATGTCGAGCCGGGCGGACAGTGAGATCCCAAATTCGAGACTGGCCTCGACTGACACAGCGCTACCCGCTTGTTTTAAACAACATAAAAACCGAAAGAAATGATAATAAAGCTGAGCCGAGCACGGCATGTGCTTGCTTCGGCAGCACGTACACTGAAATTGGGACTCCACATAGTAGCCCGAGAAGGCCTCAGCGCTAACATGAAACTCGGCCTGCCAGGTACGGGGGCTCACAAGAACCTGTCATTTAGGCGCTTTGAAGACCAACGCAAAAAATTTCGAAAATGCCTGTTCGTGACCCGCCCGACCAACGTGAGAAATGTCCGTCTTTAGAATGGAAGCAAAACTTGGGTTATCCTCGGTGCATCACACTTGTAATCCCATGAGAGCAGAATGTCGAGCCAAGCGGACAGTGAGATCTCAAATTCAAGACTGGCCTCGATCGACACAGTGCTACCTGCTTGCTATAAACCACATAAAAACCGAAAGAAATAATAAAGCTGAGCCCGACACGGCATGTGCTTGCTTCGGCAGCACGTACACTGAAATTGGAACTCTACATAGGAGCCCGAAAAAGCCTCAGCGCTAACATGAAACTTGGCATGCCAGGTACGGTGGCACACAGGAACCTGTCATTTAGGCACTTTAAAGACCAATGCAAAAAGTATTTCGAGGATGCCTGTTCGTGACCCGCCCGACCAACGTGTGAAATATCCGTCTTCATAACGGAAACAAAACTTAAGTTAGGCTCCGCGCATGACACCTGTAATGCCATGACAGTGGAATGTTGAGCCGGGTGGACAGTGAGATCCCAAATTCCAGACTGGCCTCGACTGACACAGCACTACCCGCTTGTTTTAAACAACATAAAAACCGAAATAAATAATAATAAAGCTGAGCCGAGCACGGCATGTGCTTGCTTCGGCAGCACGTACACTGAAATTGGGACTCCACATAGTAGCCCGAGAAGGCCTCAGCGCTAACATGAAACTCGGCCTGCCAGGTATGGTGGCTCACAAGAACCTGTCATTTAGGCGCTTTGAAGACCAACGCAAAAAATTTCGAAAATGCCTGTTCGTGATCCGCCCGACCATTGTGGGAAATGTCCATCTTAGAAACGAAAACAAAACATGTGTCAGGCTCGGGACATTACACATGTAATCTTATGACAGCAGAATGTCAAGCTGAGAAAACAGTGAGATCCCAAATTCAAGACTGGCCTCGATCGACACAGTGCTACCTGCTTGCTATAAACCACATAAAAACCGAAAGAAATAATAAAGCTGAGCCCGACACGGCATGTGCTTGCTTCGGCAGCATGTACACTGAAATTGGAACTCTACATAGGAGCCCGAAAAAGCCTCAGCGCTAACATGAAACTTGGCATGCCAGGTACGGTGGCACACAGGAACCTGTCATTTAGGCACTTTAAAGACCAATGCAAAAAGTATTTCGAGGATGCCTGTTCGTGACCCGCCCGACCAACGTGTGAAATATCCGTCTTCATAACGGAAACAAAACTTAAGTTAGGCTTCGCGCATGACACCTGTAATGCCATGACAGTGGAATGTTGAGCCGGGTGGACAGTGAGATCCCAAATTCCAGACTGGCCTCGACCGACACAGCCCTACCTGCTTGCTATAAACAACATAAAAAAGAAAGAAATAAAGCTGAGCTGGGAACGGCATGTGCTCGCTTCGGCAGCAGGTACACTGAAATTGGGACTCTACATAGGAGCCCGAAAAGGCCTCAGCGCTAACATGAAACTCGGCCTGCCAGGTACGGTGGCTCACAGGAACCTGTCATTTAGGCGCTTAGAAGACAAACACATAAAACATTTCGAGGATGACTGTTCGTGACCCGCCCGACCAATGTGGGAAATGTCCGTCTTCAGAACGAAAACAGAACGTGGGTTAGTCTCGGCCCATCGCACCTGTAATTTCATGACAGCGTAAAGTTGAGCCAGGTGGAGTGTGAGATTCCAAATTCGAGACTGGCCTCGACTGACATGGCGCTACCTGCTTGCTATAAACAACAAAACATCGAAAGAAATAATAAAACTGAGCCAGGCATGGCATGTGCTTGCTTCGGCAGCAGGTACACTGAAATCGGGACTCTACATAGGAGACCTAAAAGGCCTCAGCCCTAACATGAAACTCGGCCTGCTATGTACGGTGGCCCACAGGAACCTGACATTTAGGCCCTTTGAAGACCAACGGAAAGAAAATTTTGAGGATCCTTGGTCGTGACTCGCCCGACCAACGTGGGAAATGTCCTTCTTCAGAACTGAAACAAAACTTGGGTCAGGCTCGGCACATCACACCTGTAATCCCATGACAGTGGAATATCGAGTTCGGCGGGAAACAAAATCCATAATTCGAGACTTGCATCGACCGACACAATGCTACCCGCTTGCAATAAGCAACATAAATTTCGAAAGAAATAATAAACCTAAGCCGGGCCTGGCATGTACTCGTTTCTATAGCACATACACTGAAATGGGAACTCTACATATGAGCTTGAAAAGGCCTCAGCGCTAACAAGAAGCTCGGCCAGCCAGGTATGGTGGCTCACAGAAACCTGTCATTTAGGCGCTTTGAACACCAAGGCAAAAATAATTTCGAGGATGCCTGTTCGTGACCCGCCCGACCAACGTGGGTAATGTCCATCATCAGAACGGAAACAAAACTTAGGTTAGGCTCGGCGCATCACACCTGTAATCCCATGAGAGTGGAATGTCGAGCCAGGCGGACAGTGAAATCCCAAATTCGAGACTGGCCTCGACTGGCACAGCGCTACCCGCTTGTTATAAACAACATAAAAACCGAAAGAAACAATAAAGCTGAGCCGGGCACAGCATGTGCTAGCATCAACAGCACATACACTGAAATTGGGACTCTACATCGGAGTCCGAAAAGGCCTCAGTGCTAACATGAAACTCGGCCTGCCATGTACGGTGGCCCACAGGAACTTGACATTTAGGCACTTTGAAGACCAATGCAGAAAACATTTTGAGGGTGCCTGTTCGTGACCCGCCCGACCAATGTGGGAAATGTCCGTATTCAGAACGAAAACAAAACTTGGGTTAGGCTTTGCGAATAACACCTGTAATCCCATGAAAGCAGAATGTCGAGCCAAGCAAACAGTGAGATCCCAAATTCGAGACTGGCCTCGACCGACACAGTGCTACCCGCTTGCTATAAACAAATTAAAAACCAAAAGAAATAATAAAGCTTAGCCAGGCACGGCATTTGCTCACTTCGGCAGCACGTACACTGAAATTGGAACAATACATACAAGCCCAAAAAGGCCTCAGCGCTAACATGAAACTCGGCCTGCCAGTTCTGATGGCTCACAGGAACCTTTCATTTATGCACTTTGAAGACCAATGCAAAAAAGTTTCAAGAATGCCTGTTCGTGACACGCCCGACCAACTTGCGAAATGTCCATCTTCAGAACGGAAACAGAACTTGGTTTAGGATCGACCCATCACACCTCTAATCCCAAGACAGCAGAATGTCGAGCCGGGTGGACAGTGAGATCCCAAATTTGAGACTGGCCTCGACTGACACAGTGCTACCCGCTTGCTATAAACAAATTAGAAACCAAAAGAAATAATAAAGCTGAGCCGGGCACGGGATGTGCTCTCTTCAGCAGCACGTACACTGAAATTGGAACAATACATACAAGCCCAAAAAGGCCTCAGCACTAACATGAAACTCGGTCCCCCAGGTACAGTGGCTCACAGGAACCTGTCATTTAGGCGCTTTGAAGACCAACGCAAAAATATTTCGAGGATGCCTGTTCGTGACCTGCCCGACCAATGTGGAAAATGTCCGTATTCAGAACGGAAACAAAACTTGGATTAGGCTTGGCGCATCACCCCTGTAATCCCATGACAGCGGAATATCGAGCCGGGTGGACAGTGAGATCCGAACTTCGAGACTGGCCTCGACCGACACAGCGCTACCTGCTTGCTATAAACAACATAAACACTGAAAAAAATAATAATAAAGCTGAGCCGGCCATGGCATGTGCTCGCTTCAGCAGCACGTACACTGAAATTGGGACTCTACATAGGAGCCAGAAAAGGCCTCAGCGCTAACATGAAACTCGGTCCCCCAGGTACAGTGGCTCACAGGAACCTGTCATTTAGGCTGTTTGAAGACCAATGCAAAAAACATTTCAAGAATGCCTGTTTGTGACCCGACTGACCACTGCGGGAAATGTTCGTATTCAGAATGGAAACAAAACTTGGGTTGGGCTCGGCGCATCACACCAAAAATCCCATGATAGCGAAATGTCAAGCCGGGCCGAGAGTCAAATCCCATATTTGAGACTGGCCTCCAACAACACAGCGCTACCCGCTTGTTGTAAACAACATAAAAACTGAAAGAAATAATAAAGCTGAGCCAAGCGTGGCATGTGCTCACTTCGGCAGGACGTAAACTTAAATTGGGATTCTACATAAAAGCCCAAAAAGGCCTCAGCACTAAAATGAAACTCGTCCTGCCAAGTAAAATGGCTCAGAGCAACCTGTCATTTAGGCGCTTTGAAGACCCAACCCAAAAAATATTTCGAAGATTTTTGTTTGTGACCCGCCCGACCAACGTGGGAAATGTTCGTCTTCAGAACGGAAACGAAACCTGGGTTAGGCTCGGCGCATCACAACTGTAATCCCATGACCACGGAATGTCGAGCCGGGGAGACAGTGAGCTCCCAAATTCGAGACTGTCCTCAACCAACACAGCACTACCAGCTTGCTACAAACAACATAAAAACCAAAAGAAATAATAAAGCTGAGCTGGGCATGGCATGTGCTCGCTTCGGCAGCACGTACACTGAAATTGGGACTCTACATAGGAGCCCGAAGAGGCCTCCATGCTAACATGAAACCCATCCTGCCAGGTACGGTGGCTCACAGGAACCTGCCATTTAGGTGCTTTGAAGACCAATGCAAAAAGTATTTCGAGGGTGCCTCTTCTTGACCCACCAGACCAACGTGGGAAATGTCCGTCTTCAGAATGAAAACAAAACTTAGGTTAGGCTCAGCGCATCACAACTGTCATCCCATGATAGCGGAATGTCAAGCCGGGCGGACAGTGAGATCCCAAATTCGAGACTGGCCTCGACTGACACAGCGCTACCCGCTTGTTTTAAACAACATAAAAACCGAAAGAAATGATAATAAAGCTGAGCCGAGCACGGCATGTGCTTGCTTCGGCAGCACGTACACTGAAATTGGGACTCCACATAGTAGCCCGAGAAGGCCTCAGCGCTAACATGAAACTCGGCCTGCCAGGTACGGTGGCTCACAAGAACCTGTCATTTAGGCGCTTTGAAGACCAACGCAAAAAATTTCGAAAATGCCTGTTCGTGACCCGCCCGACCAACGTGGGAAATGTCCGTCTTTAGAATGGAAGCAAAACTTGGGTTATCCTCGGTGCATAACACTTGTAATCCCATGAGAGCAGAATGTCGAGCCAAGCGGACAGTGAGATCTCAAATTCAAGACTGGTCTCGATCGACACAGTGCTACCTGCTTGCTATAAACCACATAAAAACCGAAAGAAATAATAAAGCTGAGCCCGACACGGCATGTGCTTGCTTCGGCAGCACGTACACTGAAATTGGAACTCTACATAGGAGCCCGAAAAAGCCTCAGCGCTAACATGAAACTTGGCATGCCAGGTACGGTGGCACACAGGAACCTGTCATTTAGGCACTTTAAAGACCAATGCAAAAAGTATTTCGAGGATGCCTGTTCGTGACCCGCCCGACCAACGTGTGAAATATCCGTCTTCATAACGGAAACAAAACTTAAGTTAGGCTCCGCGCATGACACCTGTAATGCCATGACAGTGGAATGTTGAGCCGGGTGGACAGTGAGATCCCAAATTCCAGACTGGCCTCGACTGACACAGCACTACCCGCTTGTTTTAAACAACATAAAACCCGAAATAAATAATAATAAAGCTGAGCCGAGCACGGCATGTGCTTGCTTCGGCAACACGTACACTGAAATTGGGACTCCACATAGTAGCCCGAGAAGGCCTCAGCGCTAACATGAAACTCGGCCTGCCAGGTATGGTGGCTCACAAGAACCTGTCATTTAGGCGCTTTGAAGACCAACGCAAAAAATTTCGAAAATGCCTGTTCGTGATCCGCCCGACCATTGTGGGAAATGTCCATCTTAGAAACAAAAACAAAACATGTGTCAGGCTCGGGACATTACACATGTAATCTTATGACAGCAGAATGTCAAGCTGAGAAAACAGTGAGATCCCAAATTCGAGACTGGCCTCGACTGACACAGTGCTACCCACTTGCCATAAACTACATAAAAACCGAAAAATGATAATTATAAATCTGAGCGGGGCAGGGCATGTGCTTGCTTTGGTAGCACGTACACTGAAATTGGGACTCTACATAGGAGCCCGAAAAGGCCTCTGTGCTACCCTGAAACTCAGCCTGCAAGGTATGGTGGCTCACAGGAACCTGCCATTTAGGCGCTTTGAAGACCAACACAAAAAATATTTCGAGGATTACTGTTCATGACCCGCCCGACCAACCTGGGAAATATCCGTCCTCAGAATGAAAACAAAACTCAGGTTAGGCTCGACGCCTCACACCTGTAATCTCATCAAGGCGAAATGTCGACCCGGGCAGACAGTGAGATCCCAAATTCGAAACTGGCCTAGAATGACACTGCAATACTTGCTTGCTATAAACAACATACAGTCAGAAAGAAATAATAGAGCTGATCAGGGCGCAGAATGTGCTCGATTCGGGAGCACGAACACTGAAATTGGGACCCTACATAGGAGCCCAAAAGGCCTCAGAGCTAAAATGAAACTCAGCCTGCCACGTACGGTGGCTCACAGGGACCTGTCATTTAGGCCTTTGAAGACCAATGCAAAAAGATTTTCGAGGATACCTGTTCGTGACCTGCCCTACCAACATGGGAAATGTCCGTCTTCAGAACGGAAACAAAACTTGAGATAGGCTTGGCGCATCACACTAGTAATTACATGAAAGCGTAATGTCAAGCCTGGCGGACAGTAAGATCCCAAATTCGAGACAGGCCTCGACCGACACAGAGCTTCCCACTTGCTATAAAACACATAAAAACCGAAGGAAAAAATATAGCTGAGCCGGGCACGGAATGTGCTTGCTTTGGCAGCATGTACACTGAAATTGGGACTCTACATAGAAGCTTGAAAAGACCTCAGCACTAACATTAAACTCGGCCTGACAGATACGGTGGCTCACAGGAACCTGCCATTTAGGCGCTTTGAAAACCAATGCAAAAAATATTTCAAGGATGCCTTTTCGTGAACCGCACAACCAACATAGGCTATGTCCATCTTCATCTTCAGAACGGAAACAAAACTTGGGTTAGGCTTGGCGCATCAAACCTGTAATCCCATGACAGTGGAATATCGAGCCGGGCGGACAGTGAGATCCCAAATTCGAGACAGGCCTCGACCTACACAGCACTACACTCTTGCTAAAAATAACATATAAACCAAAAGAAATAATAAAGCTAAGCCGGGCACGGCATGTTCTCGCTTTGTCAGCACGTACACTGAAATTGAGACTCTAAATAGGTGCCCAAAAAGGCCTCAGCGCTTACATGAGACTTGGCCTGCCAGGGAAGGTGGCTCACAGGAACAGTAATTTAGGCACTTTGAAGACCAAAGCAAAGGAAATTTCAAGGATGCCTGTTCGTGACCCGCCTGACCAACGTGGGAAATTTCCGTCATCAGAACAGAAACAAAACTTGGGTTAGGCTCGGCGCATCACACCTGTAATTCCATGACAGCGAAATGTCGAGCCGGGCGGAGAGTGAGATCCCAAATTCGAGACTGGCCTCTCCCGACATGGCACTACCCACTTGCTATAAACAACATAAAAACAGAGAAAACAAATAAAGCTGACCCAGGCACGGCATGTGTTTGCTTCGGTAGCACATACACTGAAATTCGGACTCTACATAGGAGCTCGAAAAGGCCTCAGTGCTAACATGAAACTTGTCCTGACAGGTACGATGGCTTACAGAAACCTGTCATTCAGGCGCTTTGAAGACCAACGCAAAAAAATTTTGAGGATGCCTGTTCGTGACCTGCCTGACCAATGTGGAAAACGTCCGTTTTCAGAACGGAAAATAGAACTTGTGTCAGGCTCAGCGCATCACACTTGTAATCCCATGACAGCGGAATGTCAAGCGAGGCGGACAGTGAGATCCCAAATTCGAGACTGGCCTTGACCGACACAGCGCTACCCGCTTGCTATAAACAACACAAAAACCGAAAATAATAATAAAACTGAGCAAGGCATGGCATGTGCTTGCTTCGGCAGCATGTACACTGAAATTGGGACTACATAAGAGCTTGAAAAGGCCTCAGCGCTAGCATAAAACTCGGGTCACCAGGTACGGGGGCTCACAGGAACCTGTCATTTAGGTGCTTGGAAGACCAACGTAAAAAGAATTTTGAGGATGCCTGTTTGTGACTTGCCCGAACAATGTGGCAAATGTCCGTCTTCAGAACGGAAACAAAACTTGGGTTTGGCTAGGCGGATCACACCTGTCATCCCATGACAGTGGAATGTTGAGCTGGGCGGACAGCAATATCACAAATTCGAGACTGGCCTCGACTGACACAGCACTACCCGCTTGCTATAAACAACAAAACATCGAAAAAAATAATAAAGCTGAGCCGGACACAACATGTGTTCGCTTTGGCAGACCTGCCCGAACAATGTGGGAAAAGCCCATCTTCACAATGGAAACAAAACTTGGGTTAGGCTCAGCGCATCAGTGCTGTAATCCCATGACAGCAAAATGTCGAACCAAGCGGATAGTGAGATCTTAAATTCAAGACTAGCCTCGACCAACACAGCGCTACCTGCTTGCTTTAAACAACATAAAACCAAAAAGAATAAAGCTGAGTCGGGCACAGCATGTGCTCGCTTCAGAAGCACATACACTGAAATTGAGACTCTACATAGGAGCCCAAAAAGGCCTCAGCACTAACATGAAACTCAGCCTGCCATGTACAGTGGCTTACAGGAACCTTTCATTTAGGCGCTTTGAAGACCAACGCAAAAAAAATTTCGAGGATGCCTGTTTGTGACCTGTGCGACCAACGTGAAAAATGTCCATCTTTAGAACGGAAACAAAACTTGGGATAGGCTCGACGCATCACAGCTGTAATCCCGTGAAAGCAGAATGTCAAGCCTGGCAGAGAGTGAGATTCCAAATTCGAGACAGGCCTCAACCGACACAGCGCTACCCGCTTGCTATAAACAACATAAAAACCGGAAGAAAAAACAAAGCTGAGCTGGGCGCGGCATGTGATCGCTTCGGCAGCACGTACACCGAAATTGGGACTCTACATAAAAGCCCAAAAAGGCCTCAGTGCTAACATTAAACTCGGCCTGCCAGTACGGTGGCCCAGAGGAACCTGCTATTTAGGCACTTTGAAGCCCAACGCAAAAAAAATTTTGAGGATGCCTGTTCGTGACCCGCCCGACCAACGTGGGCAGTGTCTGTCTTCAAAACGGAAAAAAAATTTGGGTAGGCTCGGCGCATCACACCAGTGATCCCATGACAATGGAATGTTGAGCCAGATGGAGAGTGAGATCACAAATTCGAGACTGGCCTCGACTGACACAGCGCTACTTGCTTGCTATAAACAACATAAAAACCGAAGGAAATAATAAAGCTGAGCCAGGCACGGCATGTGCTCACTTCGGTAGCACGTACACTGAAATTGGAACTCTAAATAGGAGCCCAAAAAGGCCTCAGTGCTAACATGAAACTCGGCCTGCCAAGTCCGTTGGCTCACAGAAACTTTCATTTAGGTGCTTTGAAGACCAACGCAAAAAATATTTCAAGGATGCCTGTTCGTGACCCGCCTGAACAACATGGGAAATGTCCGTCTTCAGAACCAGAACAAAACCTGGGTTAGGCTCGGCACATCAAAACTGTAATCCCATGACAGCAGAAGGTTGAGTTGGGTGGACAGTGTGATCCCAAATTCGAGAGTGGCCTCGACTGACACAGCGCTATCTGCTTGCTATAAACAACATATAATAAAGCTAAGCCGGGCGCGGCATGTGCTCGTTTCGACAGCATGTACACTGAAATTGGGACTGCACATAGGATCCCGAAAAGGCCTCAGAGCTAACATGAAACTCGGCCTGCAAGGAAAAGTGGCTCACAGAAACCTGTCTTTTAGGTGCTTTGAAGACAAACGCGAAAAATTTCGAGGATGCCTCTTTGTGACCCGCCCAACAAACGTGGGTAATGTCCGTCTTCAGAATGGAAACAATACTTGGGATAGGCTCGGCGCATCACACCTGTAATCACGCAACAGTGAAATGTAGAGCCGGGCAGACAGTGAGATCACAAATTCGACACTGGCTTCGACCGACACAGCGCTACCCACTTGCTATAAACAACATAAAAACCAAAAGAAATAGAAAAGACGAACCGGGCACTGCATGTGCTCGCTTCAGCAGCAGGTACACAGAAATTGGGACTCTACAGAGAAGCCCGAAAAGGCCTCAGCGCTTGCATGAAACTTGGCCTGCCAGGTACGGTGGCTCACACAAACTTGTCAGTTAGGCACTTCGAAGACCAAAAAAAAGAATATTTTGAGGATGCGTGTTCTAGACCCGCTCAACAAACATGGGAAATTTATGTATTAGAACAAGGACAAAAATTTGATTAGGCTCAGCTCATCACACCTGTAATCCCATGACAGTGGAATTTCGAGCTGGACGGACTGTGAAATCACAGATTCGAGACTGGCCTCAACCAACACAGCGCTACCTGCTTGCTATAAACAATATAAAAACCGAAAGAAATAAAGAAGCTGAGCCGGGCATTGAAATTGAGACGCTATATAGAAGCCCAAAAAGGCCTCAGCGATAGCATGAAACTCGGCCTGCCAGGTACGGTGGCTCACAGGAAACTGTCATTTCGGTGCTTTGAAGACCAACGCAAAGCAAACTTCAAAGTTGCGTGTTCGAGAGCCAAGGGATTAAAATGGAAAATTTCCGTCTTCAGAATGGAAACAATACTTAGGATAGGCTCGGCGCATCACACCTGTAATCCCGCAACAGTGAAATGTCGAGCCGGGCAAACAGTGAGATCACAAATTCGACACTGGCTTCAACCAACACAGCGTTACCCGCTGGCTATAAACAACATAAAAACCGAAAGAAATAGAAAAGCCGGGCTGGGCACTGCATGTGCTCGCTTCAGCAGCAGGTACACAGAAATTGGGACTCAACATAGAAGCCCGAAAAGGCCTCAGCACTTGCATGAAACTCGGCCTGCCAGGTATGGTGGCTCACAGAAACTTGTCAGTTAGGCGCTTTGAAGACCAACGCACAGAAAATTTCGAGGATGTGTGTTCGAGACCCGCCTGACCAACATGGGAAATTTCCGTCTTCAGAACAGAAACAAAACTTGGGTTAGGCTCGGTGCATCACACCTGTAATCCCGTGATAGTGGAATGTCAAGCCGGGTGGATGGTAAGATCACAAATTCGAGACTGGCCTCAACCAACAAAGCACTCCCCACTTGCTATAAACAACTTAAATCGAAAGAAATAGAAAAGCTGGGCCGGGCATGGCATGTGCTCGCTTCGGCACCACGTACACTGAAATTGGGAGTCTACATAGAAGCGCGAGAAGGCCTCAGTGCTAGCATGAAACTAGGCCTGCCAGGTACGGTGGTTCAGAGGTACCTGTTATATAGGGACTTCGAAGACCAGCGCAAATGAAATTTAGAGGATGCGTGTTAAAGACATGCCTGACAAATATGGAAAATCTCCGTTTTCAGAACGGAAAAAAAACTTGGGTTAGGCTCGGCACATCACACCTGTAATCCCATGACAGTGAAATGTCGAACTGAGCGGACAGGGTGATCACCGAATCGAGACGGGCCTCGACCAACACAGCGCCACTTGCTTGCTATAAACCACATAAAAACCAAAAGAAATAAGAAAGCTGAGCCGGGCAGGGCATGTGCTCGCTTCAGCAGCAAGTACACTAAAATTGAAACTCTACATAGAAGCCCGAAAAGACCTCAGTGAAAGGATGAAACACTATGCAGTGTTCCGTTTTCTATTTATTCATTTAGTTTTGCCATTGTAACTGCTTTGTACAAATCAAATACAGATAGATTTTAGGTTCACAAAAATAAGCAGAAAGTTGTCTGTTGCAGGTGGTGTTGACATATTCAACCACAGTTACTTGAAAGGAATCGACAGAACGGCCGCTGGAACCCGCTATGCAGTTGTGGCAATAAGTCGAGATCACAGTGTTTCATTCCAGCCCGGGTGACAGTAGATAAGCAGTACTTCATACACAAAGGCGGGGTGGGGGTTGGAGCCACCTGGCACCTCGTTTTTTCATATTGAGCACACCAATTTGTCTGATTTCTGTGATTTTCTCTTTCCATTTCTTTTTCTTCTAAGTGAAGTGGGCTTCTACCAAAATGCCCAGGCTAAACCAGGACTCATAACCTAAGGTGAACCGCCCACCTCGACCTCCCAAATGGCTAGGATAGCTGGTGATTCTCACAGTGCTGGGAAACGTCTCTCTGTCCTCTTTTGTTAACATGAAATTCGGCCTGCCAGGTACTGTGGCTCACAGACACCTGTCATTAGGCACTTCGAAGACCAGTGCAAAAAATATTTCGAGAACTGCCCGACTGATATGGGAAATCTCAGTCTTCAGAACAAAACCAAACTCGGGTTAGGCTCAGAGCATCACACCTGTAATTCCATGACTGTGGAATGTTGAGCCTGATGGACAGTGAGATCACAGATTTGAGATAGGCCTCGACTGACACAGCATTACCTGCTTGCTATAAAACACATAGAAACCAAAAGAAATAAATAAGCTGAGCCGGGCTCGGAATGTGTTCGCTTTGGCAGCACGTACACTAAAATTGGGACTCTACATAGAAGCCCGAAAAGGCCTCAGCGCAAAAATGAAATGCTACGCAGCATGCCGCTTTCTATTTATTAATTTAGTTTTGTCGTTGTAACTGTTTTGTACACATCAAATACAGAGAGATTTTAGGTTCACAAAAATAAACAGAAAGTTGTGTGTTCCAGGTGGTGTTGACATATTCAACCACAGTTACTTGAAAGGCATCGGCAGAAAGGCAGCTGAGACCCAATATGCAGTTGTGGCAATAAGCTGAGATCGCAGTGTTTCATTCCAGCCCGAATGACAGTAGAAAAGCAGTATGTCATACATAAAGGCGGGGTGAAGGTTGGAGCCACCTGGCAACTCGTTTGTTCAGAGTGAGCACACCAATTTGTCTGATTTCTGTGATTTTCATTTTCTACTCCTTTTTTTTAAGTAAAGTGGGTTTTCACCAAGATGCCCAGGCTGACCTGGAACACTTGACTTCAGGTGAACCACCCACCTCGACCTCTCAAATGAGTAGGATAGCTGGTGTTACTCACAGTGCAGGACAACGTCTCTCTGGTTTCGTTAACAGGAAACTCGGCCTGCCAGGTACGGTGGTTCACAGGAACCTGTCATTGAGGTGATCGAAGACCATCACGAAAAATGTTTTGAGGATTCGTGTTCGAGGCACGCCCGACGAACATGGGAAATTTCCGTCTTCAGACAGGAAACAAAACTTGGGTTAGGCTCGGTGCATCACACCTGTAATACCATGACAGTGGAATGTCGAGCCAAGCGGACAGTGAGATCACAAATTCAAGACTGACGTCGACGGACACATCGCTACCCGCTTGCTATAAACAACATAAAAACCGAAAGAAATAAAGAAGCTGAGCCAGGCACCTCATGTGCTCGCTTCAGAAGCATGTACACTGAAATTGGGACTCTACATAGAAGCTTGAGCAAGCCTCATCGCTAGCATGAAACTCGGCCTGCCAGGTAGGGTGGCTCAGAGGAACCTGTCATATAGGTGGTTCAGAGACCAACGCAAAGAAAATTTCGAGGACGCATGTAGGAGACCCGCCCGACCAACATGGCAAATTTTTCTCTTCAGAATGGAAACGAAACTTGGGTTAGGCTTGGCGCATTTCAACTGTAATCCCGTGACAGTGGAAAGTCAAGCCGAGCTGACCGTGAGATCACAAATTTGAGACTGGCCTCGACAGACACAGGGCTACCCGCTTGTTATAAACAACATAAAAACCAGAAGAAATAAGAAAAGCTTAGCTGGGCATGGCATGTGCTTGCTTCGGCAGCACATACACTGAAATTGGGACTCTACATAGAAGCCCAAAAAGGACTAAGCGCTAGCATGAACTTGGCCTGAAAGGTACAGTGGCTCACAGGAACCTGTCATTTAGGCGCTTCGAAGACCAACGCAAAGAATATTTTGAGGATGCATGTTCGAGACCTGCTCGACACACATGGGAAATTTCCATCTTAGAACGGGGACAAAACTGCTGCTAGGCTTGGCTCATCACACCTGTAATCCCATGACAGTGGAATTTCGAGCCAGACGGACTGTTAAATCACAAATTTGACACTGGCCTCACCCGACACAGTGCTACCCGCTTGCTATAAACAACATAAAAACCGAAAGAAATAAAGAAGCTGAGCCGGGCATTGAAATTGAGACGCTATATAGAAGCCCGAAAAGGCCTCAGCGATAGCATGAAACTCGGCCTGCCAGGTACGGTGGCTCACAGGAAACTGTCATTTCGGTGCTTTGAAGACCAACGCAAAGCAAACTTTGAGGATGCGTGTTCGAGGGCCGAACGAGCAACATGAAAAATTTCCGTCTTCAGAATGGAAACAATGCTTAGGATAGGATCAGCACATCACACCTGTAATCCTGCGACAGTGAAATGTCTAGCCGGGCAGATAGTGAGATCACAAATTCGACACTGGCTTCGACTGAAACAGCGGTACCCACTTGCTATAAACAACATAAAAACCGAAAGAAATAGAAAAGCCGGGCCGGGCACTGCATGTGCTCGCTTCAGCAGCAGGTACACAGAAATTGGGACTCTACATAGAAGCCCGAAAAGGCCTCAGCGCAAGAATGAAATGCTACGCAGCATTCCGTTTTCTATTTATTCATTTAGTTTTGCTGTTGTAACTGTTTTGTACAAATCAAATACAGATAGATTTTAGGTTCACAAAAATAAACAGAAAGTTGTCTGTTCCAGGTGGTGTTGAATTATTCAACCACAGGTACTTGAAAGGCATCGGCAGAACGGCCGATGGAACCCACTATACAGTTGTGGCAACAAGCCGACATCGCAGTGTTTCACTCCAGCCCGGGTGACTGGAGAAAAGCAGTACAACATACAGAAAGGCGGGGTGGGGTTTGGAGCCACCTGGTACCTAGGTTTGTTCAGAGTGAGCACACAAATTGGTCTGACTTCTGTGATTTTCTTCTACTTTTTTTTTAAGTGAAGTGGGTTTTCACGGAGATGCCCAGGCTGACCCGGAACTTGTGACCTCAGGAGAACCGCCCACCTTGACCTCCCAAATGGCTAGGATAGCTGGTGTTACTCACAGTGCTGGGCAACGTCTCTCCGTTTTCTCTTGTAAACATGATACTCGGCCTGCCAGGTACGGTGGCCCACAGAAACCTGTCATTTAGGCGCTTTGAAGAACAGCGTGAAAAAAATTTTGAGGATGCCTGTAGGAGACCCGCCCTACCGATATGGGAAATCTCCGTCTTCAGAATGGAAACAAGACTTGGGTTAGGCTCGGCACATCACACCTGTAATCCCATGACAGTGGAATGTCGAGCCGAGCAAACAGTGAGATCACAGATTCGAGATGGGCCTCGACCGACACAGCGCTACCCGCTTGCTATAAACCACATAAAAACCGAAAGAAATATAAAAACTGAGCCGGGCACGGCATGTGCTTGCTTCGGCAGTACGTACACTAAAATTGGGACTCTACATAAAAGCTCTGAAAGGCCTCAGCGCAAGGATGAAATGCTATGCAGCGTTCCATTTTCTATTTTTTAATTTAGTTTCGCCATTGTAACTGTTTTGTACAAATTAAATACAGATAGATTTTAGGTTCACAAAAATAAACAGAAAGTTGTCTGTTTCAGGTGGTGTTGACATATTCAACCACAGTTACTCAAAAGGAATCGGCAGAATGGCCGCTGGAACCCACTATGCAGTTGTGGCAATAAGTCGAGATCACAGTGTTTCACTCTAGCCCGGGTGACAGAAGATAAGCAGTACTTCATATACAAAGGCGGGGTGGGGGTTGGAGCCACCTGGCACCTCGTTTTTTCAGAGTGAGCACACCAATTTGTCTGATTTCTGTGATTTTCTCTTTCCACTTCTATTTCTTCTAAGTGAAGTGGGCTTCTACCAAAATGCCCAGGCTGACCCGGGACTCATAACCTAAGGTGAACCGCCCACCTCGACCTCCCAAATGGCTATGATAGCTGGTGATACTCACAGTGCTGGGAAACGTCTCTCTGTCCTCTTTTGTTAACATGAAACTCGGCCTGCCACGTACAATGGCTCACAGACACCTGTCATTTAGGCGCTTCGAAGACCAGCGCAAAAAAAATTTCAAGAACCGCCCGACCGATATGGGAAATCTCAGTCTTCAGAACGAAAATCACACTCGGGTTAGGCTTCGCACATCACACCTGTAATTCCGTGACTGTGGAATGTCGAGCCTAATGGACAGTGAGATCACAGATTCGAGATAGGCCTCGACTGACACAGCACTATCCGCTTGCTATAAACCACATAGGAACCGAAAGAAATAAATAAGCTGAGCCGGGCACGGAATGTGTTCGCTTCGGCAGCACGTACACTAAAATTGGGACTCTACATAGAAGCCCGAATAGGCCTCAGTGCAAAAATGAAATGCTACACAGCATGCCGTTTTCTATTTATTAATTTAGTTTTGCCATCGTAACTGTTTTGTACACATCAAATACAGATAGATTTTAGGTTCACAAAAATAAACAGAAAGTTGGCTGTTCCAGGTGGTGTTGACTTATTCAACCACAGTTACTTGAAAGGCATCAGCAGAACGGCCGCTGACACCCACTATGCAGTTGTGGCAATAAGCCGAGATCACAGTGTTTCACTCCAGCCCGGGTGACAGGAGAAAGCAGTACGTCGTGCAGAAAGGCAGGGTGGGGTTTGGAGCCACCTCGCACCTCGTTTTTTCAGATTGAGCACACAAATTTGTCGGATTTTTGTGACTTTGTTTTCTACTTTTGTTTTTTTTTTACAGGAAGTGGGTTTCACCAAAATGCCCAGGTTGACCTGGAACTGGTGACCTCAGGTGAACCGCACACCTCGACCTCCCAAATGGCTAGAATAGCTGGTGTTACTCACAGTGCTGGGCATTGTCTCTCTGTTCTTTCTTGTTAACATGAAACTCGGCCTGCCAGGTACGGTGGCTAACAGAAACCTGTCATTTAAACGCTTCCAAGACCAGCGCTAAAAATATTTTGAGGATGCGTGTTTGAGACCCGCCTCCACCGATATGGGAAATCTCCATCCTCAGAACGGAAACAAAGCTTGGGTTAGGCTCAACGCATCACACCTATAATCCCATGACAGTGGAATGTTGAGCTGGGCGGACAGTGAGATTGCAGATTCGAGACGGGCCTCGACCGAAACAGCGCTATCTGCTTGATATAAACCACATAAAAACCGAAAGACATAAAATTGCTGAGCCAGGCTCAGCATGTGCTTGCTTCAGCAGCACGTCAACTAAAATTGGGACTCTACATAGAAGTCCGAAAAGGCCTCAGCGCAAGGATGAAACGCTGTGCAGTTTTCCGTTTTCTATTTATTCATTTATTTTTGCCGTTTTAACTGTTTTGTACAAATCAAATACAGATAGATTTTAGGTTCACATAAACAAACGGAAAGTTGTCTGCTCTAGGTGGTGTTGATATATTCAACCACAGTCACTTGAAAGGCATTGGCAGAACGGCCGCTGGAACCCGTTATGCAGTTGTGGGAATAAGCTGAGATCACAGTGTTTCACTTCAGCCCGGGTGACAGGAGAAAGCATTATGTCATGCAGAAAGGCGGGGTGAGGTTTGGAGCCACCTGGCACCTCGTTTGTTCAGATTGAGGACACCAATTTGTCTGATTTTGTGATTTTTTCTTCTACTTTTTTTTAAGTGAAGAGTGTTTTCACGGATATGCCCAGGCTGACTCTGAACTCGTCACCTCAGGTCAACCGCCCACCTCGACCTCCCAAATAACTAGGATAGCTGGTTTTACTCACAGTGCTGGGAAACGTCTCTTTTTCTCTCTTGTTAACATGAACCTCGGCCTGCGAGGTATGATGGCTCACAGGAACCTGTCATTTAGGCGCTTCGAAGACCAGCGCAAAAAAAATTCGAGAATGCGTGTTCGAGACACGCCTGACCAATATGGAAAATCTCCGTCTTCAGAACGGAAATGAAACTTAGTTAGGCTAAGCACATCACACATGTAATTTCATGACAGTGGAATGTCGAGCTGGGCGGACAATTAGATCACAGATTTGAAACAGGCATCGACCGACACAGCGCTACCCACTTGCTAGAAACCGCATAAAAACCGAAAGAAATAAAAAAGCTGAGCCGGGCATGGCATGTGCTCGCTTTGGCAGTACGTACACTAAAATTGGGGCTCTACATAGAAGCCCGAATAGACCTCAGAGCAAGGATGAAACGCTACACAGCGTTCTGTTTTCTATTTATTCATTTGGTCTTGTTGTAACTGTTTTGTACAAATCAAATACAGAAAGCTTTTATGTTCACAAAAATAAAGAGAAAGTCGTCTGTTCCAGGTGGTGTTGACATATTCAACCACAGTCACTTGAAAGGAATCGGCAGAATGGCGGCTGGAACCCACTATGCAGTTGTGGCAATAACCCGAGATTGCAGTATTTCACTTTAGCCTGGGTGACAGTAGAAAAGCAGTACGTCATACAGAAAGGCAGAATGGGTGTTGGAGGCACCTGGCACCTCGTTTGTTCAGATTGAGCACACCAATTTGTCTGATTTCTGTGATTTTCTTTTTCTACTTTTTTTTAAGTGAAGTGGGTTTTCACCCAGATGCCCAGGCTGACCGGAACTCGTGACCTCAGGTTAACCGGCCACCTCGACCTCCCAAATGGCTAGGATAGCTGGTGTTAGTCACAGTGCTGGGCGACGTCTCTCCATTCTCTCTTGCTAACATGAAACTCGGCCTGCCAGGTATAGTGGCTCACAGAAACCTGTCATTTAGGCGCTTCAAAGACCAGCGCAACCAATATTTTGAGGATGGGTGTTCGAGACCCGACCGACCAATATGGGAAATCTTCGTCTTAAAAACAAAAACAAAACTTGGGTTAGGCTCAGCGCATCACACCTGTAATTCCGTGACAGTGGAAGGTTCAGCCGGTCGAACAGTGAAATCGCAAATTCGAGACTGGCCTCGACCGACACAGCACTACATGCCTGCTATAAGCAACATAAAAACAGAAAGAAATAAAAAAGCTGTGCCGGGCATGGCATGTGCTCGCTTTGGCAGCATGTACACTGAAATTGGGACTCTACATAGAACCCCAAAAAACCTCAGCTCAAGCATGAAACTCGGCATGCCAGTTACGGTGACTCACAGGAACCTGTCATTAAGGTGCTTCGAAGACCAACGCAAAGAAAATTTTGAGGATGAGTGTTCGAGACCCGTCCAACCAACATGGGAGTTTTCCAACTTCAGAACGAAAACAAAACTTGGCTTAGGCTAGATGCATCACACCTGTAATCCCGTGACAGCGAAATGTCAAGCCGTATGAACAGTAAGATCACATATTCGAGACTGGCCTCGACTGACCCAGTGCTACCCACTTGCTATAATCAACATACAAGCCGAAAGAAATAAAAAAGCTCTGCCGGGCACAACATCGGCTTGCTTCGGCAGCACATACACTGAAATTTAGGCTCTACATAAAAGCCGGAGAAGGCCTGATCAATAGCATGAAATTTGGCATGCCAGGTACGATGGCTCACAGGGACCTGTCAATTAGGCACTTCAAAGACAAACGCAACAAAATTTCAAGGATGCATGTTTGAGATCCGCCAGACCGACTTGGGAAATTTCTGTCTTCAGAACAAAAACAAAATTTGAATTAAGCTCCGCGCATCACACTTGTAATCCCGTGACACTGGAAGGTCGAGCCTCGTGGAGAGTGAGATCACAAATTCGAGACTGGCTTCGACCGACACAGCGCTAACCGCTTGCTATAAAAAACATAAAAACCGAAAGAAAAAAAAACATGAGCCGCGCGCGGCATGTGCTCACTTAGGCAGCATGTACACTGAAATTGGGACTCTACACAAAAGCCCGAAAAGGCCTCAGCACTAGCATGAAACTCGTCCTGCCAGGTACAGTGGCTCAGAAAAACCTGTCATTTAGGCGCTTCAAAGACCAATGCAAAGAATAGTTTGAGGATGCGTGTTCGAGACAAGCCTGACCAACATGAAAAATTTTCGTCTTTAGAACAGAAATTAAACTTGGGTTAGGCTTGGCTCATCACACTTGTAATTTGTGACAGCGGAATGTCGAGCCAGGCGGACAGTGAGATCACAATTTCGAGACTGGCCTCGACAGACACAGTGCTACCCGCTTGCTGTTTAACAACATTAAAACCGACAGAAATAAAGAAGCTGAGCCAGGCACGACATGTGCTCGCTTCGGCAGCACGTACACTGAAATTGGGACTCTACATAGAAGCCCGAATAGGCCTCAGCGCTAGCATGAAACTCTGCCTGCCAAGTACGGTGGGTAACAGAAACCTGTCATTTAAATGCTTCGAAGACAAACCCAAAGAAAATTTCGAGGATGCGTGTTCGAAACCCGCCCGATCAAAATGGGAAATTTCTGTCTTCAGAACGGAAAAAAAAACTTGGGTTAGGCTCGGCGCATCACACCTTTTATCCTGTGACAGTGGAATGTCGAGCCGGGCGGACAGTGAGATCACAAATTCTAGACTAGCCTCGACCGACACAGCGCTACCCGCTTGCTATAAACAACATAAATACCAAAAGAAATAAAAATGCTGAGCCGGGCATGGCATGTGCTCACTTTGGCAGAACGTACACTGAAATTGGGACTCTACATGAAACCTCGAAAAGGTTTCAGTGCTAGCATGAAACTCGGCATGCCAGGAACCGTGGCTCACAGAAAACTGTCATTTAGGCGCTTCGAAGACTAACCCAAAGAAAATTTTGAAAATGCGGGTTCGAGGCCCGCCTGACCAACATGGGATATTTCCGTCTTCAGAACTAAAACGAAACTTAGGTGAGACTCGGTGCATCACATCTGTAATCCCCTGACCATGGAATGTCGAGCAGGGCAGACGATGAGATCACAAATTCGAGACTGGCCTCGACCGACACGGCACTACCCGCTTGCTATTAACAACATAAAAACCGAAAGAAATAAAAAAGCTGAACAGGGCATGGCATGCACTCGCTTCAGCAGCATGTACACTGAAATTGGGACTCTACATAGAAGCCCGATAAGGCCTCCCTGCTAGCATGAAACTCGGCCTGCCACATACGGTGGCTCACAGGAACCTGTCATTTAGGCGCTTCAAAGATGCAAAGAAAATTTCGAGGATGCATGTTTGAGACACGCCCGAGCAACATGGGACATTTCCATCTTCAGAACAAAAATAAAACTTGTGTTAGTCTCGGCGTATCACACCTGCAATACCGTGACAGTGGAATGTCGAGCCCGGTGGACAGTGAGATCACAGAATCGAGACTGGCCTCAACCGACACAGTGCTACCCACTTGCTATCAACAACATATAAACCGAAAGAAAAAAAGGCTCAGCTGGGCACGGCATGTGCTCCCTTCGGCAGCACGTATACTGAAATTGGGATTCTAAAAGAAGCCCGAAAATGCCACAACGCTACCATGAAACTCGGCCTGCCAGGTACGGTGGCTCACAGAAACCTGTCATTTAGGCGCTTCGAAGACCAACGCAAAGAATATTTCGAGGATGCGTGTTCGAGACCCGCACGGCCCACATGGGAAATTTCCGTCTACAGAACGGAAACAAAACTTGGGTTAAGCTCAGCGCATCACACCTGTAATCTCGTGACTGTGGAATGTCGAGCCGGGCGGAGAGTCAGATCACAAATTCGAGTCTGGCTGAGACCAACACGGCGCTACCCGCTTGCTATAAAAAGCATAAAAACCGAAAGAAATAAAAAAGCTCAGCCGGCCACGACATGTGCTCACTTCAGCAGAACGTACACTAAAATTGGGACTCTACATAGAAGCCCAAAAAGGCCTCAGCACTAACATAAAACTCGGCCTGCCAGGAACGGAGGCTCACAGGAACCGTTCATTTAGGCGCTTCGAAAACCAACGCAAAAAAATTTCGAATAAGAATGTCCGAGACCCCCCTGACCAATATGGAATATTTCCGTCTTCAAAACGGAAACTTGCCTCGACTGACACAGCACTACCCGCTTGGTATAAACAACATAAAATCCGAAAACAATAAAAAAGCTGAGCCGGGTACAGCATGTGCTCGCTTTGGCAGTATGTACACGGAAATTGGGACTCTACATAGAAGCCCGAAAAGGCCTCATTGCTAGCATGAAACTCAGCCTGCCAGGTACGGTGGCTCACAGGAACCTGTCATTTAGGTGCATCGAAGACCAACGCAAATAAAATTTCAAGATGCGTGTTTGAGACCCACCCGACTAACGTGGAAAAGTTCCGTCTTCAGAACAAAAACAAAACTTGGGTTAGGCTTGGCCCATCACACGTGTAATCCCGTGATAGTGGAATGTCTAGCCAGGGGGACAGTGAGATCACAAATTCGAGACTGGCCTCGACAGACACAGTGTAACCCCCTTGCTATAAACAACATAAAAACCGAAATTAATAAAAATCTGAGCGGGGCACTGAAATTGGGACTCTAAAGAGAAGCTCAAAAAGGTCTCAGCGCTAGCATGAAACTCGGCCAAACAGGTATGGTGGCTCACAGGAACCTGTCATTTAGGCGCTTCGAAAAGCAATGCAAAAAAATTTCGAGGATGCATGTTCGAGACACCACGACAGACTTGGGAAATTTCTGTCTTCAGAACGGAAACAAAACTTGGGTTAGGCTCGGCACATCACACCTGCAATACCGTGACAGTGGAATGGCGAACCGGGCAGACACTGAAATCACAGAATCGAGACTGGCCTCGACCGACAGAGTGCTACCCACTTGCTATAAACAACATAAAAACCGAAAGAAATGTAAAAGCTAAGCCGGGCACGGCATGTGCTTGCTTCGGCAGCACGTATTCTAAAATTAAAAGTCTATAAGTAGCCCAAAAATGCCACAACGCTAGCATAAAACTCGGCCTGCCAGGTACAGTGGCTCACAGAAACCTGTCATTTAGGCGCTTCAAAGACCAGAGCAAAGAATATTTCAAGGATGCATGTTCAAGACCCGCACGACCCACATGGGAAATTTCTGTCTTCAGAACGGAAACAAAACTTGGGTTATGCTTGGCGCATCACACCTGTATTCTCATGACAGTGGAATGTCGAGCCAAAGGGAAAGGGAGATCATAAATTCGACACTGGCCTCGACCGACACTGCGCTACCCGCTTGCTATAAAAAGCATAAAAACTGAAAATAATAGAAAAGCTCATCCGGGCACGTCATGTGCCCGCTTCAACAGCATGTACACTGAAATTGGCACTCTACATAGAAGCCCAAAATGGCCTCAGCGCTAGCAGGAAACTCGGCCACAGGATCCTGTCATTTGGGCGCTTCGAAAACCAACGCATAGAAAATTCTGAGGATGCGTGTTCGAGACCCACCTGACCAACATGGGAAATTTACGTCTTCAGAACGGAAACAAAACTTGGGTTAGGCTCAGCGCATCACATCTCTAATTCCGTGACAGTGGATTGTCGAGCCGGGTGGACAGTGAGATTACAAATTCGAGACTGCCCTCGACCGACACAGCACTACCCAATTGCTATAAACAACATAAAACCCGAAAGAAATAAAAGAGCTGAGCCAGGCACGGGATGTGCTCACTTCTGCAGCATAAACACTGAAATTGGGCCTCTACATAGAAGCCCAATAAGGCCTCACCTCTAGCATGAAACTCGGCCTGCCAGGTATGGTGCCTCACAGGAACCTGTCATTTAGGCACTTCAGAGACAAACGCAAGAAAAATTTCGAGGATGCCTGTTCGAGACCAGCCTGACCAATATAAGAAATTTTTGTCTCAAGAACGGAAACAAAACTTGGGTTAGGCTTGGCGCATCACACCTGTAATCCCGTGACAGTGGAATCTCGAGGCGGTCGGACAGTGAGATCACAAATTCAAGACTGGCCTCGACAGACACAGCGCTACCTGCTTGCAATAAACAACATAAAAACCGAAAGAAATAAAAAAGCTGAGACAGGCATGGCATGTGCTTGCTTTGGCAGCACGTACACTGAAGTTGGGCTTTACATAGAAGCCTGAAAAGGCCTTTGCACTAACATAAATCTCAGCCTTCAAGGAAAATTGGCTCACAGCAACCTGTCATTTAGGCCCTTCGAAGACCAACACAAAACAAATTTCGAGTATGAGTGTTCGAGAACCGACCGACCAACATGGGAAATATTCATCTTCAGAACAGAGACTTGCCTTGACCGACCCAGTGCTACCCGCTTGCTATAAACAACAGAGAAACCGAAAGAAATATAAAAGCTGAGCCTGGCACGGCATGTTCCTCACTTCGGCAGCACGTACACTGAAACTGGGACTCTACATGGAAGACGGAAAAGGCCTCACCACAGGCATGAATCTCAGCCTGCCAGTTATGATGGTTCCCAGGAACCTGTCATTTAAGTGCTTCGAAACCAACGCAAAGAAAATTTCAGGATGCGTGTTTGAGACCCGCCCGGCTAACATGGAAAGCTTTGGTCTTCAGAATAAAAACAAAACTTGTCGTAGGATCAGCGCATCACAACTATGATCCCGTGACAGTGGAATGTTGATGCGTTCGGGCAGTGAGATCACAAATTCGAGACTAACCTAGATTGACACAGCGCTACCCGCTTGCTATTAACAACATAAAAACCGAAAGAAGTAGAAAAGCTGAGCGGGGCATAACATGCGCTCGATTCAGAGGCACATACACTGAAATTGGGACTCTACATAGAAGGCCAATAAGGCCTCCCCGCTAGCATGAAACTCGGCCTGACAGGTACGGTGGCTCACAGAAACCTGTCATTTAGGCGCTTCAAAGAACAACGCAAAGAAAATTTCGAGGATGCGTATTCGAGACCCGACCGACCAACATGGGAAATTTCCATCTTCAGGACCGAAACAAAACTTGGGTTAGGCTTGGCGCATCACACCTGCAATACAGTGACTGTGGAATGTCAAGCCGGTCAAACAGTGAGATCACAGAATTGAGACTGGCCTCGACTGACACAGTGCTACCCGCTTGCTATAAACAAAATAAAAACCGAAACATATAAAAAAGCTCAGCTGGGCACGGCATGTGCTCGCTTCAGCAGCACGTACACTGAAATTGGGACTCTAAAAGAAGCCCGAAAATGCCACAACGCTAGCATGAAACTCGGCCTGCCAGGTATGGTAACTCACAGAAACCTGTCATTTAGGCGCTTCGAAGACCAACGCAAAAAATATTTCGAGGATGCGTGTTTGAGACCCGCTCGACAAACATAGGAAATTTTTGTCTTCAGAACGGAAACAAAACTTGGGTTAGGCTCGGCGCATCACACCTGTTATCTCGTGATAGTGGAATGTCGAGCCGGGCAAGGAGTGAGATCACGAATTCGAGACTGGCCTCGATGGACACAGCGCTACCCGCTTGCTATAAAAAACATATAAACCGAAAGAAGTAAAATAGCTCAGCCGGGCACGGCATGTGCTCACTTCAACAGCACTTACACTGAAATTGGGACTCTACATAGAAGCCCGAAAAGGCCTCAGCGCTAGCATGAAACTCGGCCTTCCAGGTACGGTGACTCACAGGAACCTGTCATAAAGGCACTTCAAAGACCAACGCAAAAAATTTCTAGGATGCGTGTTAGAGACCCGCCTGACCAACATGGGACATTTTCGTCTACAGAACGGAAACCAAACTTGGGTTAGCTTCGGGGCATCACACCTGTAATCCCGTGACAGTGGAATATCGAGGAAAGTGAACAGTGAGATCACAAATTTGAGACTGGCCTCGTCAAACCCAGCGCTACTGGCTTGCTATAAACAACATAAATCCAAAAGAAATAAAAAAGCTGAGCCAGGCACTAAAATTGAGACTCTATATAGAAGCCCAAAAAGGCCTCACTGCTAGCATGAAACTCAGCCTGCCAGGTATGGTGGCTCACAGGAACCTGTCACTTAGGCACTTCAAAGACCAACGCAAGAACAATTTCGAGGATGCATGTTCAAGGCCCGCCCGACCAACGTAAGAAATTTTCGTCTCAAGAACGGAAACAAAACTTGGATTAGGCTCAGTGCATCACACCTCCAATCCCGTGACAGTGGAATGTCGAGCCAGGTGGATAGTGAGATCACAAATTTGAGACTGGCCTCGACTGACACAGCGCTATGCCCTTGCTATAAGCAACATAAAAACCGAAAGAAATAAAAAAGCTGAGCTGGGCACAGCGTGGGCTAGCTTCGGCAGAATGTACACTAAAATTGGGAATCTAAATAGAAGCCAGAAAAGGCCTCAGCCCTAGCATGACACTCGGCAAGCCAGGTACGGTGGCTCATGGGAAACTGTCATTTAGTCGATTCAAAAGCCAACGCAAAGAAAATTTCGAGAATGGGTGTTCGAGACCTGCCCGACAGACATGGAAAATTTCCGTCTTCAGAATGGAAAAAAAACTTGGGTTACGCTCGGCGCATCACACCTGTAATCCCGTGACAGTGGAATGCCGAGCCGGCCGGACAGTCAGATCACAAATTCGAGACTGGCCTCGACCGACACAGCGCTACACGGTTGCTATAAACCACATAAAAACAGTAAGAAATAAAAAAGCTGAGCCGGGCACGGCATGTACTCGCTTCGGCTGCACGAACACTGAAATATGGATTCTGCATAAAAGCCTGAAAAGGCATGAGTGATAGCATGAAACTCAGCCTGCCATGTATGGTGGCTCACAGGAACCTGTCATTTAGGTGCTTTGAAGACCAACGCAAAGAAAATTTCGAGGATGCGTGTTCGAGATTCGCCCGACCAACATGGGAAATTTTCGTCTTCAGAACAAAATCAAAACTTGGGTTAGGCTCGGCGCATAACACCTGTAATCTCATGACAGTGGAATGTCAAGCCGAGCAAACAGTGAAATCACAGATTCGAGACGGGCCTCGACTGACACAGCGCTACCCTCTTGCTATAAACCACATAAAAACTGAAAGAAATATAAAAGCTGAGCCGGGCACGGCATGTGCTCGCTTCGGCAGTACTTACACTAAAATTGGGACTCTACATAGAAGCTCAAAAAGGCCTCAGCGCAAGGATGAAACTCGGCCTGCCAGGTACGGTGGCTCACAGGAAACTGTCATTTAGGTGCTTTGAAGACCAACGCAAAGCAAACTTCGAGGATGCGTGTTCGAGAGCCGAACGACCAACATAAGAAATTTCCGTCTTCAGAACGGAAACAATACTTGGGATAGGCTTGGCGCATCACACCTGTAATCCCAGGAAAGTGCAATATCGAGAAGTGCAGACAGTGAGATCACAGATTTGAGACAGGCCTCGACCGACACTGTGCTATTGGCTTGTTATAAACCACATATAAACCATAAGAAATAAAAAAGCTGAGCCGGGCATGGCATCTGCTCGCTATGGCAGCATGTACACTAAAATTGGGACTCTACATGAAAGCCCGAAGGGGCCTCAGTGCAAGGATGAACCGCTACGCAGCTTTCCATTTTATATTTATTCATTTAGTTTTGCCATTGTAACTGTTTTGTACAAATCAAATACAGATAGCTTTCAGGTTTATAAAATAAACAGAAAGTTGTCTTTTCCAGGTGGTGTTGACATATTCAACCACAGTTACTTGAAAGGAATCGGCAGAACGGCCGCTGGAACCCACTATGCAATTGTGGCAATAAGCCGAGATCACAGTGTTTCAATTCAGCCCGAGTGACAGGAGAAAAGCAGTACATCATACACAAAGGTAAGGTGGGGGTTGGATCCTCCTTGCACCTTGTTTTGCTCAGATTGAGCCCACCAATTTGGCTGATTTCTGTGAGTTTTTTTTCTACTTCTTTTTTTTGAAGTGAATTGTGTTTTCACCGAGATGCCCAGGCTGACCCGGAACTCGTGACCTCAGGTGAACCGCCCACCTCGACATCCCAAATAGCTAGGATAGCTGGTATTACACACAGTGCTGGGAAATGTCACTCCGTTCTTTCTTGTTAACATAAAACTCTGCCTGCCAGGTATGGTGGCTAACAGGAACCTGTCATTGAGGCGCTTCAAAGACCAGCGCACAAAAAATTTCGTGGATGCGTTTTTAAAACTCGCCCGACCATTATGGGAAACCTGCGTCTTCAGAACAAAAGCAAAACTTAAGTTAGGCTCGGCACATCACACTAGTAATCTCATGACAGTGGATTGTCGAACCGGGCAAAGAGTGAGATCACAGATTCGACGTGGGCCTCGACAGACACAGTGCTACACGCTTTCTATAAACCACATAAAAACCGAAAGAAATAAGAGAGCTGAGCCGGGCACGGCATGTGCTCGCATCGGCAGCACGTACACTAAAATTGGGACTCTACATAGAAGCCTGAAAAAGCCTCAGTGCAAGGATGCAAGGGTACGCATCATTCCATTTTCTATTTATTTATTTGGGCTGTTGAAACTGTTTTGTACAAATCAAATACAGATAGATTTTAGTTTCACAAAAATGAACAGAAAGTTTTCTGTTCCAGGTGGTGTTGACATATTCAAACACATTTACTTGGAAGGCATCAGCAGAACGGCCACTGGAACCCACTATGCAGTTGTGGCAATAAGCCGAGATCGCAGTGTTTCACTCCAGTCCGGGTGAAAGGAGAAAACACTACGTCATACAGAAAGGCGGGGTGAAAGTGGGAGCCTCCTGGCACCTTGTTTTGTTCAGATCGAGCACACCAATTTGTCTGATTTCTGTGATTTCCTTATTCTACTTCTTGTTTTTAAGTGAAGTGTGTTTTCACTGAGATGCCCAGGCTGACCCAGAACTCATGACTTCAGGTGAACCGCCCAACTCGACTTCCCTAATAGCTAGGATATCTGGTATTACTCACAGTGCTGGGCAACGTCTCTCCATTCTCTTTTTTTAACATGAAACTCGGCCTGCCAGGTACGGTGGCTTACAGTAACCTGTCATTTAGGCGCTTCGAAGAACAGCGCAAAAAAAATTTCAAGAATGCATGTTCCAGACATGCCCGACTGATATGGGAATCCTTGGTCTTCAGAACAAAAACAAAACTTGGGTTAGGCTCGGCGCATCACACCTGTAATCCCATGACAGTGGAATGTTGAGCCGAGCAAACAGTGAGATCACAGATTCGAGACAGGCTTCGACCGACACAGCACTACCTGCTTGCTATAAACCACCTAAAAACCGAAATAAATAAAAAAGCTGAGCCGGGAACGCCATGTGATCGCTTCGGCAACATGTACACTAAAATTGGGACTCTACATAGAAGCCCAAAAAGGCCTCAGCGCAAGGATGAAACTCTATGCAGTGTTCCGTTTTTTATTTATTCATTTAGTTTTGACATTTTAACAGTTTTTTACAAATCAAATACAGATAAATTTTAGGTTCACAAAAAGAACAGAAAGTTGCCTGTTCAAGGTGGTGTTGATATACTCAACCACATTTACTTGAAAGGCATCGGCAGAACGGCCGCTGGAAGCCACTATGCACTTGTGGCAATAAGCCCAGATCACAGTGATTCACTCCAGCTCGGGTGACAGGAGAAAAGCAGTACATCATACAAAAAGGCGGGGTGTGGGTTGGACACACCTGGCACCTCAGTTGTTCAGATTGAGCACACCAATTTGTCTGATTTCTGTGATTTTCTTTTTCTACTTCTTTTTTTTTATATGAAGTGGGTTTTCACCGAGATGCCCAGGCTGATCCAGAACTCGTTACGTCAGGTGAACCGCCCACCTCGACCTCACAAATGGCTAGGATAGCTGCGGTTACTCACAGTACTGGGCAACGTCTCTCCGTTCTCTCTTGTTAATAATATGAAACTCCGCCTGCCAGGTATGGTGGCTCACAGAAACTTGTCATTTAGGCGCTTCGAAGACCAGCACAAAAAAAATGTCGAGCATGCGTGTTCGAGACCTGCCCGACCGATATGGGAAATCTCCGTCTTCAGAACTGAAACAAAGTTTGGGTTAGGCTTGGCGCATCACACCTGTAATCCCATGACAGTGGAATGCCGAGCTGGGCAGACAGTGAGATCACAGATTCGAGACGGGACTCGACCGACACAGTGCCACCTACTGGCTATAAACAAAATAAAAACCGAAAGAAATAAAAAACCTGAGCCGGGCACAGCATGTGCTCACTTCTGCAGCAGGTACAATACAATTGGGACTCTACATAGAAGCCTGAAAAGACCTCAGCGCAAGAATGAAACGCTACGCAGTGTTTTGTTTTCTATTTATTCATTTAGGTTTCCGTTGTTACTGTTTTGTACAAATCAAATACGGACAGATTTTAGGTTTACAAATATAAACAAAAAGATGTCTCTTCCAGGTGGTGTTGACATATTCAACCACAGTTACTTGAAAGGCTTCTGCAGAACAGCCGCAGGGACCCACTATGCACTTCTGGAAATAAGCCAAAATAGCAGTGTTTCACTCCAGCCCGGGTGACAGGAAAAAAGCAGTACATCATACAGAAAAGTGGAGTGCATGTTGGAGCCATCTGGCACCTCATTTTGTTCAGATTGAGCTCACCAATTTGTCTGATTTCTGTGATTTTCCTTTTCTACTTTTTTTTAAGTGAAGTGGGTATTCACCGGGATGCCGAGGCTGACCTGGAACTCGTGACCCCAGGTGTACCTCTCACCTCAACCTCCAAAATGACTAGAATAGCTGCTGTTATGCACAGTGCTGGACAACGTCTCTTTGTTCTCTCTTGTTAACATGAACCTCGGCCTGCCAGGTCCGGTGGCTCACAGGAACCTGTCATTTAGGGGCTTCAAAGACCAGCGCAAAAAATTTCGAGGATGCCTGTTCGAAAACCGCCCAAATGATATGAGAAATTTCCGTCTTCAGAACGGAGAAAAAACTTAAGTAAGGCTTGGCGCATCGCACCTGTAATCCCATGACAGTGGAATGTTGAGCCGGGCGGACAGTGATATCAGATTCGAGATGGGCCTCGACCGACACAGCGCTACCCACTTGCTATAAACCACATACAAACCGAAATAAATAAAAAAGCTAACCTGAGCCGAGCATGGCCTGTGCTCGCTTCGGCAGCACGTACACTAAAATTGGGACACTACATAGAAGCCCGAAAAGGCCTCAGCACAAGAATGAAATGCTACGCAGTGTTTTGTTTTCTATTTATTCACTTAGTTTTGCCGTTGTAACTGTTTTGTACAAATCAAATACAGATAGATTTTAGGTTCAAAAAATAAACAGAAAGTTGTCTGTTTCAGGTGGTGTTGACATATTCAACCACAGTTACTTGAAAGGCATTGGCAGAACGGCCGCTGGAACCCACTATGCAGTTGTGGCAATAAGCTGAGATCACAGTGTTTCACTCCAGCCTGGGTGACAGGAGAAAAGCAGTACATCATACAGAAAGGTGGAGTAAGTGTTGGAGCCACCTGGCACCTCGTTTGTTCAGATTGATCACACCAATTTGTCTGATTAATGTGATTTTCATCTTCCACTTTTTTTTTAAGTGAAGTGCATTTTCACCAAGATGCCCAGGGTGAACTGGAACTCGTGACCTCAGGTAAACCGCCCATTTCGACCTCCCAAATGGTTAGGATAGCTGGTGTTACTCACAGCGCTGGGCAACATCTCTCCATTCTCTTTTGTTAACATGAAACTCGGCCTGCCACGTACAGTGGCTCACAGGAACCTGTCATTAAGGTGCTGTGAAGAACAGCGCAAAAAAATTTTGAGGGTGCGTGTTGGAGACCCGCCCGACCGATATGGAAAATCTCCATCTTCAGAACGAAAACAAAACTTGGGTTAGGCTCGGCGCATCACACCTGTAATCCCAAGACAGTGGAATGTCGAGCCGGGTGGACAGGGAGATCACAGATTCGAGACGGGCCTCGACTGACACAGTGCTACCCACTTGCTATAAACCACATAAAAACCAAAATAAATAAAAAAGCTGAGCCGGGCACGGCATGTGCTTGCTTCAGCAGCACGTACACGAAATTTTTTGCATTGGTCTTCGAAGCGCCTAAATGACAGATTCCTGTGAGCTACGGTACCTGGCAGGCCGAGGTTCATGCTAGCGCTGTGGCCTTTTCGGGCTTCTATGTAGAGTCCCAATTTCAGTGTATGTGCTCCCGAAGCGAGCACATGCCCTGTCCAGCCTACCTTTTTTCTCTCGGTTTCTATGTTGTTTATAGCAAGCGGGTAGCGCTGTGTCCGTCAAGGCCAGTCTCGAAATTGTGATCTCACTGTCCGCCTGGCTCGACATTTTACTGTCACAGGATTACAGGTGTGATGCGCCAAGCCTAACCCAAGTTTTGTTTCCGTTCTGAAGACGGAAATTTCCCATGTTGGTCAGGATGGTCTCGAACACACATCCTCAAATTTTTTTTGCGTTGGACTCCGAAGCGCCTAAATGACAGGTGTCTGTGAGCCACCATACCTGGCAGGCTGAGTTTCATGCTAGCACTGAGGCCTTTTCAGGCTTCTAAATAGAGTCTCAATTTCAGAGTACCTGCTGCCGAAGCAAGCACATGCCGTGTTCGGCCCAGCTCACCTATTTCTTTCAGTTTTTATGTTGTTTATAGCAAGTGGGTAGCGCTGTGTCGGTCGAGGCCAGTCTCGAATTTGTGATCTCACTGTTCACCCAGCTTGACATTCCACTGTCACAAAATTACAGGTGTGATGCGCCGAGCCTAACCCAAGTTTTGTTTCCGTTCTGAAGATGGAAATTTCCTATGTTGATTGGGCGGGTCTCGAACACTCATCCTCGAAAGTTTTCTGCGTTTGTTTTCGAAGCGCCTAAATGACAGTTTACTGTGAGCCACTGTATATGGCAGTCCGAGTTTCTTGCTACCACTGAGGACTTTTCGGGCTTCTATGTTGAGTCCCAATTTCACAGTACATGCTGCTGAAGCGAGAACATTCCATGACCGGCTCAGTTTTTTTATTTCTTTTAGTTTTTATTTTTTTTATAGCAAGCGGGTAGCACTGTGTCGGTCGAGGCCGGTCTCGAATTTGTTATTTCACGGTCCTCCCGGCTCGACATTCCACTGTTACAGGATTACAGGTGTGATGAGCCAAGCCTAACCGAAGTTTTCTTTCTCTTCTAAGACAGAAATTTCCCATGTTGGTCAGGTGGGTCTCGAACACGCATCCTCGAAATTTTTTGCGTTGGTCTTCGAAGCGCCTAAATGACAAATTCCTCTAAGCCACCGTACCTGGCAGACCGAGTTTCATGTGAGCGCTGTGGCCTTTTTGGGCCTCTATTTAGAGTCCCAATTTCAGTGTACATGCTGCCGAAGGGAGCACATGCCATGCCCGGCCAGCTTTTCTATTTCTCTTGGTTTTTATGTTGTTTATAGCAAGCAGGTAATGCTGTGATGGTCGAGGCCAGTCTCGAATTTGTGATCTCACTGTCCACCCGGCTCCACATTCCACGGTCACGGGATTACAGGTTTGAGGGGCCAATCCTAACCGATGTTTTCTTTCCTTTCTGAAGACGGAAATTTCCCATGTTGGTCGGGCGGGTCTCGAACACGTATCCTCAAAATGTTTTTTTACATTGGTCTACGAAGCTCCTAAATGACATGTACCTGTGAGCCACCATACCTGGCAGACCGAGTTTAACGCTAGCACTGATCCCTTTTCAAGCTTCTATGTAGAGTTCTAATTTCAGTGTACGTGCTGCCGAAGCGAGCACATGCTGTGCCCGGCTCAGCTTTCTTATTTCTTTCAGTTTTTATGTTGTTTATAGCAAGCGGGTAGCGCTGTGGCGGTCAAGGCCAGTCTCGAATTTGTGATCTCACTGTTTACCTGGCTCGACATACCACTGTCACGGGATTACAGGTTTGAGGCGCCGAACCTAACCCAAGTTTTGTTTCCATTCTGAAGACGGAAATTTCCCATGTTAGTGGGGCGGGTCTGGAACACGCATCCACGAAATTATATTTTGCATTGGTCTTCCAAGCGCTTAATGACAGGTTCCTGTGAGCCACCATACTTGACAGGCCGATTTTTGCTAGTGCTGAGGCCTTCTTGGGCTTCTATGTAGAGTCCCAATATCAGTGTACGTGCTGCAGAAGCGAGCACATGTTGTTCCCGGCTCAGCTTTTTTATTTCATTCGGTTTTTATGTGGTTTATAGCAAGCAAATAGCGCTGTGTCGGTCGAGACCAGTCTCGAGTTTGTGATGTCACTTTCCGCCCTGCTCGACATTCCACTGTCACAAAATTACAGGTGTGAGGCGCCGAGCCTCACCCAAGTTTTTTTTTGTTCTGAAAACAGAAATTCCCCATGTGGGCTGGGCGGGTCTAAACACGCATCCTCGAAATTTTTTGTGCGTTGGTCTTCGAAGCGCCTAAATGACAGGTTTCTCTGAGCCACGATACCTGGCAGGCCGAGTTTCATGCTAGTGCTGAGGCCTTTTCGGGCTGTTATGTAGATTACCAATTTCAGTGTCTGTGCTGCCAAAGCGATCACATGATGTGCCCGGCTCAGCTTTTCCATTTCTCTTGGTTTTTATGTTGTTTATAGCAAGCGGGTAATGCTGTGATGGTTGAGGCCAGTCTCGAATTTGTGATCCCATTGTCCGCCCAGCTCGACATTCCCATTTCACAAGATTACAGGTGTGTGGCGCCGAGCCTCACCCACGTTTTGTTCTCGTTCCGAAGATGGAAATTTCTCATGTGGGTCAGGCGGGTCTTGAACACGCATCCTCGAAATATTTTGTGCATTCGTCTTTGAAGCGCCTAAATGACAGGTTCCTCTGAGCCAACATACCTTGCAGGCTGAGTTTCATGCTGGCGCTGAGGCCTTTTTTGGGTTTCTATGTAGAGTCCCAATTTCAGTGTACATGCTGCTGAACCGAGCACATGCCGTGCCTGGCTCAGCTTCTATATTTCTTTCGGTTTTTATGTTGTATATAGCAATCGAATAGTGCTGTGTTTGTCGAGGCCAGTCTTGAATTTCTGATCTCACTGTTTGCCCGGCTTGACATTCAACGTTCAAGGGATTACAGGTGTGAGGCACCGAGCCTAACCCATGTTTTGTTTCCGTTCTCAAGACGGAAATTTTTCATGTTTGTCAGGTGGCCCATGAACACGCATCTTCGAAATTTTCTTTTGGTTGGTCTTCGAAGCACCAAAAGGACAGGTTCCTGTGATCCACCGCACCTGGCAGGCCGAGTTTCATTTTATCGCTTAGGCCTTTTCGTGCTTCTATGTAGAGTCTCAATTTCAGTGTACGAGCTGCCAAAGCGAGCACATGTCATGCCCGGCTCAGCTTTCTTATTACTTTTGGTTTTAATGTTGCTTATACCAAGCGGGTAGCGTTGTGTCAATAGAAACCAGTCTCGAATTTGTGATCTCACTGTCTGCCCGGCTCGACATTCCACTGTCAGGGGATTACAGGTGTGATGTGCCGAGCCTAACCCAAGTTTGGTTTCCGTTCTAAAGACGAAAATGTCCCATATTGGTCGAGCAAGTCTCAAACATGCATGTTCAAAATTTTCTTTGTGTTGGTTTTCGAAGCACCTAAATGACAGGTTCCTGTGAGCCACCGCACCTGGCAGGCCGAGTTTCATGCTAGAGCTGAGTCCATTTCGGGCTTCTATGTAAAGTCCCAATTTCAGTGTACGTGCTGCTGAAGCCAGCACATACCGTGCCTGGCTCAGTTTTTTTATTTCTTTCGGTTTTTATGTTGTTTATAGCAAGTGGGTAGTGCTGTGTCGGTCGAAGCCAGTCTCAAATTTGTGATCTCACGGTCCGCCTGGCTCAATATTCCACTGTCACAAAATTACAGGTGTGATGCGCCAAGCCTAACCCAAGTTTTGTTTTTGTTCTGAAGACAGAAATTTCCCATCTTGGTCGTTCAGGTCCTGACAAGGCATCCTCGAAATTTTCTTTGCGTTGGTCTTCAAAGCGCCTAATTGACAGTTTCCTGTGAGCCACTGTACCTGGCAGTCCGAGTTTCATGCAAGCGCTGAGGCCTTTTTGGACTTCTATGTAGACTCTTAATTTCAGTGTATGTGCTGCCGAAGCGAGAACATACCGTGACCGGCTCAGCTTTTTTATTTATTTCAGTTTTTATGTTGTTTATAGCAAGTGGGTAGCGCTGTGTCGTTGGAGGCCAGTCTCAAAATTTTGATTTCACAGTTTGCCCGGCTCGAAATTCCACTGTCACGGGATTACTGGTGTGATGCGCCGAGCCTAAACCAAGTTTTGTTTCCCTTCTGAAGACGGAAATTTCCCATGTTGGTCGGGCGGGTCTCGAACACACATCCTCGAAATTTTCTTTGTGCTGGTCTTCGAAGCACCTAAAGGGCAGGTTCCTGTGAGCCATCGTATCTGGCACACGGAGCTTCATGCTATAGCTGAGGCCTTTCGGGCTTCCATGTGGAGTCCCAACTTTAGTGTAGGTGCTGCCGAAGCGAGCACATGCCGTGCCCGGCTCAGGTTTTTTATTTCTTTCGGTTTTTATGTTGTTTATAGCAAGTGGGTAGTGCTGTGACGGTCGAGGCCAGTCTCGAATTTGTGATCTCCCTGTCCGCCCAGCTCGATATTCCAGTGTCACGGGATTACAGGTGTGATAAGCCGAGCCTAACCGAAGTTTTTTTTCCGTTCTATAGACGAAAATTTCCCATGTTGGTCAGGCGGGTCTTGAACACACATCCTCGAATTTTTTTTGCGTTGGTCTTCGAAGCACCTAAATGACAGGTTCCTGTGAGCCACCATACCTTGCAGGCCGAGTTTCATGCTAGCGCTGAGGTTTTCTTGGGCTGCTATGTAGAGACCCAATTTCAGTGTACGTTCTGCCAAAGCGAGCACATATTGTGCTGGGCTGAGCTTTTTTATTTGTTTCGGTTTCTATGTTGTTTATAGCAAGCGGGTACCACTGCTTTTATCGAGGCAATTATCCATTCTGAAGACAGAAATTTCCCATGTTTGATGGGCGGATCTTTAACACGCATCCTCGAAATTTTTTTTGTTTGTCTTCTAAGCGCCTAAATGACAATGTCCTGTAAGCCATCGTTCCTGGCAGGCCGAGTTTAATGTTAGCGCTGAGGCCTCTTCGGGCTTCTATGTAGAGTCCCAATTTCAGTGTAGGTTCTGCTGAAGCAAGCATATGCCATGCCCGGCTCAATTTTAATTTTTTTCGGTTTTTATGTTGTTTATAGCAAGCGGGTAGCGCTGTGTCGGTCGAGGCCAGTCTTGAATTTGTGATCTCACTGTTCGCCTGGCTCAACCTTCCACTGTCACAGGATTACAGATGTGATGCGCCGAGCCTAACCCAAGTTTCATTACCGTTCTGAAGACGGAAGTTTCCCATTTTGGTCAGGCGGGGCTCGAATAGACATCCTCGAAATATTCTTTGCGTTGGTGTTCAAAGTGCCTAAATGACAGGTGTGTGTGAGTCACCATACCTGGCAGGCCGAGTTTCATGCTAGCAGTGAGGCCTTATCAGGCTTCGATGTATAGTCCCAATTTCAGTGTACATGCTGCCGAAGTGAGTGCATGCCATGCCCGGCTCAGCTTTTCTATTTCTTTCGGTTTTTATGTTGTTAATAGAAAGCGGGTAGCGCTCTGTTGGTCGAGGCCAGTCTCGAATTTGTGATCTCACTGCCTGCATGCCTCGACATTCCACTGTCATGGGATTACAGGTGTGATGTGCCGAGCCTAACCCAAGTTTTGTTTTTCTCCTGAGGACGGAACTTTTCCATGTTCGTCGGGTGGGTCTCGAGCACGGATCCTGAAATTTTCTTTGCGTTTTTCTTCGAAGCGCCTAAATGAGAGGTTCCTGTGAGCCATCGTACCTGGAATGCTGAGTTTCATGCTAGTGGTGAGGCCTTTTCGGGCTTCTATGTAGAGTCCCAAATGTAGGGTACATGCTGCCGATCGAGCACATGTTGTGCCCAGCTCAGCTTTTTTATTTCTTTCGGTTTTAATGTTGTTTATAGCAAGCGTGTAGCGCTGTGTCGGTCAAGGCGAGTCTCCATTTTGAAGACGAAAATTTCCCATGTTGGTCGGGCGAGTCTCAAACACTCATACTCGAAATTTTTTTGCGTTGATCTTCAAAGTGCCTAAATGACAGGTTCCTGTGAGCCATCGTTCCTGGCAGGCCAAGATTTATGTTAGCACTGAGGCCTCTTAGGGCTTCTATGTAAAGTCCAAATTGCAGTGTACATGCTGCCAAAGTGAGCAGATGCCGTGTTCGGCTCAGCTTCTTTATTTTATTCGGTTTTTCTGTTGTTTATAGCAAGCAGGTAGTGCTGTGTCGGTCGAGGCCAGTCTTGAATTTGTGATCTCACTGTCAGACTGGCTCCACATTCCACTGTCACGATATTACAGGTGTAATGCGCCGAGCCTAACCCAAGTTTTGTTTCCGTTCTGGAGACGGAAATTTCCCATGTGTGTCGGACAGGTCTTGAACACGCATTCTCGAAATTTTCTTTGCATTGGTCTTTGAAGCGCCTAAATGACAGGTTTCTGGGAGCCACCGTACCTGGCAGGCTAAGATTCATGCTAGCGGTGAGGCCTTTTCGGGCTTCTATGTAGAGTCCCAATTTTTGTGTACGTGCTGCTGAAGTGAGCACATGCCGTGCCCGGCTCAGCTTTCCTATTTGTTTCGATATCTCTGTTGTTTATAGCAAGCGGGTAGTGCTGTGTCTGTCGAGGCAAGTCTCCATTCTGAAGACGGAAATTTTCCATGTTTGTCAAGGCGGGTCTGGAACACGCATCCTCGAAATTTTTGGGGGGTTGGTCTTCAAAGCGCCTAAATGACCGTTTCCTGTGAGCCACCATTCCTGGCAGGCCGAGTTTCATGCTAGTGCTGAGGCATTTTCAAACTCCTATATAAAGTCCTAATTTCAGTGTACGTGCTGCTGAAGCAAGCACATTCTGTGCCCGGCTCAACTTTTTTATTTCTTTCGGTTTTTATGTTGTTTATAGCAAGCAGGTAGCACTGTGTCGGTCGAGGCCAGTCTCGAATTTGTGATCTCACTGTTTGCCCGGCTCAATATTCCACTGTCACGGGATTACAGGTGTGATGCGCCGAGCCTAACCCAAGTTCTGTTTTTGTTCTGAAGATGGAAATTTCCCATTTTGGTCAAGCGGGGCTCGAATAGGCATCCTCGAAATATTCTTTGCGTTGGTCTTCGAGGCGCCTACATGACATGTTTCTGTGAGCCTTCGTACCTGGCAGGCCGAGTTTCATGCTAGCAGGGAGGCCTTATCGGGCTTCTATGTAGAGTCCCAATTCCAGTGTACATGCTGCCAAAGCGAGCTTATGCCATGCCCGGCTCAGCTTTTCTATTTCTTTCGGTTTTTTTGTTGTTAATAGCAAGCGGGTAGCACTGTGTCGGTCGAGGCCAGTCTCGAATTTGTGATCTCACCGTCCTCCCGGCTCCACATTCCACTTTCACGAAATTACAGGTGTGATGCGCCGAGTCTCACCCAAGTGTCATTTCAGTTCTGAAGACGGAAATTTCCCATGTTGGTCGGGTGAATCTCAAACACGCATCCTGCAATGTTTTCTGCGTTGGTCTTCAAAGCGCCTAAATGTCAGATTCCTGTGAGCCACTGTACATGGCTGGCCGAGTTTTATGCTACCGCTGAGGCGTTTTTGGGCTTCTATGTTTAGTCTCATTTTCAGTGTACCCTCTGCCGAAGTGAGCACATGTCATGCCCAGCTCAGCTCCTTTATTACTTTCGGTTTTAATGTTGTTTATAGCAAGCAGGTTGCGTTGTCTCAGTCGAGAACAGTCTCGAATTTGTGATCTCACTGTCCACCCCGCTCGACATTCCACTGTCACGGGATTACAGGTGTGATGCGCCGAGGCTAACCCAAGTTTGGTTTCCGTTCTGAAGACGAAAATGTCCCATGTTTGTCGGGCAGGTCTCAAACACGCATCCTCGAAATTTTCTTTGTGTTGTTCTTTGAAGTGCCTTTATGACAGGTTCCTGTCAGGCACCGTAACTGTCAGGCAGAGTTTCATGCTAGTGCTGAGGTTTTATCGGGCTTCTATGTAGAGTCTTAATTTCACTGTATGTGCTGCCAAAGCGAGAACATGTCATGACCGGCTCAGCTTTTTTATTTCTTTTGGTTTTAATGTTTTGTATAGCAAGCGGGTAGCGCTGTGTGGGTTGAGGCCAGTCTCGAGTTTGTGATTTTGCAGTCCACTCGGCTCGACATTCCACTGTCATGGGATTACAGGTGTGATGCACCGAGCCTAACCCAAGTTAGGCAGGCCGAGTTTCATGCTAGCGCTGTGGCCTTTTCGGGCTTCTATGTAAAGTCCCACTTTCAGTGTATGTGCTGCCGAAGTGAGCACATGCTGTGCCCGGCTCAGCTTTTCTATTTCTTTTGGTTTTTATGTTGTTTATAACGAGCGGGTAGCCCTGTGTCGGCCGAGGCCAGTCTCAAATTTGTGATCTCACTGTCGGCCCGGCTCGACATTCCACTTTCACGGGATTACAGTTGTGACACGCACAGCCTAACCCAAGTTTCGTTTCCATTCTGAAGACAAAATTTCCCATGTTGGTTGGGCGGGTCTCGAACATGCATCCTCAAAATTTTTTGTGTCGGTCTTCGAAGCGCCTAAATGACAGTTTCCTGTGAGCCATTGTACCTGGCAGGCCGAGTTTCATGCTAGCGCTGAGGCCTTTTTGGGCTTCTATGTAGAGTCCCAATTTCAGTTTATGTGCTGCCGAAGGGAGCACATGCCATGCCCGGCTCAGCTTTTATGCTTTTTTAGGTTTTTATGTTGTTTATAGCAATCGGGTCATGCTGTGTCGAAGGAGGCCAGTCACAAATTTGTAATCTCACTGTCTGCCCAGCTCGACATTCCACTGACACGAGATTACAGGTGTGATGTGGCGAGCCTAACCCAAGTTTTGAGCCTGTTCTGAAGACGGAAATTCCCCACGTTGGTTGGGCGTGTCTCCAACATGCATTTTCGAAATATTCCTTGCATTGGTCTTCGAAGCACCTAAATGACAGATTCCTGTGAGCCATCGTATGTGGCAGGCCGAGTTTCATGTGACTGCTGAGGCCTTTTCAAGCTTCTATGTAGAGTCCTTTTTTCAGTGCCTGGTTCAGGTTTTTATTTCTTTCAGTTTGATGTTGTTTGTAGCAAGCGGGTAGCACTGTTTCAGTCGAGCCAGTCTCGAATTTGTGATCTCACTGTCTGCCCGCGTCGACATTCAACTGTCACGAAATTACAGGTGTGATGCGCCGAGCCTAACCCAAGTTTGGTTTCCATACTGAAGACAAAAATGTTCCATGTTGGTCGGGCAGGTCTCGAACATGCATCCTCGAAATATTCTTTGCATTGGTCTTTGAAGCACCTTAATGACAGGTTCCTGTGAGCCACTGTAACTGGCAGGCCAAGTATCATGCTAGTGCTGAGGTTTTTTCAGGCTTCTATGTAGAGTCCCAATTTCACTGTACCTGCTGCTGAAGCGAGAACATGCCATGATCGGCTCAGCTTTTTTATTTCTTTCAGTTTTTATGTAGTTTATAGCAAGCGGGTATCGCTGTGTCAGTCGAGGCCAGTCTCGAATTTGTGATCTTACTGTCCACCTGGCTGGACATTCCACTGTCACGGGATTACAGCTGTGATGCGCCTAGGCTAACCCAAGTTTTGTGTCCATTCTAAAGACGGAAATTTCCCATGTTGGTCGGGCGAACCTCGAACACACATCCTCGAAATTTTCTTTGCGTTGGTCTTCGAAGCACCTAAATGACTGTTTCCTGTGAGCCACCATACGTGGCAGGTCGAGTTTCATGCAACCACTGAGGCCTGTTTAAACTTCTATGTAGAGTCCTTATTTCAGTTCCTGGCTCAAGTTTTTATTTCTTTCGGTTTTGATGTTGTTTGTAGCAAGCGGGTGGCACTGTTTTGGTCGAGGCCAGTCTCGAATTTGTGATCTCACTGTCCGCCCAGCTCGACATTCCACTGTCACGGAATTACAGGTGTGATGCGCTGAGCCTAACCCAAGTTTTGTTTCCGTTTTGAAGATGGAAATTTTCCATGTCGGTCAAGCGGGTCTCGAACACGCATCCTCAAAACTTTCTTTGCGTTGGTCTTCGAAGCGCCTAAGTGACAGGTTCCTGTGAGGCAACGTACCTGGCAGGCCTAGTTTCATACTAGCGCTGAGGCCTTTCGGGCTTCTATGTAGAGTCCCAATTTCAGTGTATGTGCTGCCGAATCGAGCACATGCCGTGCCCGGCCCAGCTTTTCTCTTTCTTTCGGTTTTTATGTTGTTTATAGCAAGCAGGTATCACTGTGTCAGTCGAGGCCAGTCTCGAATTTGTGATCTTACTGTCCACCTGGCTGGACATTCCACTGTCATGGGATTACAGGTGTGATGTGCCGAGCCTATCCCAAGTTTTGTTTTCGTTCTGAAGATGGAAATTTTTCATGTTGGTCAGGCAGGTCTCGAACACGCATCCTCGAAAGTTTTCTGCGTTGGTCTTCAAAGCGCCTAAATGACAGGTTCATCTGAGCCACCATACATGACAGGCCGACTTTTATGCTAGTGCTGAGGCCTTTTCAGGCTTCTATGTGGAGTCCCAATTTCAGTGTACGTGCTGCCGAAGCGAGCAGATGTCCTGCCCGGCTCAGCTTCTTTATTTCTTTCGGTTTTAATGTTGTTTATAGCAAGCAGGTTGTGCTGTCGGTCGAGGCCAGTCTCGAATTTGTGATCCACCCTTCTCGACATTCCACTGTCACGGGATTACAGGTGTGATGCGGCGAGCCTAACCCAAGTTTGGTTTCCGTTCTGAAGACGAAAATGTCCCATGTTGGTCGGGCAAGTCTCGAACATGCATCCTCGAAATATTCTTTGCTTTGGTCTTTGAAGCGCCTTAATGACAGGTTCCTGTGAGCCACTGTACCTGGCAGGCCGTGTTTCATGCTATCACTGAGGCCTTTTCGGGCCTCTATGTAGAGTCACACTTCCACTGTACGTGCTGCGAAAGTGAGAACATGCTGTGCCCGGCTCAGCTTATTTATTTCTTTCGGTTTTTATGTTGTTTATAGCAAGCGGGTATCACTGTGTCAGTGGAGGCCAGTCTCCAATTTGTGATCTCACTGTCCACCCGGTTTGACATTCCACTGTCACGAAATTACAGGTGTGATGCGCCGAGCCTACCCCAAGTTTTGTTTTCGTTCGGAAGACGGAAATTTCCCATGGCTGTTGGCTGGGTCTCAAACACGCATCCTCGAAATTTTGTTTCTGTGGGTCTTCGAAGCATCTAAATGACAGGTTTCTGTGAGCCACCCAACCTGGCAGGCCGAGTTTCATGCTAGCGCTGAGGAATTTTTGGGCTTCTATGTAGAGTCCCAGTTTCAGTGTGCGTGCTGCTGAAGCAAGCACATGCTGTGCCCGGCCCAGCTTTTCTCTTTCTTTCGGTTTTTATGTTATTTATAGCAAGCTGGTTGCGCTGTGTCCGTCGAGGCTAGTCTCGAATTTGTGATCTCATGGTCGTCCCGGCTCGACATCCCACTGTCAGGAAATTACACGTGTGATGAGCTGACCCTAACCGAATATTTGTTTCTGTTCTGAAGACGGAAATTTCCCATGTTGGTCGGGCAGGTCTCCAACACGCATCCTTGAAATTTCTTTTGTGTTGGTCTTCGAAACGCCTAAATAACAGGTTCCTGTGAGCCACTGTACCTGGCAGGCCAAGTTTCATGCTAGCTTTAAGGCCTTTTCGAACTTCTATGTAGAGTCCCAATTTCAGTGTACATGCTATTGAAGCAAGCACATGCCATGCCCAGCTCAGCTTTTTTATTTCTTTCGGTTTTTATGTGGTTTATAGCAAGCGAGAGTGCTGTGTGGGTCGTGGGCAGTCGCGAATTTGTGATCTCACTGTCTGCCTGGCTGGATATTTCACTGTCGCGGGATTACAGTTGTGATGCACCAAGCCTAACAAACCTTTTGTTTTTCTTCTGAAGACGGAAATATTTATATCAGTCTGGCGGGTCTCGAGCACACATCCTCAAAATTTTCTTTGCGTTGGTCTTTGAAGCACCTAAATGACAGGTTCCCGTGAGCCATCGTAGCTGGCAGGCCGAGTTTCATGCTCCCGCTGAGGCCTTTTCAGGCTTTTATGAAAAGTCCCAATTTAAGTGTACGTGCTGCCAAAATGAGCACATGCCGTGCCCAGCTAAGCTTTTTTAATTTTTTTGGTTCTTATGTTGTTTATAGCAAGCGGGTAGCACTGTGTCGGTGGAGGCCAGTCTCGAATTTGTGATCTCACTGTCCACCCGGTTCAACATTCCAGTGTCACGAAATTACAGGTGTGATGCGCCGAGCTTACCCCAAGTTTGGTTTCCGTTCTGAAGATGGAAATTTTCCATGTCAGTCAACCGGGTCTCGAACACGCATCCTGGAAATTTTTCTTGCGTTGTTCTTCGAAGCGCCTAAATGACAGGTTTCTGTGAGCCACCGAACCTGGCAGGCCGAGTTTCATGCTAGTGCTGAGGAATTTTTGGGCTTCTATATAGAGTCCCAGTTTCAGTGTGCATGCTGCCGAAGCGAGCACATGCCATGCCCGGCCCAGCTTTTCTATTTCTTTCGGTGTTTATGTTGTTTATAGCAAGCGGGTAGCACTGTGTCAGTCAAGGCCAGTCTCGAATTTGTGATCTCACGGTCCTCCCGGCTCGACTTTCCACTGCCACGAAATTACACGTGTGATACACCAAGCCTAACCGAATATTTCTTTCCATTCTGAAGACAAAAATTTCCCATGTTTGTTGGGTGGGTCTCTAACACGCATCCTCCAAATTTTTATTGCATTGGTCTTCGAAGCGCCTAAATGACAGGTTTCTGTCATCCACCGTACCTGGCAGGCCGAGCTCATGCCAGCACTGAGGCCTCTTTGGGCTTCTATGTAGAGTTCCAATTTCAGTGTTCGTGCTGCTGAAGGGAGCACATGCTGTGCCCGGCCCAGCTTTTCTATTTCTTTCGGTTTTTATGTTGTATAGCAAGCTGGTAGCACTGTGGCGGTCGAGGCCAGTCTCGAATTTGTGATCTCACTGTCCACCTGGCTCGACATTCCAATGTCACGGGATTACTGGTGTGATGTGCCGAGCCTAAGCCAAGTTTTGTTTCCGTTCTGAAGACGGAAATTTCCCATGTTGGTCAAGCAGGTCTCGAACATGCATCCTTGAAATTTTCTTTGCGCTGGTCTTCGAAGCACCTATAAGACAGGTTCCTGTAAGCCATCGTATCTGGCATGCAAAGTTTCATGCTAGCGCTGAGGCCTTTCGGGCTTTTATGTAGAGTCCCAATTTCATGTACGTGCTGCCGAAGCGAGCACATACTATGCCTGGCTCAGGTTTATTTCTTTCTTTCAGTTTCTATGTTTTTTATAGCAAGTGGGTAGCGCTGTATTGGTCGAGGCCAGTCTCGAATTTGTGATCTCACTCTCCACCCGGCTCGACATTTAAGTGTCACGGGATTACAGGTGTGATGCGCGGAGCTTAACCCAAGTTTTGTTTTTGTTCTGAAGACCGAAATTTCCCAAGTCGTTCGAGCAAGTCTCGAACACGCATCCTCAAAATTTCTATGCGTTGGTCTTTGAAGCACCTAAAGCACAGGTCTCTGTGAGCCACCGTACCTGGCAGGCCGAGTTTTATGCCAGTGTTGAGGCCTTTTCAAACTTCTATGTAGAGTCCCAATTTCAGTGTACGTGCTACCGAAGCAAGCACATGCCGTGCCCGGCTAAGCTTTTTTATTTCTTTCGGTTTTTTTGTGGTTTATAGCAAGCAGGAGCACTGTGTTAGTTGAGGCCAGTCGTGAATTTGTGATCTTACTGTCCGCCCAGCTCGACATTTCACTTGCACGGGATTACAGGTGTGATGCACCGAGCCTAAACCAAGTTGTGTTTCCATTCTGAAGATGGAAATTTCCCACTTTGGTCGGGCGGGACTCGAACACACATCCTCGAAATTGTTTGTGTTGTTCTTTGAAGCACGTAAATGACAGGTTCCTGTGAGCCACCGTACCTGGCAGGCCGAGTTTCATGCCAGGGCCGAGGCCTTTTTGGGCTTCTCTGTAGAGTCCCAATTTCAGTGTACTTGCTGCCGAAGTGAGCACATGCCGTGCCCAACTCAGCTTTTTTATTTCTTTCGGTCTTTATGTTGCTTATAGCAAGTGAATAGCGCTGTGTTGGTCGAGGCTGGTCTCGAATTTGTAATCACACTGTCCGCCCAGCTCGACATTCCACTGTCACAAGATTTCACGTGTGATGCCCCGAGCCTAACCCAAGTTTTGTTTCCTATCTGAAGACGGAAATTTCCCTCATTGGTGGAACGGGTCTCGAACACACATCCTCGAAATATTTTTTGCGTTGGTCTTCGAAGCGCCTAAAAGACAGGTTCCTGTGAGCCACTGTAACTGGCAGGCCGAGTTTCATGCTAGCGCTGAGGCCTTCTTGGGCTTCTATGTAGAGTCCCAATTTCAGTGTACATGCTTTCGAAGCGAGCACATGCCATGACTGGCTCAGCATTTTTATTTTTTCGGTTTTTATGTTGCTTATAGCAAGAGGGTATTGCTGTGTCGGTCCAGGACTGTCTCAAATTCGTAATCTCACAGTCCACCCGGCTCAACATTCCATTGTCATGGGATTACAGGTGTAATCCGCCGAGCCTAACCCAAGTTCTGTTTCTGTTCTGAAGACGGAAAATTCCCATGTTGGTCGGGCGGGTCTCGAACATACATTCTTGAAATTTTCTTTGTGTTGGTCTTCGAAGCACCTAAATGACAGGTTCCTGTGGGCCACCGTATCTGGCAGGCCGAGTTTCATGCTAGCACTGAGGCCTTATTGGGCTTCTATGTAGAGTTCCAATTTCAGTGTACATGCTGCCAAAGTGAGCACATGCCCTGCCTGGCCGAACTTTTTTATTTCTCTCGGTTTTTATGTTGTTTATAGCAAGCGGGTAGCACGGTGTCGTTCGAGGCCTGTCTCGAATTTGTGATCTCACTGTCTGCCTGGCTCGACATTTTACTTTCACGGGATTATAGGTGTGATGCGCCAAGCCTAACCCAAGTTTTGTTTCCGTTTGGAAGATGAAAATTTCCCATGTTGGTTGGGCGTGTCTCGAACACGCATACTCAAAATTTTTTCCGTTGGTCTTCGATTCGTCTCAATGACAGGTTCCTGTGAGCCATTGTACCTGGCACGCTGAGTTTCATGGTAACGCCAAGGTTTTTTCAGGCTTCTATGTAAAGTCTCAATTTCAGTGTACGTGCTGCTGAAGCAAGCACATGCCGTGCCCGGCTCAGCTTTTTATTTCTTTCGGTTTTTATGTTGTTTATAGCAAGCAGGTAGCGCTGTGTCGGTCGAGGCCAGTTTCGAATTTGTGATCTCACTGTCTGCCCGACTCGACATTGCACTGTCACGGGATTACAGGTGTGATGGGCCGAGCCTAACCCAAGTGTTGTTTTCGTTCTAAGACGGAAATTTCCCATGTTGGTCGTTCGGGTCTCAAACATGCATCCTCTAAATTTTCTTTGCGTTGGTCTTTGAAGCGCCTAAATGAGTTTCCTGTGAGCCACCGTACCTGGCAGACAGAGTTTCATGCTAGCGCTGAGGCCTTTTCGGGCTTCTATATAAAGTCCCAATTTCAGTGCCCGGCTCAGTATTTTTATCTCTTTCCGTTTTTATGTTGTTTAGAGCAAGCGGGTAGCGCTGTGTCTGTCGAGGCCGGTCTCGAAATTGTGATCTCACTGTCCGCCCGGCTCGACATTCCACTGTCACAAGATTACTGGTGTGTGTCGCCGAGCCTAAGCCAAGTTTTGTTTCCATTCTAAGACGGAAGTTTCCCATGTTGGTCAGGCGGGTCTCGAACACGCATTCTCGAAATTCTCTTAGCTCTGGTCTTCGAAGCGCCTAAAGGACAGGTTCCTGTGAGCCATCGTATCTGGCACGCAGAGTTCTATGCTAGTGCTGAGGCCTTTTGGCCTTCTATGTAGAGTCCCAATATCAGTGTATGTGCTGCCGAAGTGAGCACATGTCGTGCCTGGCCCAGGTTTTATCTTTCTTTCGGTTTCTATGTTGTTTATACCAAGTGCGTAGCACTGTGTTGGTCGAGGCCAGTCTTGAATTTGTGATCTTACTGTTCACCCGGCTGGACGTTCCACTGTCATGGGATTACAGTTGTGATGTGCCAAGCCTAACCCAAGTTTTGTTTCCGTTCTGAAGACGAAAATTTACAATGTTGGTCGGGCAGGTCTCGAGCATGCATCCTCGAAAGTTTTCTGCATTGGTCTTCGAAACGCCTAAATGACAGGTTCCTGTGAGCAACCGGACATAGCAGGCCGAGCTTCATGCTAGCGCTGAGGCATTTCCGGGCTTCTATGTTGAGTCTCAATTTCAGTGTATGTGCTGCCGAAGTGAGCACATGTGCCCAGCTCAGCTTCGCTATTACTTTCGGTTTTAATGTTGTTTATAGCAAGTGGGTTCCACTGTGTTGGTCGAGGCCAGTCGCGAATTTGTGATCTAACTGTCCACCTGGCTCAACAATCCACTTCCACGGGATTACAGATGTGATGTGCTGAGCCTAACTCAAGTTTGTTTCCGTTCTGAAGAAGAAAATGTTCCATGTTGGTCAGGCAGGTCTCGAACAGGCATCCTCGAAATTCTCTCTGCGTTGGTCTTTGAAGCGTCTTAATGACAGTTTCCTGTGAGCCACCGTACCAGGCAGGCCAAGTTTCATGCTAGTGCTCAGGATTTTTTGGGCTTTTATGTAGAGTCCCAATTTCAGTGTATGTGCTGCCGATGCGAGCACATGCTGTGCCTGGTTCAGCTTCTATATTTCTTTCGGTTTTTATGTTGTTTATAGCAAGGGGTTTACACTGTGTCAGTCGAGGCCAGTCTCGAATTTGTGATCTCACTATCCGCCCGGCTTGATATTCTACTGTCACGGAATTACTGGTGTGATGCGCCAAGCCTTACCCAAGTTTTGTTTCCATTCTGAAGACGAAAATTTCCCATGTTGGTCGGGCGGGTCTCGAACACACATGCTCAAAATATTCTTTGCATTGGTGTTCATAGCGCCTAAATGACAGGTTCCTGTGAGCCACCGTACCTGGCAGGCCGAGTTTCATGCTAGGAATGAGGCCTGTTCCGGTTTTTATGTAGAGTCTCAATCTCAGTGTACGTGCTGCCAAAGCGAGCACATGCCGTTCCAGGCCCAGCTTTTCTATTTCTTTCGGTTTTTATCTTGATTATAGCAAGCGGGTAGCGCGATGTCAGTCGAGGCCAGTCTCGCATTTGTGATCCCACTGTTTGCCTGGCTGGACATTCCACTGTCATGGGATTACAGGTGTGATGCGCCTAGCTTAACCAAAGTTTTGTTTCCATTCTGAAGACGGAAATTTCCCATGTTGTTCCGGCAGGTCTTGAACACGCATCCTTGAAATTCTCTTTGTGTTGGTCTTTGAAGCGCCTAAATGACTAATTCCTGTGAGCCAACGGAACTGGCAGGCCAAGTTTCATGCTAACACTGAGGCCTTTTTGGCTTCTATGTAGAGTCCCAATTTAAGTGTACATGCTGCCGAAGCTAGAACATGCCTTGCCAGGCCCAGATTTTCTATTTCTTTCGATTTATGTTGTTTATACCAAGCGGGTAGCACTGTGTCAATCAAGGCCCGTCTCAAATTTGTGATCTCACTGTCCACCCAGTGCAACATTCCACTGTCACGGGATTACTGGTGTGATGCGCCAATCCTGACCCAAGTTTTGTTTCTGTTCTGAAGACAGAAATTTCCCATGTTGGTCTGGCGGGTTTCGAACACGCATCATCAAAATTTTCTTTGCACTGGTCTTCGAGGTGCCTAAAGGACAGGTTTCTGTGAGCTATCGTATCTGGCATGCAGAGTTTCATGCTAGCGCTGAGGCCTTTCAGGCTTCTATGTAGAGTCCCAATTTCAGTGTACGTGCTGCCAAAGCAAGCACATGCCGTGCCAGGCTCAGCTTTTTCTTTCTTTCGGTTTCTATGTTGTTTATAGCAAGCAGGTAGTGCTGTGTCAGTCGAGGCCAGTCTCAAATTTGTGATCTCACTATCCACCCGGCTTGACATTTTAGTGTCACGGAATTAAAGGTGTGATGCGTGGAGCTTAACCCAAGTTTTGTTTTTGTTCTGAAGACAGAAATTTTCCAAGTCGGTCCTGCAAGTCTCGAACATGCATCCTTGAAATTTTTTTTTGCGTTGGTCTTTGAAGCACGTAAATGACAGGTCCCTGTGAGCCACCTTACATGGCAGGCCGAGTTTCATGCTAGCACTGAGGCCTTTTCGGGCTTCTAAGTAGAGTCCTAATTTCAGTGTACGTGCTGCTGAATTGAGCAAATGCCGTGCACGGCCCAGCTTTTATGTTTCTTCCAGTTTTTATGTTGTTTATAGCAAGCGGGTAGCGCTGTCTGTCGAGGCCACTCTCGAATTTGTAATCTCATTGTCCGCCTGGCTCGACATTTTACTGTCACGGGATTATAAGTGTCATGCGCCAAGCCTAACCCAAGTTTTGTTTCCATTCTGATGACAAAAATTTCCCATGTTGATCGGGCGGGTCTCCAACACGCATCCTCGAAATTTTCTTTGTGTTGGTCTCCGAAGTGCCGAAATGACAGGTTCCTGTGAGCCACCGTACCTGGCAGGCTGAGTTTCATGCTAGTGCTGAGGCCTGTTCGGGCTTCTATATAGAGTACCAATTTCAGTGTACGTGATGTTGAAGCGAGCACATGCCATGCCTGGCTCAGCTTTTTTATTTCTTTCGGTTTTTATGTTGTTTATAGCAAGCGGGTAGCACTGTGTCGGCAGAGGCCAGTCTCGAATTTGTGATCTCACTGTCTGCCCGGCTTGATATTCCACTGTCACCGGATTACACGTGTGATGTGCCGAGCCTAATTCAAGTTTTGTTTCCATTCTGAAGATGAAAATTTCCAAAGTTGGTCTTTGGGTCTTCAACAGGCATCCTCGATATTTTCTCTCCATTGGTCTTTGTAGCACCTAAATGACAGTTTTTTGTGAGCCACCGTACCTGGCAGGCCGAGTATCATGCCAGCACTGAGGCCTTCTCGGGCTTCTATGTAGAGTCCCAATTTCAGTGTACGTGCTTTTGAAGCAAGAACGTGCCCTGCTCGGCTCAGTTTCTTTATTTCTTTCGGTTTTTATGTTGTTTATACCAAGCGGGTAGCGATGTGTCAGTCGAGGCCAGTCTTGAATTTGTGATCTCACTGTTTGCTTGACTCGACTTTCCACTGTCACGGGATTACAGCTGTGATGCACCGAGTCTAAGTTAAGTTTTATTTCCGTTCCGAAGATGGAAATTTCCCATGTTGGTCGGGCGGATCTCGAGTACGCATCCTCGAAATTTTTTTTGCATTGGTCTTCGAAGCACCTAAATGGCAGGTTTTTTTGAGCCACTGTGCCTGGCAGGCCGAGTTTCATGCTAGTGCTAAAGTTTTTTCGAGCTTTTATGTAGAGTTTCAATTTCAGTGCCCAGCTTATTTTTTTATTTATTTTGGTTTTGATGTTGTTTATAGCAAGTGGGTAGTGCTTTGTGTGTCGAGGCCAGTCTCGAATTTGTGATCTCATTGTTTGCCTGGCTCGACATTCCACTATCACGGGATTACAGATGTGATGCGCTGAACCTTACCCAAGTTTTGTTTCTGTTCTGAAGACGGAAATTTTTCATGTTGGTAGGGCGGGTCTCTAAAACTTATCCTCGAAATTTTTTTGCGTTGGTCTTTGAAGCGCCTAAATGACAGGTTTCTGTGAGCCACCATATAAGGCAGGCCGAGTTTCATGCCAGCGCTGAGGTTTTTTCAGGCTTTTATGTAGAGTCCCAATTTCAATGTACGTGCTGCCGAAGTGAGCCCAGGCCTTGACCGGCTCAGCTTTCATATTTTTTTTCGGTGTTTATGTTGTTTATACCAAGCGGGTAGCACTGTGTCTGTCGAGGCCAGTCTCGAATTTGTGATTTCATGGTCCGCCCTGCTCGACATTCCAATGTCACGGAATTACAGGTGTGATGAGCCAAGCCTATCGGAAGTTTTGTTCCCATTTTAAGACGAAAATTTTCCATGTTTTTCGAGCGGGTTTCGAACATGCGTCTTCGAATTATTCTTTGTGTTGCTCTTCAAAGCACCTAAATGACAGGTTCCAGTGGGCCACCGTACCTGACAGGTCGAGTTTCATGCTAGCGCTGAGGCCTTTTCGGGTTTCTATGTAGAGTCCCAATTTCAGTGTATGTGCTGCCTAAGCGAGCACATGTTGTGACCTGCTCAGCTTTTTTATTTCTTTCGGTTTTTGTTGTTTATAGCAAGCGGGCAGTGCTGTGTCGGTCAAGGCCAGTCTCGAATTTGTGATCTCACTGTCCGTCCGGCTCAACATTCCACTATCACGGTATTACAGGTGTAATGCACCGAGCCTCACCCAAGTTTATTTTAAGTTCTGAAGACAAAAATTTAACAACTTGTTCGGGCAAGTCTCGAACATGCCTCCTCGAAATTTTCTTTGCGTTGGACTTTGACACGCCTAAATGACAGGTTCCTGTGAGCCACCGTACCTGGTGGGCTGAGCTTCATGCTAGTGCTGAGGCCTTTTCAGGCTTCTACGTAGAGTCCCAATTTCAGTGTACGTGCTGTCGAAGCGAGCACATGCCATGCCTGGCTCAGCTTTTTTATTTCTTTCAGTTTTTATGTTGTTTATAGCAAGCGTTTAGCGCTGTGTCGGTCGAGGCCAGTCTCGAATTTGCGATCTAATTTCCCGCCCTGCTCAACATTCCACTGTCACGGGATTACAGGTGTGATGCACTGAGCCTAACCCATGTTTGGTTTCCGTTCTGAAGACAGAAATTTCCCATGTTGGTCGGGTGGGTCTCCAACACACATCCTCGAAATTTTCTATGCGTTGGCCTTCGAAGCATCTAAATGACAGGTTCCTGTGAGCCACCGTACATGGCAGGCCGAGTTTCATGCTAGCGCCGAGGCCTTTTCGGGCTCCTATGTGGAGTCCCAATATTAGTGTATGTGCCGCTGAAGCGAGCACATGCTGTGCTTGGCTCACCTTTTTTATTTCTTTTTGTTATTATGTTGTTTATAGCAAGTGGGTAGCGCTGTGTCAGTCGAGGCCAGTCTCGAATTGGTCATCTCACTCTCCGCTCAGGTTGACATTCTCGTGTCATGGGATTACAGGTGTGATGCGCCGAGCCTAACGCAAGTTTTGTTTCCGTTCTTATGACGGAAATTAATTATGTTTGTCGAGCGGGTCTCAAACACGCATCTTCGAAATTTTCTTTGCGTTGGTCTTCGAAGCGCCTAAATGACAGGTTCCTGTGAGCCACCGTACCTGACAGGCCGAGTTTTATGCTAGCGCTGAAGCCTTTTTGGGCTTCTATGTAGAATCCCAATTTCAGTGTAAGTGCTGCAGAAGCGAGCACATGCCATGCCAGGCTCAGCTTTTTTATTTTTTTCGGTTTTTATGTTGTTTATACCAAGCGGGTAGCACTGTGTCAGTCGAAGCCAGTCTCGAATTTGTGATCTCACTTTCAGACCGACTCGACATTCCACTGTCAAGGGATTACAGGGTGATGCGCTGAGCCTAACCCAAGTTTTGTTTCCGTTCTGAAGTGAAAAATTTCCCATGTTGGTAGGGCGGGTCTCAAACAGGTATCCTCGAAATTTTCTTTGCGTTGGTCTTCAAAGCGCCTAAATGACAGGTTCCTGTGAGCCACCATACCTGGCAGGCCGTGTTTCATGCTAGCGTTGTGGCCTTTTCAGGCTTCTATTTAGAGTCCCAATTTCAGTAAACATGCTGCCATAGAGAGCACATGCCGTGCTTGGCTGAGCATTTTTATTTCTTTTGATTTTGATGTTGATTATAGCAAGTGGGTAGCGCTCTCTCAGTCGAGGCCAGTCTCGAAATTGTGATCTTACTCTGCACCCGGCTTGACATTCCACTGTCATGGGATTACAGGTGTCTTGCGCCGAGGCTACCCCATGTTTTGTTTCTGTTCTGAAGATGAAAATTTCCATATTGGTCGGGCGGGTCTTGAACACACATCCTCAAAATTTTTTTGCATTGGTCTTCAAAGCACCTAAATGACAGGTTCCTGTGAGCCATGGTACCTGACAGGCCGAGTTTCATGCTAGCGCTGAGGCCTTTTCGAGCTTTTATGTAGAGTCCCGATTTCAATGTCCGTGCTGCCGAAGCGAGCACATGCCGTGACCGGCTTGGCTTAGCTTTTTTATTTCTTTCGGTTTTTATGTTGTTTATAGCAATCAGGTAGTGCTGTGTCAGTCGAGGCCAGTGAAATCACAAAGTGATTTCACTCTCCTCCTGGCTCAACATTCCACTGTCACAGGATTACAGGTGTGATTTGCCGAGCCTAATCCAAGTTTTGTTTCTGTCCTGAAAACAAAAATTTCCCATGTTCTTCCAGCGTGTTTCAAACACGCATCCTCGAAATTTTTGGCGTTGGTCTTCAAAGCGCCTAAATGACAGGTTCCTGTGAGCCACCATACTTGGCAGGCTGATTTCATGCTAGTCCTGGGGCCTTTTTGGGCCTCAATGTAGCATCCCAACTTCAGTGTACGTGCTGCCGAAGTGAGCACATGTCATGACTGGATCAGCTTCTTTATTTCTTTTTGTTTTTATGTTGTTTATAGCAAGCGGGCAGTGCTGTGTCGGTCAAGGCCAGTCTCAAATTTGTGATCTCACGGTTTGCCCAGCTCGACATTCCACTGTCACGGGATTACAAGTGTGATGCGCCGAGCCTAACCCAAGTTTTGTTTCCGTTCTGAAGACGAAAATTTCCCATGTTGGTTGGGTGATTTTAGAACACGCATCCTCGAAATATTCTTTGCATTGGTCTTTGAAGCTCCTAAATGACAGGTTACTGTGAGCCACCATACCTGGCAGGCCCAGGTTCATGCTAGTGCTGAGGCCTTGTCAGGCTTCTATATAGAGTCCCAATTTCAGTGTACGTGCTGCTGAAGCAAGCACATGCCGTGCCCAACTCAGCTTTTTTATTTATTTTGGTTTTTATGTTGTTTATAGCAAGTGTGTAGCACTGTGTCGGTCGAGGTCTTTCTCGATTTTGTGATCTCACTGTCTGCCAGGCTCGACATTCCAGTCACGGGAGTACAGGTGTGATGCGCCAAGCGCAACCCAAGTTTTCTTTCCATTCTGAAGACAGAGATTTCCCATGTTGGTCGGGTGGGTCTCTAACACGCATCCTCGAAATTTTCCTTGCGTTGGTCTTTGAAGTGCCTGAATAACAGGTTCCTGTGAGCCACCATACCTGGAAGGCCGAGGTTTATGTTAGCGCTGAGGCCTTTTCAAGCTTCTATGTAGAGTCTGAATTTCAGCTACGTGCAACCGAAACGAGCACATGTCGTGTTCTTCTCAGCTTTTATATTTCTTTCGGTTTTTATGTTGTTTATAGCAAGCGGGTAGCGCTGTGTTGCTCGAGGCCAGTCTCGATTTTCTGATTCCACTGTCCACCCGGCTCAACATTCCACTGTCACGGGATTACAGGTGTGATGTGCCGAGCCTAATCCAAGTTTTGTTTTTGCTCTGAAGACTGAAATTTCTTATGTTGGTCGGGCGTGTCTCAAACACGCATCCTCGAAAATTTTTTTTGCGTTGGTCTTCAAAATGCCTAAATGACAGGTTCCTGTGAGCCACTGTACCTGGTAGGCCGACTTTTTGCTAGCGCTGAGGCCTATTTGCACTTCTATGTAGAGTCCCAATTTCAGTGTACGTGCTGCCGAAGCGAGCACATGCCTTGTCTTGCTCAGCTTTCTTATTTCTTTCAGTTTTTATGTTGTTTATAGCAAGTGGGTAGCGCTGTGTCGGTCGAGGCCTTTCCCTAATTGGTGATCTCACTGTCCGCCCGTTTCGACGTTCCGCTGTCACGGGATTACAAATGTGATGCGCCGAGCCTAACCCAAGTTTTGTTTCCGTTCTGAAGACGGAAATTTTCCATGTTGGTTGGGCGAGTCTCGAACATACATCTTCGAAATTTTCTTTGCGGTGGTCTTTGAAGCGCCTAAATGACAGGTTCCTGTGAGCCACCATTCCTGGCAGGCTGTGTTTCATGCTAGTGCTGAGGCATCTGTGGGCTTCTATATAGAGTCCCTATTTCATTGTATGTGCTGCCATAAAGAGCACATTCCTTGCCCGGCTCACCTTTTTTATTTCTTTCGGTTTTTATGTTGTTTATAGCATGCGGGTAGCACTGTGACAATCGAGACCAGTCTCGAATTTGTGATCTCGCTGTTTGCCCAGCTCAACATTCCACTGTCACGGGATTACAGGTGTGATGTGCCGAGCCTAACCCAAGTTTTCTTTCCGTTCTGAAGGCGAAAATTTCCCATGTTGGTTGGGCGCGTCTCAAACATGCGTCCTCCAACCTTTTTTTGCATTGGTCTTTGGAGCGTCTAAATGACAGGTTTCTGTGAGCCATTGTGCCCCGCAGGCCGAGTTTCATGCTAGCGCTGAGGCATTTCGGGGTTCTATGTAGAGTCCCAATTTAATCATAAGTGCGACCGAAGCAAGCACATGCCGTGACTGGCTCAGCTTTTCTATTTCTTCTGGTTTTTCTGTTGTTTATAGCAAGCGGGTAGCACTGTGTCAGTCGAGGCCAGTCTTGAAGTCGTGATACCACTGATCGCCCAGCTCCACATTTCACTGTCACAGGATGACAGGTGTGATGCGCCAAGCCTAACCCAAGTTTTGTTTCTGTTCTGAAGATGGAAATTTCCCATGTTGGTCAAGCAGGTCTCGAACACGCATCCTCGAAATATTCTTTGTGTTGGTCTTCGAAGCGCCTAAATGACAGGTTCCTGTGATCCACCGTACCTGGCAGGCCGAGTTTCATGCTAGTGCTGAGGCCTTTTCGGGCTTCTATGTAGAATTCCAATTTCAGTGTACGTGCTGGTGAAGCCAGTACTTGTCGTGCCCGGCTCAGTTTTATTATTTCTTTCGGTTTTTATGTTGTTTATAGCCAGTGGGAAGCGCTGTGTCTGTAAAGGCCAGTTTGGATTTGGTGATCTCACTGTCCGCCTGGCTCAACATTCCATTGTCGCGAAATAACAGGTGTGATGCGCCAAGCCTAACCCAAGTTTTTTTTCCGTTCTGAAGACGGAAATTTTTTATGTTGGTCGGGCGGGTCTTGAACACGCATCCTCGAAATTTTCTTTTGTTGGTTTTCGAAGCGCCTAAATGACAGGTTCCTGTGAGACACCGTACCTGGCAGGCCGAGTTTCATGCTATCATTGAAATTTTTTCGGGCTTCTATGTTAAGTCCCAATTTCAGTGTACATGCTGCTGAAGCGAGCACGTGCCATGCCCGGCTAAGCTTTTTTATTTTTTTCGGTTTTTATGTTGTTTAAAGGGAGCGGATAGCAATGTGTTGGTCGAGGCCAGTCTCCAATTGGTCATCTCACTGTCCACCAGGCTCGACATTCTACTCTCACGGGATTACAGGTGTGATGCGCTGAGCCTAGTTCAGGTTTTGTTTCCATTATGAAGACGGATATTTCCCAAGTTTGTCGGGCAGGTCTGGAACACGCATCCTCGAAATATTCTTTGCTTTGGTCTTCGAAGGGCCTAAATGATAGGTTCCTGTAAGCCATTGTACCCCACAGACTGAGATTTATGCTAGCGCTGAGGCCATTTTGGGCTTCTATGTCGAGTCCCATTTTAGGCGTACATGTGGCCGAAGCGAGTACATGCCGTGCCCGGCTCAGCTTTTTTATTTCTTTCGGTTTTTATATTATTTATAGCAAGCGGGTAGCCCTATGTCAGTCGAGGCCCGTCTTGAATTTGTGATCTCATTGTCGGGCAGCTCGCCATTCCACTCTCATGGGATTACAGGTGTGATGCTCCGAGCCTAACCCAAGTTTTCTTTCCGTTCTGAAGACGGAAATTTCCCATGTTAGTCGGGCGGGTTTTGAACACGCATCCTAGAAATTTTCTTTGTGTTGGTCTTCGAAGCACCAAAATGACAGGTTTCTGTGAGCCACCGTACCTGGTAGGCCGAGTATCATGCTAGTGCTGATTCCTTTTTGGGCTTTTATGTAGAGTCCCAATTTCAGTGTACGTACTGCCAAACCAAGCATATATCGTGCCTGGCTCAGCTTTTTTTTTTTCTTTTGGTTTTTATGTTGTTTATAGCAAGTGGGTAGCACTGTGTCAGTCGAGGCCAGTCTCGAATTGGTGATCTCACTGTCGGTCGGCTTGACATTTCACTGTCACGGGATTACAGGTGTGATGCGCCGAGCCAAACCAAGTTTTTTTTTTGTTCTGAAGACGTAAATTTTCTATGTTTCTCGGGCAGGTCTTGAACACGCATCATCGACATTTTCTTGGTGTTGGTTTTCAAAGCGACTAAATGACAGGTTTCACTGAGCCACCGTACATGGCAAGCCGAGTTTCATGCTAGCACTGAGGCTTTTTTGGCTTCTATGTAGAGCCCCAATTTCAGTGTACGTGTTGCCCAAGCGAGCACATGCCATGCCCTACTCAGCTTGTTTATTTATTTCGGTTTCTATGTTGTTTATAGCAAGCGGGTAGCACTGTGTTGGTCGAGGCCAGTCTGGAATTGGTGATCTCACTGTCCACTTGGCTCGACGTTCCACTGTCACGGGATTACAAATTAGATGTGCTGAGCCTAACCCACGTTTTGTTTCTGTTCTGAAGCCGGAAATTTCCCATGTTGCTCGGGCAGGTCTGGAACAAACATCTTCAAAATATTCTTTGCATTGGTCTTTGAAGTGCCTAAATGACAGGTTCCAGTGAGCCACCATACATGGCAGGCCGAGTTTCATGCTAGCTCTGAGGCCTTTTTGAGCTTCTATGTAGAGTCCCAATTTCAGTGTACGTGCTGCCGAAGCGAACCCTTGCAGTGCCTGGCTCAGCTTTTTTATTTCTTTTGGTTTTTATGTTGTTTACAGCAAGTGGGTAGCGCATTGTCGGTCGAAACCAGTCTCGAATTTGTAATCTCACTGTCCGCCCAGCTCAACATTCCACTGTCACAGGATTACAGGTGTGATGCACCGAGCCTAATCCAAATTTTGTTTCCGTTCTGAAGACGTAAATTCCCCAAGTTGGTCAAGCGGGTCCAGAACACTCATCCTCGAAATTTTCTTTGCGTTGGTTGCGAAGCACCTAACTGACAGGTTCCTGTGAGCCACTGTACCTGGCAGGCTGAGTTTCATGCTACCGCTGAGGCCTTTTCAGGTTTCTATGTGGAGTCGCAATTTCAGTGTACATGCTGCCGAAACAAGCACATGCCTTTCCCGGCTCAGCTTTTTTATTTTTTTCAGTTTTTATGTTGTATATAGCAAGTGGGTAGCACTGTTTCGGTCGAGTCCAGTCTCGAATTTGTGATGTCACTGTCCACGTGGCTTGACATTCCTCTGTCACGGGATTACAGGTGTGATGCGCTGAGCCTAACGAAAGTTTTGTTTCTGTTCTGAAGACGGATATTTCCCATGTTGGTCGGGGGGTTATCGAACACGCATCCTCGAAATTTTCTTTGCGTTGGTCTTCGAAGCACCTAAATGACAGGTTCCTGTGAGCCACCGTACCTAACAGGCCGAGATTCATGCTACCGCTGAGGCCTTTTTGAGCTTTTATGTAGAGTCCCAATTTCAGTGTATGTGCTGCAAAAACAAGCACATGCCTTGCCCGGCTCAGCTTTTTTATTTCTTTCCGTCTTTATGTTGTTTATAGCAAGCGGGTAGCGCTTTGTCGGTCGAGGCCAGCCTCGAATTTGTGATCTCACTGTTTGCCCGACATGACATTCCACTCTCATGGGATTACTGGTGTGATGAGTTGAGCCTAACCCAAGTTGTGTTAACGTTCTGAAGATGGAAATTTTACATGTTGGTTGATCGGGTCTCGAACATACATCCTCGTAATATTTTTTGCATTGGTTTTTGAAGCGCCTAAATAACAGATTCCTGTGAGGCACCGTACCTGGCAGGACGAGATTCATGCTAGTGCTGAGGCCTGTTCATGCTTCTATGCAGAGTCCCAATTTCAGTGTACGTGCTGCCAAAGTGAGCACGTGCCGTGCCTGGCTAAGCTTTTTCATTTCTTTCGGTTTTTATGTTGTTTATAGCACACAGGTAGTGCTGTATCGGTCGAGGCCAGTCTCGAATTTGTGATCTCAGTTTCTGCCCAGCTCAACATTCCACTGTCACGAGATTACAGGTGTGATTTGTGGAGCCTAACCCAAGTTTTGTGTCCGTTCTGAAGATGAAAATTTTTCATGTGTGTTGGGCGGGTCTCGAACACGCATCGTCGAAATGTTTTTTGTGTTGGTCTTTGAAGCGCCTAGATGACAGGTTCCTGTATGCCACCATACTTCGGAGGCTGAGGTTCATGCTAGTGCTGAGGCCTTTTTGGGCTTCTATATAGAGTCCCAATTTAAGTGTATGAGTGGCCAAAGCGAGCACATGCCGTGCCCGTCTCAGTTTTTTTATTTTTCAGTTTTTTGTTGTTTAGAGCAATCGGGTAGTGCTGTGTCACTCGAGGCCAGTCTCGAATTTGCAATCTCACTGTCCGCATGGCTCGACATTCCACTGTCACAATATTACTGGTGTGATGCACCAAGCCTAACCCAAGTTTTGTTTCCGTTCTGAAGACAGAAATTTCCCATGTTGGTCGAACGGGTCTTGACCACGCATTCTCGAAATTTTCTTTGCGTTGGTCTTTGAAGCGCCTAAATGACAGGTTCCTGTGAGCCAGCGTACACTGCAGGCCGAGTTTCATGCCTGCACTGAAGAGTTTTCAAGCTTCTATGTAGAGTCCCAATTTCAGTGTACGTGCTGCCGAAGCGAGCACATGCCGTGCCCAGCTCAGGTACTTTATTTCTTTCTGTTTTTATGTTGTTTATAGCAAGCGGGCAGTGCTGTGTCGGTCAAGGCCAGTCTCCAATTGGTTATCTCACTGTCCACCCGGCTTGACATTCCACTGTCACGGGATTACAGGTGTCATGCACCAAGCCTAACCCAAGTTTTGTTTCCGTTCTGAAGACAGAAATTTCCAATTTTTTTGGTGGGTCTCGAACACGCATCCTTAAAAATTTTTTGCGTTGGTCTTCGAAGCGCCTAAATGACAGGTTCCTGTGAGCCACCGTACATGGCAGGCCAAGTTTCATGCTAGCGCTGAGGCCTTTTTGGGCTTCTATGTAGAGTATCAATTTCAGTGTACGTGCTGCCGAAGCGACAACGTGCCGTGCCTGGCTCAGCTGTTATATTTCTTTCTGGTTTTATGTTGTTTATAGCAAGCGGGAAGCGCTTTGTCAGTCGAGGCCAGTCTCGAATTTGTGATCTCACTGTCTGCCTGGCTCGACATTCCACTGTCACAAAGTTACAGGTGTGATGAGCCGAGCCTAACCCCAGTTTTGTTTTTTTTCTGAAGACGGAAATTTCCCATGTGGGTCGGGCAGGTCTCAAACACGCATCCTCGAAATATTCTTTGCATTGGTATTCGAAACGCCTAAATGACAGGTTCCTGTGAGCCACCGTACCTGGCAGGCCTAGTTTCATGCTAGCACTGAGGCCTTTTCGGGCTTCTATGTAGAGTCCCAATTTCAGCGTAGGTGCAGTCGAAGTGAGCACATGCCGTGCCCAGCTAAGCTTTTTTATTTCTTTCGGTTTGTATGTTGTTATAGCAAGTGGGTAGTGCTGTGTCGATCAAGGCCAGTCTCGAATTTGTGATCTCACTGTTTGATTGGCTCGACATTCCACTGTCATGGGATTACAGGTGCAATGCGCCAAGCCTAACCCAAGTCTTTTTTTGGTTCATAAGCCGGAAATTTTTCATGTTGGTTGGGTGGGTCATGAAAACGCATCCTCGAAATTTTCTTTAGTTGGTCTTCGAAGCACCTAAATGACAAGATCCTGTGAGCCACTGTACCTGGCAGGCTGATTTTATGCTAGTACTGAGGCCTTTTTGGGCTTCTATGTAGAGTCCCAATTTCAGTGTACGTGCTGCCAAAGCGTGAACATGCCATGCTTGGCTCAGCTTTTTTATTGCTTTCGGTTTATATGCTGGTTGTAGCAAGCGGGTAGTGCTATTTCAGTCGAGGCCAGTCTCGAACTTGTGATCTCACTGTTTGACTGGCTCGACATTCCACTGTCACGGGATTAGAGGTGCGATCTGCCATGCCTAACCAAAATTTTGTTTTCGTTCTGAAGACGGAAATTTTTCATGTTTGTTTGGCGGGTCTCGAACACGCATCCTCGAAATTTTCTTTGCGTTGGTCTTCCAAGCGCCTAAATGACAGATTCCTGTGATCCACCGAACCTGGGACGCCGAGTTTCATGCTAGTTCTGAGTCCTTTTCTGGCATTTATGTAAAGTCCCAATTTCAATGTACATGCTGTTGAAGCGAGCACATGCCATGCCTGGCTCAGCTTTTTTATTTCTTTCAGTTTTTATGTTATTTATAGCAAGCGGGTAGCACTGTGTCAGGCGAGGATAGTCTCGAATTTGTGATCTCACTGTTCGCCCGGCTCGAGATTCCACTTTCACAAGATTACAGGTGAAATGCACCGAGTCTAACCGAAGTTTAGTTTCTGTTATGAAGACGGAAATTTCCCATGTTGGTCTCGTGGGTCTCGAACACCCATCCTCGAGATTTTCTTTGCGTTGGTCTTCGAAGCACCTATATGACAGGTCCCTGTGAGCCACCGTACCAGTCAGTGGAATGTTAGGCTTGGCGCATTACAACTGTAATCCCGTGACAGTGGAATGTCGAGCCGGGCAGACAGTGAGATCACAAATTCGAGACTGGCGTCGACTGACACAGCACTACCTGCTTGCTATTAACAACATAATAACCGAAAGAAATAAAAAAAGCTGAGCCGAACACGGCATGTGCTCGCTTCGGCAGCACGTACACTGAAATTGGGACTCTACGTAGAAGCCCAAAAAGGCCTCAGTGCTAGCATAAAATCAGCCTGCCAGGTACGGTGGCTCAGAGGAAACTGTCATTTAGGCACTTTGAAGACCAACGCAAAGAAAATTATGAAGATGCATGTTACAGACTTGCCCGACCCACATGGGAAATTTCAGTCTTAAGAATGGAAACAAAACTTGGGTTTGGCTCGGGGCATCACACCTGTAATACCGTGACAGTGGAATGTTGAGCCGGGCAGACAGTGAGATCACAAATTCGAGACTGGCCTTGACCGACACATCACTACCCGCTTGCTATAAACAACATAAAAACTGAAAGAAATCAAAAAAAATTGAGCTGAACACGGCATGTGCTCCCTTCGGCAGCACGTACACTGAAATTGAGACTCTACATAGAAGCTTGAGGAGGCCTCAGCACTAGCATGAAACTCAGCCTGCCAGGTATGGTGGCTCACAGGAACCTGTTATTTAGGTGCTTCGAAGACCAACGCAAAATATATTTCGAGGATGTGTGTTCGAGACCCACCTGATCAATGTGAATAATTTCCGTCTTCAGAACGGAAACGAAACTTGGGTTAGGCTCGGCGCATCACACCTGTAATTGCGTGACAGTTTAATGTCACGCCGGGAAGAGAGTGACTTCACAAATTCGAGGCTGGCCTCGAGTGACACAGTGCTACCTGCTTTCTATTAACAACATAAATACCAAAAGAAATAATAAAGCTGAGCCTGGCCTGGCATGTGCTCGCTTCGGCAGCATGTGCACTGAAATTGGGACTCTACCTAGAAGCCCAAAAAGGCCTCAGCGCTAGCATGAAACTTGGCCGGTCAGGTTCATTGACTCAGAGGAACCTGTCATTTAGGCGCTTCGAATACCAATGCAGAAGAAATTTCGACGCTGCAAAAGAAATTTCGAGGCTGTGTGTTTGAGATCCGTCAGACCAACGTGAATAATTTCAGTCTTCAGAACGAAAACAAAACTTTGGTTAGGCTCACCGCATCACACCTGTAATCTTGTGAAAATAGAATGCCAAGCTGGGCAGAAAGTGAGATCACAAATTCGAGACAGGCCTCGACCAACACAGTGCTTCCCACTTGCTATAAACAACATAAAAACCGAAAACAAGAAAAAAAGCTGAGCCGGGCATGGCATGTGTTCACTTTGGCAGCACATACACTCAAATTGGGACTCTACACAGAAGACCAAAAAGGCCTTAGCGATAGCATGAAACTCGGCATGCCAGTTACGGTGGCCCACAGGAACCTGTCATTTAAGTGCTTCGAAGACCAATGCTAAAATATTTCGAGGTTGCGTGTTTGAAACCCGCCTGACCAACATGGGAAATTCCATCTTCAGAACGGAAACAAAACTTGGGTTAGGCTGAGTGCATCCCACCTGTAATCCTGTGACAGTGGAATGTCAAGCCGGGCGGAAAGTGAGATCACAAATTTAAGACTCATCTCAACCGACACAGTGCTACCCGCTTGCTATAAACAACATAAAAACCGAAAGAAATAGAAAAAGCTGAGCCAGGCAAAACATGTGCTCTCTTCAGCAGCACGTACACTGAAATTGGGACTCTACATGAAAGCCCGAAAAGGCCTCAGTGCTAGCATGAAACTTGACCTGCCAAATATGGTGGCTCACAGGAACCTGTCATTTAAACGCTTCAAAGACCAACGCAAAAAAATTTAGAGGATGTGCGTTCGAGACCCGCCTGACGAACATGAGAAATTTTCGTCTTCAGAAAGGAAACAAAACTTGGGTTAGGCTCAGAGCATCACATCTCTAATCCCGTGACAGTGAAAGTTCGAACCGGGTGGACAGTGAGATCACAAATTCGAGACTGACCTCTACTGACACAGGGCTACCCGCTTGTAATAAACAATATAAAAACCGAAAAACTAAAAAAGCTGAGCCAGGCACGGCATGTGCTCGCTTCCTCAGCATGTACACTGAAATTGGGTCTCTATATAGAAGCCCAAAGAGGCCTCAGCGTTAGCATGAAACTCGGCCTATTAGGTATGGTGGCTCACAGGAATCTGTCATTTAGGCTCTTCGAAGACCAACAAAAGAAAATTTCGAGGATGCGTGTTGGAGACCCCCTTGAAAATCATGGAAAATTTCCGCCTTCAGGACAGAAACAAAACTTGGGTTAAGCTCGGCGCATCACACCTGTAATCCCGTGACAGTGGAATGTCGAGCCAGGCGGACAGTGAGATCACAAATTCGAGACTGGTCTCGACTGACACAGTGCTACCCGCTTGCTATAAACAACATAAGAACCAAAAGAAATAAATGAAGCTGAGCCAAGCATGGCATGTGATTGCTTCAGCAGCAAGTACACTGAAATTGGGACTCTACATTGAAGCTTGAAAAGGCCTCAGCGCTAGCAAAAATCTCGGCCTGCCAGGTTCCGTGGCTCACAGGAACCTGTCATTTAGGCGCTTCAAAGGCCAACAAAAAGAAAATTTTGAGGATGCGTGTTTGAGACCCGCCTGACAAACATGGGAAATTTCCGTCTTCAGAACAAAAACAAAACTTGTGTTAGGCTCGGTACATCACACCTGTAATCACGTAACAGTGGAATGTCGAGCCAGGCAGACAGTAAAATTACAAACTAGAGACTGGCCTCGACTGTCACAGCACTACCTGCTTGCAATAAACAACATAAAAACCGAAACTAATAAAAAAGCTGAGATAAGCAGAACATGTGCTCGCTTCGGCAGCACGTACACTGAAATTGGGACTCTACATAGAAACCCAAAAAGGCCTCAGCACTAACATGAAACTTGCCCGGCCAGGTACGGTGGCTCACAGGAACCTGTCATTTAGGTGCTTCAAAGACAAACGCAGAATAAATATCGAGGATGCATGTTCGAGACCTACCCGACAAACATCAGGAATTTTTGTCTTCAGAATGGAAACACAACTTGGTTATGCTCCTCGCAACACACCTGTAATCCAGTGAGAGTGGAATGTCAAGACGGGCGGATCATGAGATCACAAATTCGAGACTGGCCACGACCGACAAAGCGCTACTCTCTTGCTATAAGCAACATAATACCCGAAAGAAATAAAAAAGCTGAGCCGGGCATGGCTTGTGCTTGCTTCGGCAACACGTACACTGAAATTGTGACTCTATATAGAAGCCCAAAAAAGCTTCAGTGCTAGCATGTATCTCGGCCTGCCATTTAGGGTGGCTCACAGGAACCTGCCATTTAGGTGCTTCGAAAGCCAATGCAAAGATAATTTCGAGGATGCGTGTTCAAGTCCTGCTTGACAAACATGGGAAATTTCCGTCTTCAGAAAGAAAACAAAACTTGGGTTTGGCTCGGTGTATCACAGCTGTAATCCCGTGACAGTGGAATGCCGAGATGGGCAAACAGGGAGATCACAAACTCGAGACTGGCCTCGACTGACACAGCGCTACCTGCTTTTTATAAATAACTTAAAAACTGAGAGAAATAAAAAAGCTGAGCTGGACACGGCCTGTGCTCGCTTTGGCAACACGTACACTGAAATTGAAACTCTACATAGAAGCTTGAAAAGGCCTCAGCCCTAGCATGAAACTCATCCTGCCAGGTTCGGTGGCTCCCAGAAATCTGTCATTGAGGCGCTTCGAAGAAAAACAAAACAAAATTTCGAGGATGCGTGTTCGAGACCCGCCAGACCAACATGGAAAATTTCCGCCTTCAGAACAGAAACAGAACTTGGGTTAGGCTCGGCTCATCACACCTGTAATCTCGTGACAGTGGAATGTCGAGCCAAGCAAACAGTGAGATCACAAATTCGAGACGTGCCTCGACCACCACAGAGCTACCTGCTTGCTATAAACAACATAAAAATAGAAAGAAAAAAAAAACTGAGCCGGGCATGGCATGTGCTTGTTTCGGCAGCACGTACACTGAAATTGGGACTTTATATAGAAGCCCAAACAGAAATCAGTGCCTGCATGAAACTCGGCCTGCCAGGTACAGTGGCTCACAGGAACCTGTCATTTAGGTGCTTCGAGGACCAACGCAAAAAATAGTTCGAGGATGTGTGTTCGAGACCCGCACAACCACATGGAAACTTTTGTCCTCAGAACGGAAACAAAACTTGGGTTAGGCCCGGCGCATCACATTAGTAATCCCGTGACAGTGGAATGTCGAGCCAAGTGGACAGTGAGATCACAAATTCGAGGAAGGTCTTGATCCACACAGCGCTACCCGCTTGCTATAAACAACATAAAAACTGAAGGAAATAAAGAAAGCTGAGCAAGACACGGCATGTGCTCACTTTGGCAGCACGTACACTGAACTTGAAACTCTACATAGAAGCCTGAAAAGGCCTCAGTGCTTGCATGAAACTTGGCCTGCCAGGTACGGTGGCTCACAGGAACTTGTCATTTAGGCCCTTCGAAGACCAACAAAAAAAAAATTTCGAGGATGCGTGTTCGAGACCCGCCTGACCATAATGGGAAATTTCCGTCTTCAGAACGGAAACAAAACTTGGGTTAGGCTCAGAGCATCTTACCTGTAATCCCGTCACAGTGGAATGTCGAGCCAGGCGGACAGTGAGATCACAAATTCGAGATTGGCCTCGACAGACACAGCACTACCCGCTTGCTATAAACAACATAAAAACCGAAACAAATAAAAAGAGCTGAACAGGGCATGGCATGAGCTCGCTTTGGCAGCAGGTACACTAAAATTGGGACTCTACATAGAATCCCGAAAAGGCCTCAGCAATAGCATGCAACTCGGCCTGCCAGGTACGGTGTCTCAAAGGAACCTGTCATTTAGGCACTTCGAAGACCCACGCAAAGAATATTTCGAGGATGCGTGTTCCAGACACGCCCGACGAACATGGGAAATTTCCGTCTTCAGGATGGAAACAAAACTCTAGTTAGGCTCGGCGCACTCCACCTGCAATTCCGTGACAGTGGAATGTCATGCAGGGCGGAAAGTGAGATCACAACTTGGAACCAGCCTTGACTGACACAGCGCCACCTGTTTGCTGTAAACAACATAAAAACCGTAAGAAATAAAAAATCAGAGGCGGGCACGGCATGTGCTAGCTTCAATAGCACATACACTGAAATTGGTACTCTACATAGAAGCCCAAAAAGGCCTCAGCACCAGCATGAAACCCGGCCTGCCAGGTACCATGGCTCATAGGGACCTTTCATTTAGGCACTTCGAAGACCAACGCAAAAAATATTTCGAGGATGCGTGTTCGAACTCGCCCGACAAACATGGGAAATTTCCATCTTCAGAACAAAAACGAAACTTGGGTTAGGCTCAGCGCACCACACCTCTAATTTGGTGACAGTGGAATATCCAGCCGGGTGGACAGTGAGATCACAAAATCGAGACTGGCCTTGACACAAACAGCGCTACCCGCTTGCTATAAACAACATAAAAACCGAAAGACATAAAAAAGCTGAGCCAGGCACGGCATGTGCTCACTTCGGCAGTATGTACATTGAAATTGAAACTCTACATAGAAGCTCGATAAGGCCTCAGCGCTTTCATGAAACTCAGCCTGCCAGGTACGGTGGCTCTCAGGAACCTGTCATTTAGGCGCTTCAAAGACCAACGCATAAAAAATTATGACTATGCATCTCCGAGACCCGCCCGACCAACATGGGAAATTTCCATCTTCAGAATGGAAACGAAACTTGAATTAGGCTCAACGCATCACACATGTAATCCCATGACAGGGGAATGTCGAGCCGGGCAAAAGTGAGATCACAAATTCGAGACTGGCCTCGAATGAAACAGTGCTACCCACTTGCTATAAACAACATAAAAACCTAAGAAAATACAGAAGCTGAGCTGGGCACAGCCTGTGCTCTTTTTGGCAGCACGTACACTGAAATTGGGACTCTACATAGAAGCCCAAAAAGGCCTCATCGCTAGCATGAACCTCGGCCTGCCAGGTATGGTGGCTCACAGAATCCTGTCATTTAGGCGTTTGGAAGACCAACGCAAAAATAATTTCGAGGATGCGTTTTCGAGACCCGCCCAACCAACATGGGAAATTTCTATTTTCAGAACGGAAATGAAACTTGGCTTGGTGTATCACACCTGTAATACCTTGACAGTGGAATGTAGACCCGGGAGGACAGTGAGATCACAAATTCAAGACACAGTGCTACTCACTTGCTATAAACAACATAAAAACCGAAAGAAAAAAAGAAGCAGAGCAGGGCACGGCATGTGCTGGCTTTGCCAGCACATACACTGAAATTGGGACTCTATATAGAGGCCTGAATAGGCCTCAGCGCTAGCATGAAACTCGGCCTGCCATGTACCGGTTCTAAAAAAAACTGTCATTTAGGCTCTTCGAAGACCAATGCAAAGAAAATTTCGAGAATGCATGTCTGAGACCTGCCTGACCAACATGGGAAATTTCCGTCTTCAGAAGGGAAACAAAACTTGGGTTAGGCTCGGTGCATCACACCTGTAATCCTGTGACAGTGGAATGTCGAGCCGGGCAGATAGTGAGATTACAAATTTGAGACTGGCCTCAACCGACAAAGTGCTACCCGCTTGCTATAAGCAACAAAAAAACCGGAGGAAATAAAAAAGCTGAGCCGAGCATGGTATGTTCTCGCTTCGGCAGCATGTACACTGAAACTGGGACTCTAAATAGAAGCCCAAAGAGGCCTCAGTGCTAGCATGAATCTGGGCCTGCCAGGTAGGGTGGCTCACAAAAACCTGTCATTTAGGCGCTTCGAAGACCAATGCAAAGAAAATTACGAGGATGGGTGTTCGAGACCCACCGGAACAACATGGGACATTTCCGTCTTCAGAACGGAAACAAAACTTGAGTTAGGCTCAGTGCATCACACCTGTAGTTCCGTGACAGTGGAATATCGAACCAGGCGGACAGTGAGATCACAAATTTGAGACTCGCCCTGACCGACACAGCGCTACCCGCTCGCTAGAAACAACATGAAGACCGAAACAAATAAAAATCTGAGCCGGGCATGGCACGTGCTCGCTTCGGCAACATGTACACTGAAATTTGGACTCTACGTAGAAGCCCGAAAAGGCCTTAGTGCTAGCATGAAACTCGGCCTGCCAGGTACGGTGGCTCAAAGACACCTGTCATTTAGGCACTTCGAAGACAAATGCCAAGAAAACTTCGAGGATACGTGTTCAAGACCCGCCCGACCAACATGGGAAATTTCTGTCTTCAGGACAGAAACAAAACTTGCGTTAGGCTCGGCTCACCACACCTGTAATCCCATGACAGTGGAACGTTGAGCCGGCCGGACAGTGAGATCACAAATTAGAAACTGGCCTCAACAGACACAGCGCTTTTTGCTTGCTAAAAACAACATAAAGAAAGAAACAAATAAAAAAGCTGAGCCGGGCACGGCATGTGCTCACTTCGGCAGTACGTACACTAAAATTGGGACTCTACACAGAAGCCCAAAAAGGCGTCAGCACAAGGAAGAAACACTACGCAGCATTCAGTTTTTGATTTATTTATTTAGTTTTGCCGTGGGAACTGTTTTGTGCAAATCAAATACAGATAGATTTTACGTTCACAAAAATAAACAGAAAGTTGTCTGTTCCAGGAGGTGTTGACATATTCAACCACAGTTACATGGGAGACATCAGCAGAATGACCAATGAAACCCAATATGCAGTTGTGGCAATAAGCTGATATTGCAGTGTTTCACTCCAGCTCGGGTGACAGGAGGAAAGCAGTACGTCATACAGAAAAGCGCGGTGGGGGGAAGAGCCACCTGGCACCTCATTTTGTTCAGATTGTGCACACTAATTTGTCTGATTTCTGTGATTTTGTTTTTTTACTCCTTTTTTTCTTAAGTGAAGTGGGTTTTCACGGAGATCCCCAGGCTGATTCGGAACTCGTGACTTAAATTGAACTGCCCACCTCGACGTCCCAAATGGCTAGGATAGCTGGTGTTAGTCACAGTGCTAAACAAAGTCTCTCCTTTCTCTTTGTTAACATGAAACTCGGGCCGCCAGGTACCATGGCTCACAGAAACCTGTCATTTAGGCGCTTCGAAGACCAACGCAAAAAAAATTTCGAGAATGCGTGTTCAAGACCCGCCCGACCAACATGAGAAATCTTTGTCTTCAGAACGGAAACAAAACTTGGGTTAGGCTCGGCGCATCACAGCTGTAATCCCATGAAATTGGAATGTTGTGCCGGGCAGACAGTTAGATCACAGATTCGAGACGGGCCTCGACAAACACAGCGCTACCCGCTTGCTATGAACCACATAAAAGCCAAAAATAAAAATAAAAAAGCTGAGTTGGGCACGGCATGTGCTTTCTTCTGCAGCACGTATACTAAAATTGGGACTATTCATAGAAGATCGAAAAGGCCTCAGCGCAAGGATGAAATGCTATGCAGTATTCCATTTTTTATTTTTTCATTTAGTTTTGCCATTGTAACGGTTTTGTACAAATCAAATACAGATAGATTATAGGTTCACAAAAATAAACAGTTGTCTTTTTCTGGTGGTGTTGACATATTCAACCACAGTTACTTGGGAGGCATCGGCAGAACGACAGCTGGAACTTACTATGCAGTTGTGGCAATAACCCGAGATCGCAGTGTTTCACTCCAGCCTGGGTGACAGAAAAAAAGCAGTACGATATACAGAAAGGTGGGGTGGGGGTGGAGTCACCTGGCACCTGGTTTTGTTCAGATTTGGCACACTAATTTGTCTAATTTTTGTGATTTTCTTTTTCTACTTCTTTTTTTTTCTTAAGTGAAGTGTGTTTCCACCGAGATGCCCAGGCTTACCCGGAACTCATGACCTCAGGTGAACCGCCCACCTGGACCTCCCAAATGACTAGGAGAGCTGGTGTTAGTCACAGTGCAGGGCAAAGTCTCTCAGTTCTCTTTTGTTAACGTGAAACTCGGCCCACCACGTACGGTGGCTCACAGGAACCTGTCATTTAGGCACTTCGAAGACCAATGCAAAAAACGTTCAAGGATGTGTGTTCGAGACCCGCCCGACCAACATGGGAAATCTTCGTCTTCAGAATGGAAACAAAACTTACGTTAGGCTCGGCGCCTCACACCTGTAATCCCATGACAGTGGAATGTCGAGCCGGGCGGACAGTGAGATCACAAATTCGAGACAGGCCTCGACCGATACAGCACTACCAGCTTGATATAAACCACATATAAACAGAAAAAAATAAAAAAGCTGAGCCGGACACGGCATGTGCTCGCTTCGGCAGCGCATACACTAAAATTGGGACTCTACGTACAAGCCCAAAGAGGCCTCATTACAAAAATGAAGCCCTACGCAGCCTTCTGTTTCTTATTCATTCATTTAGTTTTGCCATTGTAACTGTTTTGTACAAATCAAATACAGATAGATTTTAGGTTTACAAAAATAAACAGAAAGTTGTCCTTTTCAGGTGGTGTTGACATATTCAACCACAGTTACTTGGGAGGCATCGGCAGAAAGACCGCTGGAACCCACTATGCAGTTGTGGCAATAAACTGAGATTGCAGTGTTTCACTCCAGCCCGGGAGACAGGAGGAAAGCAATAGGTCATACAGAAAGGCGGGGTGGGGGGTGGAGCCACCTGGCACCTCGTTTTGTTCAGATTGTGCACACTAATTTGTCTGATTTCTGCGATTTTCTTTTTCTACTTCTTTTTTCTTTAAGTGACGTTGGTTTTCGCCGAGATGCCCAGGCTGACCTGGAACTCGTGACCTCAGGTGAACCGCCCACCTCGAACTTCCAAATGGCTAGCATAGCTTTTGTTTGTCGCAGCGGTGGGGAATGTCTCTCTGTTCTCTCTTGTTGACATGAAACTCTGACTGCCAGGTACGATGGCTTACAGTAACCTTTCATTTAGGCGCCTCGAAGACCAACACTAAAAAATTTCGAGGATGCATGTTCAAGACCCGCCCGACCAATATGGGAAATCTCCGTCTTCAGAACGGAAACAAAACTTGGGTTAGGCTCGGCACATCACACCTGTAATCCCATGACAGTGGAATGTCGAGCCGGGTGGACAGTGAGATCACAGTTTCGAGATGGGCCTCGACCGAGACAGCGCTACCCGCTTGCTATAAACCACATAAAAACCGAAAGAAATAAAAAAGCTGAGCTGGGCAGGGAATGTGCTCGCTTCCACAGCATTTACACTAAAATTGGGACTCTACATAGAAGCCTGAAAAGGCCTCAGCACAAGGATGAAATGCTACGCAGCGTTCCGTTTCTTATTTATTCCTTTTGTTTTGCCATTGTAACTGTTTTGTACTAATCATATACAGATAGATTTTAGGTTCACAAAAATAAACAGAAAGTTGTCTGTTCCAGATGGTGTTGACATATTGAACGACTGTTACTTGGGTTGCATTGGCAGAACGACCACTGGAACCCACTATGCAGTTGTGGCAATAAGCCGAGATCGCAGTGTTTCACTCCAGCCTGGTTGACAGGAGAAAAGCAGTACGTCATACAGAAAGGCGGGGAGAGTGGTGCAGCCACCTGGCACCTCGTTTTGTTCAGACTGTGCCCACTAATTTGTTTGATTTCTGTGATTCTCTTATTCTACTTTTTTTTAAGTGACATTGGTTTTCACTGAGATGGCCAGGCTGACCTGGAACTCGTGACCTCAGGTGAACTGCCCACCTCGACCTGCCAAATGGCTAGGATAGCTGGTGTTAGTCACAGTGCTGGGCAATGTCTCTCCGTTGTCTCCTGTGAACATGAAACTCGGCCTGCCAGGTACCGTGGCTCACAGGTACCTGTCATTTAGGCGCTTTGAAGACCAACTCAAAGAAAATTTCCAGGATGCGTGTTCAAGACCCGCACAACCAACATGGGAAATCTTCGTCTTAAGAACGGAAACAAATCTTGGGTAAGTCTCAGCGCATCATACCTGCAATCCCATGACAGTAGAATGTCAAGCCGGGCGGACAGTGAGATCACAAATTCGAGACAGGCCTCGACCGACACAGTGCTATCCGCTTGCTATGAACCGCATAAAAACCAAAAGAAATAAAAGAGCTGAGCCGGGCACGGCATGTGCTCGCTTCGGCAGCACCTACACTAAAATTTGGACCTTACATAGAAGCTCGAAAAGGCCTCAGCCCTATAATGAAATGCTACGCAGCATTCCGCTTTTTATTTATTCATTTAGTTCTGCCATTGTAACTGTTTTGTACAATTAAAATACAGATAGATTTTAGGTTCAAAAAATAAACAGAAAGTTGTCTTTACCAGGTGGTGTTGACATATTCAACCACCGTTACTTGGGAGGCATCGGCAGAACGACCGCTGGAACCCAATATGCAGTTGTGGCAATAAGCCAAAATCGCAGTGTTTCACTCCAGCCTGGGTGACAGGAGGAAAGCAGTAAGTCATAGAGAAAAGCAGGATGTGCGGTGCAGGGTGGAGCTACCTGGCACCTCGTTTTGTTCAGATTGTGCACACTAATATTTTTGATTTCTGTGATTTTTTTTCTACTTCTTTTTTACTTTAAGTGAAGTGGGTTTTCACCGTGATGCCCTGGCTGACCTAGAACTCGTGACCTCAGGTGAACTGCCCACCTCGACCTCCCAAATGGCTAGGATAGGTGGTGGTACTCATAGTGCTAGGCAAAGTCTCTCTGTTCTCTTCTGTTAATATTAAACTCGGCCTGCCAGGTACGGTGGCACACAGGAACCTGTCATCTATGCGATTAGAAGACCAATGCAAAAAAAATTTTGAGGATGCGTGTTGGAGACCCGCCCGACCAACATGGGAAATCTCCATCTTCAGAACGGAAACAAAACTTGGGTTAGGCTTGGTGCATCACACATGGAATCCCATGACACTAAAATGTCGAGCCAAAAGGAAAGTGAGATTACAGATTCGAGACGGGCCTCGATCGACACAGCACTAACCGCTTGCTATAAACCACATAAAAACCGAAAGAAATATAAGAGCTGAGCCGAGCACGGCATGAGATCGCTTCCGCAGCACCTACACTAAAATTGGGACTCTACATAGAAGCCCGAAAATGCCTCAGCGCAGGGATGAAATTCTACGCAGCATTCCGTTTTTTATATATTCATTTACTTTTGCCATTGTAACTGTTTTCTACAAATCAAATACAGATATATTTTAGGTTCACAAAAATAAACAGAAAGTTGTCTGTTCCAGGTGGTGTTGACATATTTAACCACAGTTACTTGGGAGGCATCGGCAGAACGGCCGCTGGAACCCACTATGCAGTTGTGGCAATAAGGCGAGATCGCAGTGTTTCACTCCAGCCCGGGTGACCGGCGGAAAGCCATACGTCATACAAAAAGGCGGGGTGTGGGTGGAGCCACCTGGCAGCTCGTTTTGTTCAGATTGTGTACACTAATTTGTCTGATTTCTGTTATTTTCTTTTTCTACTTCTTTTTTTTAAGTGAAGTGGGTTTTCACCGAGATGCCCAGGCTGACCCGGAACTCCTGACCTCAGGTGAACCGCCCACCTCGACCTCCCAAATGGCTAGGAGAGCTGGTGTTAGTCACAGTGCTGGGCAAAGTCTCTCTGTTCTCTCTTGTTAACATGAAACTCGGCCTGCCAGGTACACTGGCTCACAGGAACCTGTCATTTAGGTGCTTCGAAGACCAACGCAAAAAAATTTCAAGGATGCCTTTTTAAGACCCTTTCGACCGACATGGGAAATCTCCATCTTCAGAATGGAAACAAAACTTGGGTTAGGCTCAGCGCATCACACCTGTAATCCCATGACAGTGGAATGTCGAGCTGGGCGGACAGTGAGATCACAAATTCGAGACAGGCCTCGACCGACACAGCACTACCAGCTTGATATAAACCACATATAAACAGAAAAAAATAAAAAAGCTGAGCCGGACACGGCATGTGCTCGCTTCGGCAGCGCGTACACTAAAATTGGGACTCTACGTACAAGCCCAAAGAGACCTCATCACAAAAATGAAGCCCTACGCAGCCTTCTGTTTCTTTTTTTTTTTTTTTTTTTTTTTTTTTGAGACGGAGTTTCCCTCTTGTTACCCAGGCTGGAGTGCAATGGCGCAATCTCAGCTCACCGCAACCTCCGCCCCCTGGGTTCAGGCAATTCTCCCGCCTCAGCCTCCTGAGTAGCTGGGATTACAGGCACGCGCCACCGTGCCCAGCTAATTTTTTTTGTAATTTTTAGTAGAGACGGGGTTTCACCATGTTGACCAGGATGGTCTCGATCTGTTGACCTCGTGATCCACCCGCCTCGGCCTCCCAAAGTGCTGGGATTACAGGCTTGAGCCACCGCGCCCGGCCCAGCCTTCTGTTTCTTATTCATTCATTTAGTTTTGCCATTGTAACTGTTTTGTACAAATCAAATACAGATAGATTTTAGGTTTACAAAAATAAACAGAAAGTTGTCCTTTTCAGGTGGTGTTGACATATTCAAACACCGTTACTTGGGAGGCATCGACCGAAAGACCACAGGAACCCACTATACAGTTGTGGCAATAAGCCAATATCACAGTGTTTTACTCCAGCCCGGGTGACAGGAGGAAAGCAGTACGTCATACAGAAAGGCGGGGTGGGGCGTGGAGCCACCTGGCACCACGTTTTGTTCAGGTTGTGCACACTAATTTGTCTAATTTCTGTGATTTTCTTTATCTACTTTTTTTTTTAAGTGACGTGGGTTTTCATCGAGATGCCCAGGCTGACCCGGAACTCATGACCTCAGGTGAACTGCCCACCTCGACCTCCCAAATGGCTAGAATAGCTGGTGTCAGTCACAGTGCTGGGCAAAGTCTCTTTGTTCTCTTTTGTTAACATGAAACTCAACCTGCCAGGTACAATGGCTCACAGGAACCTGTCTTTTAGGCGCTTTGAAGACCAACACAAGAAAAATTTCGAGGATGCGTGTTCGAGACCCGCCCGACCAACATGGGAAATCTCCGTGTTCAGAAAGGAATCAAAACTTGGGTTAGGCTTGGCACATCACACCTGTAATTTTATGACTGTGGAATGTCCAGCCAGGCGGAAAGTGAGATCACAAATTAGAGATGGGCCTCGACCATCACAGCACTACCCACTTGCTATAAACCACATAAAAACCAAAAGAAATCAAAGAGCTTAGCCAGGCACTATATGTGCCCGCTTCGGAAGCACGTACACTAAAATTAGGACTCTACGTAGAAGCCAGAAAAGGCCTCAGAGCAAGGAAGAAACGCTACAGAGCGTTCCATTTTTTATTTATTCATTTCATTTTGCCGTTGTAACTGTTTTGTACAAATCAAATACAGATAGATTTTAGGTTCACAAAAATAAACAGAAAGTTGTCCGTTCCAGGTGGTGTTGAAACATTCAACCACAGTTACTTGGGAGGCATCGGCAGAACAACCACTGGAACCCACTATGCAGTTGTGGCAATAAGCCGAGATCGCAGTGTTTCACTCCAGCCCGGGTGACAGGAGGAAAGCAGTACCTCATACAGAAAGGCGGGGTGGGGGTTGAGCCACCTGGCACCTCGTTTTGTTCAGATTGTGCACACTAAGTTGTCTGATTTCTGTTATTTTTTTTCTACTTCTTTTCTTTATGTGATGTGAATTTTCATCGAGATGCCCAGGCTGACCCGGAACTCATGACCTCTGGTGAAACGTCCACCTTGACCTCCCAAATGGGTAGGAGAGCTGGTGTTAGTCACAGTGCTGCGCAAAGTCTCTCTGTTTTCTTTTGTTAACATGAAACTCGGCCTGCCAGGTACAGTGGCTCATAGAAACCTGTCATTTCGGCGCTTCGAAGACCAACGCAAAAAAATTTCGAGTATGAGTGTTCGAGAACCGCCAGACCAACATGGGAAATTTCCGTCTTCAGAATGGAAACAAAACTTGGGTTAGGCTCGGCGCATCACACCTGTAATCCCAGGACAGTGGAATGTCAATCCGGGCGGAAAGTGAGATCACAAATTCGAGGCTGGACTCGAATGACACAGCGTTACTTGCTCGCTATAAACAACATAAAAACTGAAAGAAATATAAAAAGCTGAGCCGGGCCTGGTATGTGCTCGCTTCAGCACCACCTACACTAAAATTGGGACTCTACATGGAAGCCGGAAAAGGCCTCAGCGCAAGGAAGAAACACTATGCAGCGTTCCGTTTTTTCTTTATTCATTTAGTTTTGCCATTGTAACTGTTTTGTACAAATCAAATACAGATAGATTTTAGGTTCACAAAAATAAACAGAAAGTTGTCTGTTCCAGGTGGTGTTGACACATTCAACCACAGTTACTTGGGAGGCATCGGCAGAACGACTGCTGGAACCCACAATGCGGTTGTGGCAGTAAGCTGAGATCACAGTGTTTCACTCCAGCCTGGGTAACAGGAAGACAGCAGTACATCATACAGAAAGGCAGGGTGGGTGGTTGATCCACCTGGCACATCGTTTTGTTCAGATTGTGTACACTAATTTGTCTGATTTCTGTTATTTTCTTTTTCTACTTTTTTTCCTTAAGTGAAGTGTGTTTTCACCGAGATGCCCAGGCTGACCCAGAACTCGTGACCTCAGGTGAACCCCCCAACTCGACCTTTCAAATTGCTAGGATAGCTGTTGTTAGTCACAGTGCTGGGCAATGTCTCTCTGTTCTTTTTTGTTAACATGAAACTCGGCCTGCCAGGTACCGTGGCTCACAGAAACCTGTCATTTAGGAGCTTTGAAGACCAACGCAAAAAAATTTCGAGGATGCCTGTTCGAGACCCACCCAACCAACATGGGGAATTTCTGTCTTCAGAACGGAAAAAAAACTTGGGTTATGCTTGGCGCATCACACCTGTAATCCCGTGAGAGTGGAATGTCGAGCTGCGTGGACAGTGAGATTCCAAATTCGAGAGTGGCCTCGAACGACACAGCGCTACCCGCTTGCTATAAACAACATAAAAACCGAAGGAAATAAAAAAAGGTGAGCCGGGCATGGCATGTGCTCACTTTGGCAGCACGTACACTAAAATTGGGACTCTACATAGAAGCCCAAAAAGGCCTCAGGGCAAGGATAAAATGCTACTCAGTGTTCCGGTTTTTATTTACTCATTTAGTTTTGCTGTTGTAACTGTTTTGTACAAATCAAATACAGATAAATTTTAGGTTCACAAAAATAAACAGAAAGTTGTCCGTTCCAGGTGGTATTGACATATTCAACCACATTTACTGGGGAGGCATCGGCAGAATGACCGATGGAACCCACTGTGCAGTTTTGGCAATAAGCTGAGATCGTAGTGTTTCACTCCAGCCTGTGTGACAGGAGAAAAGCAGTATGTCATACAGAAAAGCGGGGTGTGAAGTGGAGCCAGTTGGCACCTCGTTTTGTTCAGATTGTGCACACTAATTTGTCTGATTTCTGTTATTTTTATTTCTACTTTTTTTTACGTCAAGTGGGTTTTCACCGAGATGCTTAGGCTGACCCGGAACTCGTGACCTCAGGTGAACCACCCACCTCGACCTTCCAAATGGCTAGAATAGCTGTTGTTAGTTACAGTGCTGGGCAAAGTTTGTCTGTTCTCTTTTGTTATCATGAAACTCGGCCTGCCAGGTATGGCGGCTCACATGAACCTGTCATTTAGGCCCTTCGTAGACCAATGCAAAAAAATTTCGAGGATGCGAGTTCGAGACCCACCCGACCACCATGGGAAATTTCCGTCTTCAGAACGGAAACAAAACTTGGGCTAGGCTCGGTGCATCAAACCTGTAATCCCATGACAGTGGAATGTCGAGCTGGGCGGACAGTGAGATCACAGATTCGAGACGGGCCTCGACTGACACAGTGCTACCCGCTTGCTATAAACCACATAAAAACTGAAAGAAATAAAAAAAGCTGAGCCGGGCATGGCATGTGCTCACTTAGGCAGCACATACACTAAAATTGGGACTCTACATGGAAGCCCAAAAAGGCCTCAGCACAAAAATAAACGCTAAGTAGCATTCCATTTTTTATTTATTCTTTCAGTTTTGCCATTGTAACTGTTTTGTACAAATCAGATACAGATAGATGATAGGTTCACAAAAGAAAATCGAACGTTAGCTGGACCTGATTGTGTCCTGTCAGTTAGGTGCTTCGAAGACCAACGCCAATAAATTTCGAGGATGTGTGTTTGAGACACGCCTGACCAACATGGCAAATTTTTGTCTTCAGAACGGAAACAAAACTTGGGTTAGGCTCAGTGCATCACACCTATAATCCCATGACCATGGAATGTCAAGCTGGGCGGACAGTGAGATCACAAATTCGAGACTGGCCTCGAACAACACAGTGCTATTCGCTTGCTATAAACAACATAAAAACCAAAAGAAATAAAAAAGCTGAGCCGGGCACAGCATGTGCTCGCTTTGGCAGCACGTACACTAAAATTAGGATGCTACATGGAAGGCTGGCCTGCCCTCAGTGCAGAGATGACACGCTAAGCTTTGCAGTGTTTCATTTTTTATTTATTCATTTAGTTTTGTCATTGTGGCTATTTTGTACAAATCAAATACAGATAGATTTTAGGTCCCCAAAAGTAAACAGAAAGTTAGCTGGACCTGGTGGTGTTGACACATTCAACCCCAGTTTCTTGGAAGGATTTGGCAGAACGACCGCTGGAACCCACTAGAAACTTGTTGCAAGAAGCCAAGATTGCAGTGTTGCACTGGGTGACAAGAGGAAAGCAGTACGCCATCAAGAAAGGTGACCTGGGGGTGGAGTCACCGCGCACCTGGTTTTGTTTCAATTGTGCACACTAATCTGTCTGATTTCTCTTGTTTACTATGTCTTCTTCTCTTTTTTTAAGTGGTGTGGGGTTTCACCTGGATGCTTAGGCTGACCCAGAAATATTGACCACATTTGACCCACCCATCTCGGCCTACTAAACGGCTAAGATTGCTTGGGTGAGTCAAAGTGCCCAGCACCATCTTCCTCGTTTCTTTTTTAACAATAAAATCCGGTGGCCAAAAACGTTGCATCATGAAAGCCTCTCATCCAGGCGCTTCAAAAACCAAGGGTTGTGGATCTCTCGAGGATGCGGGTTCGAGACTGGCCCAACCAACATGGCAAAACCCCGTCTTTAAGATGAAAACAAAACTTGGGATGGGCTCGGCGACTCACGCCTGTAATCAGAGAACTTTGGAATGCCAAGGCGGCCGGTTTTTAGGCCACAATATCGAGACTTGCCTCGAACGACAGTGCAACCCTCTCCCTATAAAAAACATAACCAAATAACAATATAAACGCTGAGACAGGCATTTCATGTGCTCGATTTGGCAGCACCTACACTAAAATTGGGACACAACACAGAAGGCCAGCATGGCTGCAGTGCAAGACTGACACGCAGATGTCTGCAGCATTTTGTATTTTTTTTTTTTTGCCTGTGCGGCTCTTGTTTAGAAATCAAATACAGATAGATTTGAGTTACCAAAAAATAAAATAAAATTGAAAGTTAGCTGGATGCGGTGATGTGGACAACTGCAATCGCAGTTTCTTGGGAGGAATTGGCAGGACGATCACTGGAACCCAGGAGGCAGTTGTTGCAATAAGTCAAGATCGCACTGTTGCACTCCAGCCTGGGTGACAAGAGGAAAACAATATGTTATAATAAAAGGCAGGGCATGGGGTGGAGCCACCTGGCACCTCGTTTGGTTCTAATTGTGCACAGGAATCTGTCTGATTTCTGTTATTTTCTTTTTCTACTTCTTTTTTTATAAGTGAAATGGGTTTTCACCGAGATGCCCAGGCTGACCCAGAACTCGTGACCTCAGGTGAACCCCCCACCTCGACCTCCCAAATGGCTAGGATAGCTGGTGCTAGACACAGTGCTGGGCAAAGTCTGTCTGTTCTCTTTTTTTAACATGAATCTCGGCCTGCCAGGTACGGTGGCCCACAGGAACCTTTCATTTAGGCTCTTCGAAGACCAACGCAAAAAGAAATTTCAAGGATGCGGGTTAGAGACCCGCCCAACCAACATGGGAAATTTCCGTCTTCAGAACAAAAACAAAACTTGGGTTAGGCTCGGTGCCTCACACCTGTAATCCCATCACAGTGGAATTTCGAGCCAGGTGGACAGTGAGATAACAAATTCGATATTGGCCTCGAACGACACAGCACTATTCACTTGCTATAAACAACATCAAAACCGAAAGAAATAAAAAAGCTGAGCCAGGCACAACATGTGCTCGTTTTGGCAGCAAGTACACTACAATTGGGACGCTACATAGAAGGCCGGCCTTGCCTCAGCGCAACGATGACATGCTAAGCTGTGCAGTGTTCCATTTTTTTATTAATTCATTTAGTTTTGCCATTGTGGCTGTTTTGTACAAATCAAATACAGATAGATTTTAGGTTTACAGAAATAAACAGAAAGTTAGCTGGACCTGGTCGTGTGACACATTCAAACTCAGTTACTTGGTAGGCATCCACAGGACGATCGCTGGAACCCACAAGGCAGTTTTTACAATAAGCTGAGATCACAGTGTTGCACTCCAGCCGGGGTGACAAGAGGAAGGCAGTACGTCATAAAGAAATACAAGGCGGGTGGTGGAGTCTCCTGGCACCTGGTTTTGTTCCAATTGTGCACACTAATCTGTCTGATTTCTCTTGTTTACTATTTCTTCTTCTCCTTTATTAAGTGGGGTGGATTTTCACCTGGATGCCCACGCTGACCCAGTACTTGTGACCGCAGGGTACATGCCCATCTCAGCCTATTAAAGGGCTGAGATACCTGTCGTGAGTCAAAGCGCCCAGCACAGTCTTCCTCACTTTTTTTTAACAATAAAATCCGGCGGCCAAGTATGGTGCATCATGGGAGCCTGTCATCCAGGCGCTTCAAAAACCAAGGGGTGTGGATCTTGCGAGGTTGCGGGTTCCAGACAGGCCCAACCAACATGGCGAAACCCCGTCTATAAGATGAAAACAAAACTTGGGCTGGGCTCGGCGAATCATGCCTGTAATCCCAAAAATTTGGAATGCTGAGGTGGCCGGATCGTTATGCCACAATATCGAGACTCGCCTCGAACGACACAGTGCCACCCTCTCTCTATAAAATACATATAATGATATAACAATAAAAACACTGAGACAGGCATTGCATGTGCTCGATTCGGCAGCACCTACACTAAAATTGGGATGCAACACAGAAGGCTGGCGTGGCCGCAGCGCAAGACTGACACGCAAATGTGTGCAGCGGTTTGTATTTTTTTTTTTTTTTTTAGTTCATGCGGCTGTATTTTAGAAATCCAATACAGATAGATTTGAGGTACCAAAAAAGAAAAATTGAAATTTAGCTGAATGTGGTGATGTGAACACCTTCAACCCCAGTTACTTGGGAGGCATTGGCAGAACGATCGCTGAATCCCAGGAGGTAGTTGTTGCAATAAGTCAAGATCGCACTGTTGTACTCCAGCCTGGGTGACAAGGGAGAAACAATAAGTCATAAAGAAAGGCAGGGCATGGGATGAAGCCACTCTGCACCTCATTTCGTTCCAATTGGGCACACTAATCTGTCTTATTTTCTATTTCTACTTCTTGTTTTCTAAGTGAAATGGTTTTCACGGAGATGCCCAGGCTGACCCGGAACTCGTGACCTCGGGTGAACCGCCCACCTCGACCTCCCTAATGGCTAAGATAGCTGGCGTTAGTCACAGCGCCGGGCACAGTCTCTCTGTTCTTTTCTTGTAACAAGAAATTCGGCCTGCCAGGTACAGTGGTCCACAGGAGCCTGTCATTTAGGTGCTTCAAAGACCAACTCGGAAAGAAATTTCGAGGATGTGGGTTAAAGACGCATACGGCCAACATGGAAAAATTCCGTCTTTAGAACGAAAACCAAACTTGGGTTAGGCTCGGCGCCTCACACCTGTAATCTCATCACAGTGGAATATTGAGGCGTACAGACAGTGAGATCACCAATTCAAGACTGGCCTTGAATGACACAGCGCTACCCGCTTGCTATAAACAACATAAAAACTGAAAGAAATAAAAAAGCTGATCCGGGCATGGCACGTGCTCGCTTCGGCAGCACGTACACTAAAATTATGACGCTAAAAAGAATGCGGGCCTGGCCTCAGCGCAAGGATGACATGCTAGGCCGTGCAGTGTTCCATTTTTTATTAATTCATTTAGTTTTGCCATTGTGGCTGTTTTGAACAAATCAAATACAGATAGATTATAGGTTCACAAACGTAAACAGAAAGTTAGCTGGACCTGGGGGTGTTGACACATTCAACCTCGGTTACTTGGGAGGCATCGGCAGGACGATCGCTTGAACCCACTAGGCAGTTGTCGCAATAAGCCAAGATCGCTGTGTTGCAGTCCATTCTGGGTGACAAGAGGAAAGCAGTATGTCATAACAAAAGGTGGGGTGGGGGGAGTCACCCAGCACTTGGTTTTGTTCCAATTGTGCACACGAATCTGTCTGATTTCTCTTGTTTACTATTTCTTGTTTTCTTTTTTAAGTGGGGTGGGTTTTCACCTGGATCACCAGGCTGACCCAGAATTGGAGATGGCAGGTGACCAGCCCATCTCGGCCTATTAAGGGCTGGGATTGCTGGCGTGAGCCAAAGTGCCCGGCACAGTCTCCCTCATTTCTTTTTTAACAATAAAATCCGGCGGCCAAAAACGGTGCATCATGGGAGCCTCTCATCCAGTCGCTTCGAAGACCAAGGGGTGTGGATCTCACGAGGATGTGGGTTCAAGACCAGCCCGACCAACATGTTGAAACTCCGTCTTCAAGACCAAAACAAAACTTGGGCTGGGCTCAGCGACTCACGCCTGTAATCCGAGAACATTGGAATGTTGAGGCGGGCGGATCATTAGGCCACCATATGGAGACTCGCCTCGAACGACACAGTGCAACCCTCTCTCTATAAAACACATATAACAATAAAAAAGCTGAGACAGGCATTGCATGTGCTCATTTCGGCAGCACCTACACTAAAATTGGGATGCAACACAGAAGGCCGGCGTGGCCACAGGGCAAAATTGACAAGCAATTGTGTGCAGCGTTTTGTATTTTTTTTTGCCCATGCTGCTATTTAGTAGAAATCAAATACAGATAGATTTGAGATACCAAAAAAAAAAAAAAATTGGTTGTTAGCTGGATGTGGTGAAGGTGACACCTGCAACTCCATTTACTTTGGAGGCATCAGCAGGACGATCATTTTAACCCAGGAGGAAGTTGTTGCAATAAGTCAAGATCGCACTGTTGCACTCCAGCCTGGGTGACAAGAGGGAAACAATACGTCATAAAGAAAGGCAGGGCATGGGGTTGAGCCAACCGGCACCGCATTTTGTTTCAATTTTGGACACTTATTTGTCTGATTTCTATTTTTTTCCAGTTTTACTTATTTTTTTAAGAGAAATTGTTTTTCACTGAGATGCCCAGGCTGACCCGGAACTCGTGACTTCAGGTGAACTGCCCATCTCGACCTCCCAAATGGCTAGGATTGCTGGCTTTAGTCACAGTGCCAGGCACAGTCTCTATTTTCTCTTTTTTTAACAGAAAACTCGGCCTGCCGAGTACGGTGGCCCACAGAAACCTGTCATTTAGGAGCTTCAAAGAACAACGCGGAAGGAGATTTTGAGGATGCAGGTTTGAGACCCGCCCGACCAACATGGGAAAATTCCGTCTTTAGAACAAAAACAAAACTTGGGTTAGGCTCGGCGCCTCACACCTGTAATCCCATCACAGTGGAATGTCGAGCTGGGCCGACAGTGAGATCACAAATTCGAGACTGGCCTCGAACCACTCAGCACTACCCGCTTGCTATAAACAACATAAAAACCGAAAGTAATAAAAAAGCTGAGCCGGGCATGGCATGTGCTCGCTTCGGCAGCACATACACTAAAATTGGGACGCTACATAGAAGGCCCGACTGGCCTCAGTGCAAGGATGACACGCTAAGCTGTGCAGCGTTCCATTTATTATTTATTCATTTAGTTTTGCCGTTGTGGCTGTTTTGTACAAATCAAATACAGATAGATTTTAGGTTCACAAAAATAAACAGGAAATTAGTTGGACCTGGTGGTGTTTACATGTTCAACCCCAGTTACTTGGGAGGCATCCATTCTGACGCAGAATCTTCCCAACTGTCAGCTGATCTCCCGAAGCCACTACTCGCCCATCTACCTGTACTTTGTCATGCTCTTGGCTTCCCTGAGCTGGCAGTATCTGATCACACTCTCTCATGTCATGGAAGACTATGTTTAGACTGCAGAAAACTGATCTCAAATTTGTCAGGAAGCTGAAGTTCACCATGAAATGGATTTACTTTTTTTCTTCGAGGATGGATGTTGGCTTCTACTTTTTTTTCCTTCTAGATTAATCCCTAAAAGAACTCTGTGTGGCAGGGACCTTTAGGAAACTGAAATGTAGTTGAGAAGAATATAAACACGAAAGGAAAAAAAAAGGGTGGCTCACTGCAGCAACCTGTGCTTGGGAGACATGATGACTGTGCTACTTGTGGCTCATAGCAGAGCATTCTGTGCCATTCTTTAGTAGAAATGGCTGCATATGGGACTCTAGTGAGGTCTTATTTAGTGTGATCCTGGCTAGAAAATTAATTAAAAGTAATTTGATGCAAAAAATATATATATAATTGCTTTTAATTTACTATTTTTTGTAAGAAATAATATAAGAAAGAAGGCAAACAGACACATAAAAGCAAAGTATAGTATTGGTATTGAAACTTCTGCAGATAATCAAAATATTGATTTTCTTCAGAAGTAGAGCTTTCCCCTTAAGTAAGATTCTTCACTACCTTTTGTCACATGTCTATTCCAGCCTATGCGTTATTGAAACAATATCACTGATTAAATTTTGTTTCAAAAAGAGAAAAGTATTGTCATGGGCAAAATGTGCTCCTTCCAAAATTTATATGTTGAAGTCTCAGCCCCATATAATTCAGAATGTATGTAACTAGTATTTATAGAGGAAAAGAATTTGTACACAAAACATCTTGAAAATAAGATGACATGAAGATATAAGATGAAAATGGCCAAGGAGAGAAGCCTAGGGATGGTCCATCCTTAATGATCCTCAGAAAACAAAATTTTGACTGCACTTTTATCTAGGACTTCAAGTCTCCAGAAGTGAAAAAAATATATATCTGTTGTCTAACCAACCAATTTCTGATACTTTTTATGGTAGCCCTAGCAAATGCATAGAGTTATCAATAATGGAGTTATAACTCAAAACACAAGTGTGAATCTATGCATTCAATTGTGTTCTTTTGGACAAACTTAATTAAAATAATCAATAATAATAATTATAAAAGAAATTATACAGTGGCTCAAGTCTGTAATCCCAGCACTTTGGGAGGCTGAGGCAGGTGGATTATGAGGTCAAGAGATTGAGACTATCCTGGTCAACATGGTGAAAACCTGTCTCTACTAAAAACACAAAAAATTAGCTAGGCATGATCAGCTACTAAGGGGACTGAGGCAGGAGAATTTCCTGAACCCAGGAGGTGGGGGTTGCGGTGAGCCAAGATCGTGCCATTGCACTCCAGCCTGGGTAACAAGAGTGAAACTCCATCTCAAAAAAAAATTATATATTTATTCTGGAACATAAAAAGTTCACCAGAGATGGTCTAGCAATATTAAGAAAATTATTTGATATATAATTAAAGAAGGAGAAATTACTGGAAAGGCCAACTAATCTAATATTTTTCACTAATAGAAATATCTGGATGGATAAGAATGGAAACGAACATCCCAGGAAATTAAACTAACATCTAATTAAAAATCACTGAGGATCAGTGTAAATGGAAAAATGAGACAACGAAGAAAGCTATGGTAAAGAGATGCTTTTCTTTACAATTGTTCTTTGTTTTTTAAACAGATTTAATAAACTTTAATTTATATACAATAAATTTATCTGTTGTTAGGACAAATTTAACAATTTTAGTAAGTGTAAAGAGTTAACCACATCATCCAGTTTTAGAACATTTTCATCCCTCTTAAAAGATCTCTTACCAGTTAAGTTTGATCTCAAATGACTTTGGAAGGTGGAGTCAGTATTAGGATGCAGAGGTTTAGACAGTCTTTGTTCTCATGGGCTACATGATAACATCACCTACCTTACACTGTCCCCTTACCTGTAAACACTGCCATCATTTACTACACATACATGTGTTTATTTTATCAATGGAGCTCATGAGGTTGTCGGTGGCCTTGCCTTCATTTATGACACACATGACACACAATTGAGTCATGGTACCCCATTCTCCTAGACAATCATTGTTCAAGGGTGGTGACTCCTTTAGACTATAATGCTATGCCTAGTCCACCGAAACATCTTCAGTATCCCAGTAAAACTCTCATTAAGAATAAACCCAATTTATAGGAAGCAAAGCAGACTGATGGAGACGTAGAATTCCTTACCTGAAGCAAGTCAATTGCTTAAAATCCCCCATAATGTGAGCCAATAAATAACCCCCTCTTTATTTCACTAATTTGGGCTTCAAATTTACATTCTCTATTAATTACAGGACATCTTAACCATTGAAAATACTACTAAGAAACTAAGTTGTCCAGGGTACCTGGCAGAAGCAAGTACAAATCTCTTTGAAAGGTATATGCTCAACCCAGGTGAAGACCCAGATGAAGTATGCACAGTGTAAACTCAATAACAAAACAAATATGAGGAAACAAGCTACTTTAAATGCGAAGGGAAGCACGCACTATAGAACTAGGGCCATCCATGTTTTTGGATAAGGGAGATGTAGATTTGAATATAACCTAAGTATTTTTTAAAAGTAACATAAAAAAATGAAACAAGATGCTGCCAAAAATGACATTCTTTCTCTTTTATCATCATCTGAATGCTTGTCACAAGAAATTATGTTTGTTCAGAGATGATCCTTAAGTAGTAAAGGGAGCCAACATAAACATGTATGTTTCAGGAAAGAAAATACCTGTTTATCTAAAAAGTATTGGTGAACAATAGCCCCAGGCAGAATAATGTATCTTGATATTTTTGTTATTTTATTATTTATTTATTTTTTTTGAGATAGAGTCTCGCTCTGTAACCAGGTGCCAGGCTCCAGGCTGGAGTGCACTAGCTCAAGCTCACCTCACTGCAACCTCCACCTCCTGGGTTCAAGCAATGCTCCTGCCTCAGCCTTCCAAGTAGCTGGGACTACAGGCATTCGCCACCATGCCCAGCTAATTTTTGTATTTTTTAGTAGAGACAGGGTTTCACCATGTTGGCCAGGATGGTCTCGATCTCTTGGCCTTGTGATTCACCCACCTCGGCCTCCCAAATAGCTGGGATTATAGTCATGAGCCACCACGACTGGGCTTATTTTTATTTTTATTATGATATTTTATTATAATATAGCCTAGAAAATAATAATGCTTCTGTTTGACAGATGGGCCTAATTATACCATTTATTTAAAATTAGTAATTTGCTTGTAGCTCAAATTTAAGAAACAAGAAAAAAAATAATTTGTTGGAATTTCCACTTTTGTTCTTTATTCTAGGATAAATGTACTTCAATGTAACTTCTGTTTTTAGAATGTGATATGCAGTGAACATTATTGACTTCTGAATAACATATGAAGAAGAAAGAATAATATATTTTCACAAATGAGAGCAATGGATGAGAAGCGAGGTTAAGTTAAGAACCAAAGAACTTTTCCTTAGCTATGACCTGTGAAAAGTACTTACTCTGAGTAAATTCATATTTATTGGAGAATTGGTAAATGCAATCCAAACTATGATGTGCTCCTCATGTGGGTCCTCCAAAAATTTTCAAAGGACTGTTTTCTAGTATAATGACACATGTGAAATACTTGGTTTAATTTTCAAGTCAAAGTTTATATGAATCGAAACAGGGTCAGGCTATAAGGTCAAGGATAACATAATAGCTGACATAGCACAAGGAAAAAGCTGCATTAAAAAATAAAAAACTAAGAAAAAAGGAAGTTACAGGAGACTGTAAATAAAATAATCTTGGTAAATATGATAGGCACATGACTAATATAGTTACAAATATTTTTATTACATTTTCATTGGTACATGGAATACCTATATAAGATATCCTTAAATATTAATCTTTGTGATGTTTTTCCTGACTCTATTGTGTTTTATTTCTGAATGAGAGTTGAAGTCATTTCTATTACTCAAGTGTAATTGGAGTAATTTACAAAAGAAATCCCAAGGAGAAAACCAGTCTATGTTGTCTTTGGCCTCCACAGTAAAATTTTCCTGCTGCTAAAGAACAAAAAGACTTTTAAATTCTAAATTTTTGTTATGCAAGGGCTGAAATTTCTAGAGTCATGCTAGCAATTGAGGTGGGAGAAAATTGAAAAATGAACAGTAAGGCATTGAAAGAGATGCAGCATCTGTGCAGTAACAATGAATTAGAAAGAGAAGCGAGGAAGACCCAGACAGCTTTATTTCCCAGAAAAATTAAATGAGTGACAATAAAATGGGAGAAAAGAGAGAAGGTGGAGATGTCGATAGATAAGCAAATGCAATTAGTACAGAATGTGAAGTAATTTATGGACAAAACAAAAATATACACCGCTTGAGGTTTTGATAATTAAATGAATTAATGTTCATAAATGCAACAGTGTCTGGCCTCAGTAGGTACTCAAACATATATTAATAGGTAAAATTTTATACATTATATTTTCATGTTTACCTAATAAAACCTGTTTTAAAATTGAATATCATATGAGTAAAGCTATGCATGATCTTTCTGAGCTATTTTGGGGGACTTTGATAGTGGACCTACAAATGATTCCTTTTTAATTATGGTTTTCTTTCAGTTCAGGGTGGGTCTACAAACGCTATTCAGGAGCTAGGGCCTGGAATTAGGAACTATGGGTGTCTGGCTGGTGCCTTATTTTACTGTGGCTGAGTTGGTGCCCAAGTTGCAAGACAAAGTCCTCTGGACTTTTTCTTCTTTGTTACCTCAAACTGGTGTCGCTGCCTGTTGTCACCACCACCCCAAGCCCATAGTTTCTACTGCTTGGTTGCAGCTGATGTTTATCCAGTGCCCAAGAATCCATTAGTAAGCAGGTAATGAAGCCTGCCAGGCCTGGGACTCTCCCTTCAGGGTAGCAGTTTCCCTTCTGGCCCAGGGCGGGTCTACAAATACCATTTAGGAACTAAGGCCTGAGATTGAGGACTCTAAGACTGTGCTTGGTGCCTTATTTTATGGTGACTGAGCTAGTTTTCAGGTTGCAAGACAAAGTTGTTTTAATTCCCCTCTCTCCTTTCCTCAAGCAGACGTCTCTCCCCATAGCCACCACAGCTGGAAATGTGCTGGGTCATACCTGAAGCAAGCACAGTACTGGGCCTCACCCAATGCCATTACTGCCTGGCTACTGCTGATCTTTATTTAAGGCTGAAGGGCTCCTTAGTCAGCTGGTAATGAATCCTGCAAGGACTGGGTCTCCCTTCAGGGAAGAGAGTTTTCTTTTGGTCTAAAGAAGGTCTAAAAATGTCATACAGAAGCTGGGGCATGGAATGGGGACTTCAAGCCTCTGCTTAGCACTTCTGTGGCTGAGCTGGTATGAAGATTGTAAGAGCAAGTTCTTACTCTTCCTTCTATTTTCCTCTAGCAGAAGAGTTTCTTTTGAAGCTGCAAATTATGCTGCTTAGAGGTCAGGGAGGGGTAAAGTAAGTACTCCCTTGGCTGTCCTGTCTGGCATCTCACTGGTCACATCCACCCCAAGTCCACTGTCTCTGAGCCCAGCATGGGAATACAACGTGCCCAGGAATTGCAGTCATTGTGGCCTAGACTGCCTTTCAAATTAACTTAGTACTCCAGAGAACTTTATCACACTAAGTACTTTAGCATACTAAGTACTTAAGCATTTTTGGACTAGCCAGAACTCAGATTCCAACCATTGGGAGGGATGGATGATTACCCTTTTGCTAATGCTGCTCTAAATACTCTGAGATTGCCAGCCGAATTCTGCTTTGTGTTGTTTTCCAGTGTGACAGAGCACCACAGAGTTCCAATGTTAAGTCCCAAATCACCTTACTGTCTCTTTACCAACCACACAGATTCTTTCTTTATGCCAGGCTGTGCTTCTGGGAGATAAGGGAGGAGTGGCACAGACAATTGAAAACTGGCTTTCCCACCCTCTGGAGCGCTTCTTTCCCTGATACCATGTTAAAACCAGGTACTGTGATCTCTCACTTTGTTTTTGTTCTTAAAAAGGTAAATTTTTGTGTGGATAGTTGTTCAATTTTATGTTGCTGGGATCACTGGAGGGTTCTATATAGCCATCTCGCTCCACCTCCACCTTAAATATTTATTAATCACTAAATATTTAAAATTTCCCAATAAAATTTTTAATATATTCAAAATTATCTGATTTGTAATCTTTAACAAGTTTCTTATTTCGATGTGTTTATTTCCTCAATTTCAAAATTTCACATGAAATATATGCTGCATTGTCCTTGCTCATCAGGGCAAGAAATAATATGTCTAGTAATGGGTACACAGTGGCTGTCTCTTGGGTAACATCCAGAAATAAATTATATAAAGAGCTTTCTCTATGGTTGCTTTATTTTTAACCCTCCAAAAATGGTAGCAATCAATGTGGCCCATGGGATTAAATAAAATAACATATGTAAACCACCATGTATAATTCACCACACAGGATGAGTAAAATAAAGTTGTAGTTTTATTATCATTATTATTTGAAAGTATTTCAATTAGTGATATATTAGGTGGTATTTTAATCTCCATTCATTTAAAATAAAGAAAAACATTTAAGTAATACTTTTCAGACTCATATTAAGAATATTGGACATAAATTTTATTATTCATAGGGAAAAAATATAGTTTTTACCTACTGATACCTGATAAACATAATGTCAGAATATATTTTAGACCCTTCCAGCCAGTGTCATTGGTGGTCAAGATTTGTCTTGGAATTACGATCACATTCTTTAAATGTTTTAACACAATGCCTTCATATTAAGCAAAAAATTTTGAAACCAGAACAAATTAGTGAGATTCCTACCCTAAGCCCAAGTTTTATCATCTGAGAAAGTTCAAATGACTTGCCGAAGTATCTATGAGATAAGAAGCAGCTCCTCAATATTTCACTGAATAATTTTAAAACTTGTAAATTCTAGCCTAAAATTTGTTCTAGACATATGAAAATTTAGAGAGGAGGAGGATTAACTGGAATAAAGTCTGTAAAAAATATCTGAGTTGAAGTAGTGAGTTCGATGGGAGTATATAAAAAAGAAAGGTGGTAAGTTGCAATTATTTAGTGCAGCTTTATGGTTTATTTAAATACTTAGTAGAATTCAGTATTTACATTATTGATCCTTATTATCTTATATTATCTTTAGTCTCTCTACAGCATTTGCTAAACATATAGTTTTTCAGTCTTTGGAATATTGATAATACATCAAAATACTAAAAAATAGCAAGATGTAATTGTTATGTCACTCACAGAGAGGCTGAAGGAAATGAGTAAATCGTGTATGGAGGCTAACTTTAATATTTGTCCATTTTCCCAATCACATGAGAACATTAAAAGAGCTAACATGGCCAGGTACAGTGATTCACAGCTGTAATCCCAGCACTTTAGGAGGAGGAGACAGGTGGATCACAAGGTCAGGAGTTCAAGACCAGCCTGGCCAAGATGGTGAAACCCTGTCTCTACTAGAAGAATATTAAAAAATATAGCCAGGTGTGGTGATGGGTCCTTGTAAGTCCAGCTACTAGGGAAGCTAAGGCAGAGAATTAATTGAACCAGGGCAGTGGACGTTGCAGTGAGCCAAGATAGCACCACTGCACTCCACTCTACTCCAGCCCAGAAGACAGAGCAAGATTCCATCTGAAAAAAAGAAAACAAAAAAAGCTAACTTGCATTTGTAGCTCTGTACCAGACAGAGGGTTTAGTATATTTCAGTCTGTCTCAGTCATATACAAATTTGAAATTTTAATATTGATGTGTTCATTTATCTATGAACTGTGAAGTAGCTGACATCCTAGAATCTTACAGCAGAAACAAGTATTTTTCCAACACCCAAAACTGCTGTGTGTGGCCAATAAGTGTAATTCCTTTCTAGCCCTCGAGGCAGTGTATGTGGATGTATGCGTGTGGATATTTATATATGTTCCCTGCACACATGAATGTATGAACCGGAAAAAGTTACCATAGTAATAACCAGGCCTATCTAACGTAAAGTATTTAACATTTTCCCACCCCTTTAAAGTATATAGTTTTAAAAAATTAAAACCATAATAAATGTTTTGAATATTAAAAAAAAATTAACCTACAGAACAAAATGAATGGAGAAAGCTATTTGCCTTGTACTTTTCCCACACTCTTGCTGCTAGTTGTACACATCTCCAGTTCAACTCTTGCCCATGGGACACTCATCAATTAGGTTTTATTTTATTTCTCTCTACTACCCCCAGAAACAAGCCTGTTAATTTCTTCCCTTCTCCTCTGGAGACTGTGTGATGCATTTTTTCTTGAGTGATCAGGTTGCAGACAGACTTGCAAGGGTGTTTGCTGCATACAGTGTAAAAATTGTGACCGCCAGTTAACTTCAGTGATGTCTACTGAGAAAAAAGTTATATTTTCTTTCCACAGAATTTATAAAGGTATGCACAAAGTGTATATATTTGTTGTAGTAATGCTGAATATAAATTTAGGACTTTAAATTCTAATGTACTCACAAGATCATCTTTCTCTAATCAAAAATTAGGAGGTATATAATCTATCATGGATAAAGATGTTTGAAATCAAGACCTACATTTATAAATGTCCAGATTCTAATCACAGATATTATGTTGGTTTTGTTTCATAAGGTCGGCTGTTATTCTACCACAGTAATGTGACATTGTCAATGAAGCCATGCACTAGAATCATGTAATAGAAAAAATAATCATTTTTTCTTAGCATATTTCCCATTTTACAGAATATTAGTACAAATAACAGCTAAGAAGAGTAAAATAAAATTAGAATGAAATAATCCTTCTTTTTTACCTTCCTTCCTTCAACAAAGAAGATACATGATATTGCAATTTCAGGTCCAATTTTTACATCTTCCCTTGAGTTATTTTTTATGTGTGGCTGGAAATTTTCTCATTAGAAAATACGGATATCCCATAAGGAAATTTGAGAAGATACATATTTCTACCATATATAGTTAGTTGTGCATCATAAATGTGTTCTTTTTGTTTAGATAGAGAAAAATAAACTTAAGTATTCTATGTAATCACTGCTCATCTCAAAGCAACAATGCAGCATCTAAGCTCTTATATTCCTAAACACACAAAAGAAAATCGTGTTCAGAAAATATAAATGAATTATTGAATTCACATTGAGTTATTTTGACTTCTTAACTGGAAAAGACCTTTTCAATGTATTCATCAGATTAAATGAAGATTTTCAACATTTGGAGAAACATTGACAGGAGGGTAAAATATTTTCTCTATATTTATGTTGCCCACACTGGAGACTTATTTGTAAATGTTTTATTTTATGAAGAGCTAAGCTGCAATTCTGCTTTGTTGATATAGGTCAAGGTTCACAAATAATTCTAGTAGGTAAGAATGGAACAAAGAGAATTTCTGAATAAGAATCACTTGATGATCAGCTGGTCCTACATCTGTGGCCTTAAGACAGTTATGCATATTAAAACAAAGAAAGTTATGCATATTAAGGTATGCTTCCGAAGCCTTAAGTGGCACCTAGTCTCCTGTACACAAATATTACCAACTGGCAGAATGCAGCAAAAATAACTAATTTCCCCTGAATCCTAAAGGTCACTTTTGGAAAACTTAAACTTATTTAACTTATTTTCAACACCACAGATATAGAGTAAATTCAGATACTACTGTCTACATTGGCTTGTTTCAATGCTAGTTTTATCCAAAAGCAGCAGTGCCCGAGGGCATATAAATAGCTTGCAGTAATTTTAGCAAAAGTTTGACAT